>NC_141219.1:27293888-27778888 GCF_054856515.1 Filicampus tigris
GAAATCAAATGAGCAATCAAAAATACATAAAAAATCACACAAACCAAACAAAGACCAAAAGGTGTAGACTAAAGCCAAATCTACCCTTTTCGCATACTATCAATCTGTCACAGTTTTGTACAAATGAATACACTATTTACAAATGTCTACATATATGATAGCCATAATTCTTTCTCTCTATATCCGTTAGAGATACGTGCATATACCCAGAGATGTACCTTTTTGGGCCAATCATTTTTGTCCATAACTTTGCTAAGCATATGTAACTATACAACTTTTGTATAACTATTTATTAACATGTTTTTATACATGTATTTGAAGATCATAATGGACTTACACATTTTCAATTCACAATCAGAGTTATTCCACAGGTTGACTCCTTTTACTGAGATACATCTCTATTTGACATTACTTCTGGTTTTCGCTTTTCTAAACATTGATGTTCCTCTTATTTCATAGTAACTAACTCAATGTTGAAAGAGCTTTTGAACGCAATAATATTATTATTTACTCTAAACATAAACTGAGTAGTTTTAAAGTCCACCAGATCATAGAATTTAAGGATATGTGACTTTAGGAATAGATCATTGGTGGATGTACGATAATCTGCAAAGTTTATTATCCTGATTGCCCTCTTCTGTAGAATAAGAAGAGGCAACATTTGTTGTTGATTTGTAAGTGTTTCCCCAGACCCCTACACAATAACTCATATATGGGACTAACAAACAACTGAAGGAAAGCTGTAAGGAATTCTGGTTAAGAGTATTTTGCTTTATGTAATATTCCTGTGGCTTTGGATCATTTTGTTTTGACATTACATTTACATGCGGCTTCCAACATAATTTATGGTTAATAGTAACACCCAAGAAATTATTGGTACTATGTTGGTAATAATATGTACTCTTTCTATCTTAATATTATTGATCATGATTTGTATTTGATTATTGTTCTGGCGGTGTCCAAATAATATAAATTTAGTTTTATTTATATTTAAGGATGGTTTATTGATGTCAAACCATCGGTTCAAAGTATTCCACTTGTACTGTGTTCAAAAGCGCAATTAAATCACTCCCAGAGCAAAGCAGACTGGTATCATCTTCAAAAAGTACACATTTGAATAGCTTTTGACACCATAAAGATTTATTTTTATTTATTTTTTTAATAAACAATATTGGCCCAAGAATAGATCCCTGGGGAACCCCACATACTATGTTCATTAATTCTGATTTCACATCCTCTATCTGCACATATTGTTTTCTGTTTGTGAGATAGTCGGTTAGCCATGACAATGATTGTCCTCTAATTCCATATCGTTCCAGATTCCTAATCGGTATAGTATGGTCAATAGTATCAAAGACCTTTTTGAGGTCAATAAAGACGACCACTCACAATCTAATCTTTATTATCTACAGTGTTAGCTATTTCCTCT
This sequence comes from Filicampus tigris, assembly GCF_054856515.1. Classification (NCBI taxonomy): domain Eukaryota; kingdom Metazoa; phylum Chordata; class Actinopteri; order Syngnathiformes; family Syngnathidae; genus Filicampus; species Filicampus tigris. Next base: position 27,295,318 of record NC_141219.1, read on the forward strand.
GTCAAATCAATCACCGCCATTGCAGTTGACCTATTAAATCTAAATCCGTATTGTTGTTTGATCAATAGATTATCGCTGTCAATGAAGTGATTTAGTCTTGTCGCGAAAAGTTGCATCCATCTAAAAAAAATTAATTAAAAAAATACAATGAAATAAAAACACGGCATCTCGTCACAGTTTCGCCGATGACTAAATAAAAATATAACACACACTAACGGTGCGAGGTAGAAACATATATTCAATATAAGGGACAGTATGAATTTGCACGAAGGTAGAGATTTGGACCCTAATGATTGATGGGGGAATAGTTTTTGCACACTATTTTGAAGACTCCACACTTATGAACTGCAGCTGGTGCTTCTTCAGCGATCCACTGCTGTGATGGACTGCAAGCGAACTAAATCCAACCAAAGGCATGTTCGGAAATTCACTCTGACATTCATGCTCTACCCTGATAGTGAGTGTGTTTGGAAAGGTAGAGCGCACTCCACTCTCATTAGTTTCCAAACGCAGCCAGCACTGGCACACCATTCACCAGGCAGAGCAACCTAGTGCCTAGCGCCATTTTCTGGTGCACTCTGAATAATCGAACGACGAATTTTAGCAATGCTTTTCAAACTGTCACAGTGAACCAGTACCCGCATGGAATTTCCGAACATGCGCAAGTACCGGTAACTGAAAGACTCACTCTGCTTCTCCCTGCCCTCAACAAATTTTTAAAAATGGCTGGAAGTGGATTTTAGTCCGGCCCACTAATCAGCCCTCATGCGTTTGACGTGCTCGCGAGGCGGCCAAATTTCATCTCAGCCTACTCGGAGAAAGGAGTCTTTTTAGGCTTCTTTCTACTCCCGCGTCGGCACGAGTGATAACTGCTGTTATAGGGATCGTGGTATTGTCCCCCCGCCCCCTCTTGTAATGGTATGCCCCAGTTGCCGGTGGGAGGCGCGGGTTACGTGATGTGACAATAAGGAAATACAAACACGCTTGAACGCACGTTTCTGTCTCACGTCTCTTCTTACACAGACGACTGCCGCATTGATTCACATGACCGACGCATTGTGCTGTTGGCGACTGGTCTGCGACACATGCCACGCACACATCAGGAATTGTTGCTGCTCTGATCGGTCCATTATGTCACAGGTTGCGATGGCATACAGTTTACCAACCGGAGAAGGATGCACCATGCAGCTCGTTGCTGCTGCTGCAAAGCAAACTAGCTTGGCAGCGGCGTGCGTCTCATGTCAAGAAGCAACTCACCCACGTTCCCCCTTAGCAGCCTCTTTCCAGATTGTTTTCGCAATAAAATTAAATGCATCATCTAGTCATCTCGGTCCCTGTATGGTTGTAGCAGGCACGATATCCATTGTTGTTGCTGTCTTTTTGAAGCAAGGCCCCCCGACTTGGAACGTAACTGTTTCAAAACAACTTGTCTCCACGAGTATAGCCAAGCTGCGCGCAGCACTCAAGCATGGCGTCTTCCCTACTTCCGGAAATACGCCATTGCAAACCTGCTGCGTATAGTGGTTTGCTGGCACGCTTTTATTTTGAAGGTGAAGGAGGGGAAGTGTGGAATATAAATAAGTAACTTGTTGACTGCGACTTCTGGCCGTCTGTTGGACCCAGATAATTATACATACAATATGACAAATCCAACCTCGGGGCTCGCAATGCAAGTAAGCACACGCAGTTGGGTGAGTACTACTGGCGCATCTGAAGCGTGTCCACAGCAGGTTCGAATTGTAAATTAGGCAGCTAATGATCTTTAAAAAGCATCTGCTGTTTTTTTGGGGGGGATCGGGGGGCGCAACGGGACGGGGGCCGACAATGTTAATGAATATGGCCGGAGGGTCGCGGCCGGAAGGGTACCCAGGTCAAGGGTCGAGAGGACCGGCACAAAAGGGTCAAGTGCCAAGCTTTGGTAAATTTGCTGCTCTCTCGCCGGCAGCTGGTCCAGAATGCTGCTGACATATACGCATAAACTGGCCACATGACGGGGAAAAAAGTGGCAATAGGGCCACTTTAACCACATAGTGGGAACCAAATCTTCATTCTTGAAAATATTTGTGATACAGGAAAGTGTGATAAAACGCTGATTTAAGTGTAGCAATCTTCCAGTGCCATGTGCTGTTTGTAACGAGGCTTGAACTAGGCAGACAGCGAGGGGCTCAGGCCCTCACTGTCATGGTTGGGGAATAACACATCTGTCAAAATACTGATAGAGGATTTCAGAGAGAAACAACAGTTTGACAGCTGTTGCCTCTAGGGCTGGTTTGGAAAATGTTACCAAAGTACGTAGTACGTACGCACATTATTCCGTAGAAATCAAGCCTGCATAAATGTCCTTCCAAATGCAGTTAAATATGCTATAACTGTGATTTCCTTGGCCTTGTTTGACATTCTGACATGTTTTCACAACTTGTGCCTCAACCACATAATGCCCCTGCTTCTCGGTGTGATTGAATTGCAAACCCCAATTCCAATGAATCTGGGACGTAGTATAAAACGGAAATAAAAACAGAATATTTCTTGTTCAACCTGTATTCAATTGAATACACTACAAATACAGGATATTTAATATTCAAACTGATCAACTTTTTTTTTTCAAAATATTCTCTCATTTTGAATTGGCTGGAAAATTGCATGTAACCGGCAAGGCCAAAAACAAACATTCAAAGCCTTTCGATCCCTCAGGTGGCACGGCAGCACGGCTCAGGAACATCAGAAAACCATTTTCAGTAAACACAGTGCGTCGCTACATCTACAAATGCAAGTTAAAAGTCTAGCATGCAAAGCGAAAGCCATCTCTGAACAACATCCAGAAATGCCGCCGGCTTCTCTGGGCCAGAGCTCTTCTGAGACGGACTGACCCAAAGTGGAAAAGTGTGCTGGGGTCTGACGAGTCCACATCCAAATTGTTTATTTTTATCAGCACAAAGTTCAAACCGGTCGGCCATTAAATGAACACACTCTTTGCTTTTGTGCCATTACTCATGCTATTTTTGTTCTACGCTCTTCAGATGGTGCTGATCGCACATCAACAATATGAAATGAGGACCTGGGTGAGAGCAGCGGAACCACGTGGTGGGTAAATTCAGAAGGCCCTCGCACAACAAGTCACCCTGAGGTCATCTGCCCTCCAGTGCCATCTTCCTGTAGCCAAAGGTAGAGCTCAACCAAGGGACCGGGTGGCATCCGAGAAACGCAAGCCAACGCATTGGCTGCGTCGATGTGGTTGGGAAACACACTCCCCCGCTATGACCGTCACCATCTCAGTCGTGAAGTCATCTTGGGAGAGGAAAGTATCAAAGATAGGCTGGACTGTGTGTGACCAGAGCCACTTCAGGAGATCAGGTCAGAAGCCGTGCACCATCAGCAGAAGCAGAGATGCCGGGCCGGGGGATCGGAGCCCAGTGAACCCACGCCCCCCAGCCCTCCTCTTACGATCGTCATGTATAAACCTTGAGTGCTTGTGGCATTTTTCCACATCTGTATCAGTACCTGGACAAGCAGATGGATGGCAAGCATTTGGGAAAGGCCCATTGCTCAGTGTTCAGCAGCAAACAAGACAGATTATCTATTACGCGTTTCTATTGTTTACATAATGATGCTACTTTCAAAGGGTACAGAAACAAAAAAGCAATCGGGTATGAATGTTGAAATATCCCTAGGAAAGCCTCGGCACGTCTGCCAGCTTTACATCCCACGAGTAGCCATCGCGCTAGTTTACGAGCAACGTGCTTATCGTTGACGAAAAGGTGCCAATCGAGAGAAAGGGAACGGTGAAAGGAGGGGACAAGGACGTCGGGGAAAGGTGCCCGAAGGTTGAAGTGACAGAATGGAGCTGGGAAAGTGAGGAGGGATCCTGGGAAAAGGATGAAGGAGCGAGACATCAGAGGCGGGACCTTTGGTGGCCTTAAAATGACAGAGGGAGAGGATGTCGTGTCCCGTCATGTCGTCAGTTTGTCCTGCGAGCGGAAGAGGAAGTGACCGGTCAGTTGCGTATTGTTTATCCGTACTGTATAAACTCTGAAGTCAGAGCGTTTGTGAGGGGGGAAGCCTGAAAAGATGCAGGCTTTCATCATCAAAGTGGGAGCTCAATAAGGCTGTACTACCAGTGGGATTTTCTACGATTTATATCTCCATTTTTTTTTGTTCAACCTTTGTTAAACAAGGGTGATTTAATCTGCATATTGCATCTATATATCTTCCTTGGAGGAAAAGTGAGGCGTAAGGAAATGGGCAAAGACTTGACACTAATCAGTCCATGAAGGGTTGCTGCCCAGAGACTGTCCGACTGGAGATGGTGCCACCTACCTGCCGGAAGAGGCGGCGCACGTGCGGAGGCGCCCGCTCACCCGACCGCTCCCAAGAGGCCAAAGATCGTCGATGGGCAACTTTTAGCGGGGGATTCTGTCTTGAACTATAGCGTCCTCTGAATCTAGGCTGACAAGCATTTTTTTTTTTTTTTTTTTAATTTTCTTACTTAGTTTTGGAAAGCAGGTTATTGTGTCTGGAATGCAGACTATATTCAGTCAAGTTTTATACTGAAATGTGGTTAGGAAACACTAACAATGTGCGCTCAAAGCGATGGATTGACAGACTTTGTTTTTCTTTGTTAGCGTTATTCTGTTGCTGTTAGTTAGTTGCAGCTGTATAATAGCACAGCACTGCCTTTGTTCCCGCACTCGATATGATAATGTGATAGACTAACATCCAAATGGACGCGACTCAAGCGCCACGGTGGCCATTTGGAGTGTGAACAAAGCGCGCTTGCTGCTCTGCTGTCGATCGGCCCGCCACATCCGTTTCGGCGCCGGGTGGCGTCGCGTCCGTCAAGCGTGTGCCAGCCGAATCAGACCACACAGTTCAAGGACCAAACCGGTTTTTGCCTGCATGGGCCCCTCCATGTGTTCTTACTTCAACTTGATGTCAGGCCGTTGGAGCACAGAGCTTCAAACTGTCGTGTTCTTTGGTGGGGCTTTTGCCGTCAGAGTTGCATTGCATTTTTCTTCAAGGGGTCTTATTGTGCCTTTGGCGGGCCTGTTGTGAGGCCACAAGGATGACAAGTTAGTTGTCCATACACACACACACGCATAGCACAGGCGCTGTAGTCAAAGTGTGTGATGATGATGCTGCACTCGCAGATTTGGTTTCAGTGTTAATGGCTCCGCTGCATTCAGGGCCCTTCTTTTGTTCCCCTCCAAGCTTCCACCAAGGCACCAATGTGATATGCTGGATGTGCTTCTTTTTTTTTTTTTTTTTTTTTTAAGCGTCGTTACTTCATATTTGAGCAGGCAGCGTCTTGACCCCAGTTGACCTTTGCCATATGATTCAGTACTTATAGAAGATATTCTTATTTATTCTTTTTTTTTTTTTTTTCCCTCTTCATTATTGTTGCAGATTTCATACTTTTACTCAGCTAGGTATATTATTATTTAAAGTACATGTATTAACAAGTTATGGCTGGTAACCATAACCATACAGACATCTCAGATATTAACTTTTTTTTTTTCTTTTTTAAATGGCTGTTTTTATGTTGCTCTATAATCATGTTTGCATCCTTCAGTCTAATATAAAGTTGTTTTTTTTTGTTTTGTTTTTTTTCACGTGAAGCTTTGGTGTGCGAACGCAGCTGAGAGAGCGGAAGCCGCCGGTCCACTCCTCGCACGTCAATGTGTACAGTTCATGTTCAGTCACACACGAGCCAGAGGGAGATGATCTCACGACATACAATTTGTCTGCAAAGGATTCACATTGCTTCACTTTTCCCAAATGTTGTTGTTATTCCTCAAAATTCTATGCGCAGCACCCCGTAATGGCAACAACAACAAAAACACACACGTCGGACATATGAGTAAGAAATTGAATGTTAAATCGCATTATGCATTCATTGTGTTTTGCCAGTAAAATACAATACAATTTTAAAAGAAGCTATTTAAATCATTATATATTTTCTGAATAATAATAATAATAATAATCGTCTGATTAATAATCGTTTATCTGACTCTTTTTCTGCCATCTGCTTGAAAAACCAAAAATCTATTGAAGTCGGACCCCAGTGTTCGATGATATCAACCTTTTGAAAATAGGAGAAACGTTAAGAACGTTATGAAAGTTTCCGGGAGCACTGCACCTATATATGTACTGTATTTGTTTTACTTTTTCAGGTAACACCCGCAGCGCTAACAGTTTGTTTTTGTGTGGTTTCCCCTTGAGGGCAACCGTAAGTCTGATTTGGCCTGCCGTGAAAACCAGTTGTGACACCCTGTTCTTGATCATGCCATTAGGAGATTCCACTGTAATAGTCTTGACATTATTACACACTTTAAGTAGCTGTTGTGGAACATTTCATGGTCGCGAAGGAACCTCGTGTAACAGAAATACAGATCAATGGATTTGGTGAGAGTCCATTTTTTTTTTTAACAATCTCAATTTGGACTATCACCAAATAGTGTTTTGTGAATGTGATATCAAATGTGAATTAGTGCCTGAGAAATTTGAGTTCATGTCTTATCTTAATAAAAGTGGAGAAATAAAAGGCCCTTGAACGTGCAGTTTACAAGCTAAAAAAATTTTTTTTAAAGCTGCGCAGCTAAATTCTCCAATTTGAACTATTTTATCGTTCCAATGCCCCACACTTTACGGAGTTAAAAAAAAACTCAATCTAAGAAATAATGAGGAGATAAAGGGACAAAGTCAATATTATGCCTTTTCACTGGCGTACGTGTTTTCTTTTTTCTTTTTTGTTCCCCGCTTCTCTTTTTGCGTTGTTCAAGGCAGCAGAAGATGTTCGCTTTGTGTGAAGGTTTGCAATTTGAACATGGCTGAGATCGGGCGGTGGAGCGTTCACATCTTCCTACCAAATACCGACTTCAAAGTTCTGTGTGGGCTGCAGTGGTAGCAGTTAGTGTTATTCCAAAAGTATTTCTGTACTTTCAACTCAAGACATGTATACAATATGTTGTTTTGTATTTTGAGATTTGTCTTAGTTTCTGCATTTTAGATGGGTTTACTCCATTTTATTTTTGTGTTGTAGTTGTTGGTTTTTGTAAATTGAGCAGCATCTATTGTGTAACACATTTCTACCGCTTGACTGTGCTCCTTTTATTGCATTTATAGTTTCATTTTGATCAAAGAGCCGATGTCCTGTATTGACTGCAGGCTTGCGTATATATTTGACGAAAGAGTATTGTTGTTTATTATTGAAAAAGAAGAGACATATGCGTATATGCAAAAAATGAGAAAAAATGAGGAAAATGCAGAAAAAGACAAATAAGTAATTTATCTTTTAAACCTGCATGCAGAACGCTGAGAGTCATATTTAGAATAACAAATGGCAGTGCCTTTTTTGTACTCCAGACATTTACCCCTAATGTAAATGTTTTTGTTTTGTTTTGTATGAACCTTGAAAACTTCTAGGAGCAAACCAGTGACAGCTGTGCTGAGGCTTGTTCACACTGCAGATCCATTTATTTCTTAGTCTATTTCTCATACTTTATGCTGCCTTCTACAGGCATCTTTTTAATTGGTGAGACTGGAGATATGTGGCTCAAAGTCAGATTTCTATTTATTTAATTTTTTAAAAATATGAATAAGTAGTAGTAGTTACTTGTTTTTGCATAAAGACATAAAGGAACACTTCCTAGACTTTCGATTGGTCAAATGCAGGAGTCATTCCGTAAACATCCTCTTGTGTGACGAGATGAACTCTAATTGGACCCTCGCCGTGTGAACTCAGCCAATCAGCCGCCTTCGCTTGGTGTCGCCATGTTACGCCCATGGATGTGTATATGAATGGACTATCGCGGCTGAAGCCAGGGGGCGGCCATCTTGCATTGCCACTCTTACCGACAACTCCTTTTCGGTTTTCGCTGAAAACACGGTCAGCGGTGTTGCGCATTATGCCACGATGTGGAGTAATGAGAGCCTCTCAAAGAACCAACTTAACTGTTTGCATCCACCATTTAGAGTGTATCATCTCAGCAATGTGAATTGTGACTTACAGAGGTTAGGTTTGCATTTCACAGCATGTTTTTTTTTCCTGATGGGCTCTGCGTTCATTTCAAATTTCGTAGTTTTGACAACATGATACAGACGATTCTTTGAGTAGCACTCGGAGATTCTTCCCTATGAAATGTGCATGTCATGCTTCTCACAGACTTATTGGTGCAACCATATGCCAAAGACAAGTCTCATTTCCGCCGTAGACAGAAAACGAAATCGAAATATTCAAGTTAGGCGCGCTTAACGTGACAACACAAGATGGCCGCCGGTGGCTTCGCTTCTGAAACGGCATTGTTAGTCCATTCCTATCTAAGTCCGTGGTTACGCCTGCCTTTCCACTTCCTGTTTTCTGTAGGTACATAATTATTCTGGTCTGTACAATATATATACTTGTGTAAGCGTGTGTGAGCAACAGAGAGAGAAAGGGCGAGTTTGTGTGTATGTGTATGAATGCATTCAAGTGCTTTTCATTGTCTTGCTGTAATTTGTGGAGACATACCAGAATGCTGTGACTTGGCATGCCCCCTTATCCATAAAAAAAAAAAAAAAGTTATATGATTTCTAGTTTGTCTGTGTGGTTCTGTTGTTGTCGAGCATTCTGTTTGTATGGCGTGGCCTTTAAGCGGACGACACTGTCAAAAATCGATTTTGTTTGGGAAATTACAAACACGATAAACAAATATCCACTCGACTAAACATCGTGCCATACCGACTACAACTATCGTGAAGGGTCGCTGGAAAAGTCTGACCATAAACTTGTTACTCTAGTGAGGGGCCTTGAGGAATCCCCACCTTAGTGACTATTTAGTATTTGAACAATGACAAAGTGTTTATACTTTTGCATTTTACACCACCACAATACATGTGAAATAAAATATGATCCAAGTGTGGACTCTCAGCGTTATTTTTAAAAGGTTTCCCCAAAATATGGTATTAACTGGGCGGCTTTTCTAAGAGACAATTTAAATAAATTCTAGGCATTGCAGACTGCCAGGTGGCACGGTGGTCGACTGGTTAGCATGTCCGCCTCACAATGCAGAGGTTGCGGGTTCGATTCCGGTCCCGGCCTCCCTGTGTGGAGTTTGCATGTTCTCCCCGTGCCTGCGTGGGTTTTCTCCGGGTACTCCAGTTTCCTCCCACATTCCAAAAACATGCATGGTGAGTTGATTGGACACTCTAAATCGCCCGTAGGTGTGATTGTGAGTGCGGATGTTTGTTTGTCTCTGTGTGCCCTGCGATTGGCTGGCAACCAATTCAGGGTGTCCCCCGCCTACTGCCCGAAGACAGCTGGGATAGGCTCCAGCACGCCCGTGACCCTTGTGAGGCTAAGCGGTATAGACGATGGATGGATGGATGGTATTTACTGTTCCAGAATTGCAGCCTATTTAGAGAACCTTCACCTTCAAGAATTTTCAATATCTATAGTTAAGTACAATTGGTATTGCAAATCATATAATATTGTAATAAGTCTGCAAGTGATAAAGCAATTTGTGTAACAGTACAAGTATCTGAACAGGAAAATCAATGGTAGAAGTTATGAGTATTACTAAACTATTTTCTGACACATTGGAAGTAAAAGTTGTTCTGAGTGAGTGGCTAGATCGTTGGTTGTATTTATTTTAATTTTGTTTATTTCATTTAGTGTACAGCAGAGCCAGGCTATCCCTTTTGCGTAGATCAATGAATTCTGTTACTCTGTCGATGGCAGAAGGTACATAATTACCCAATTTAATTGCTGCGCCAGTGGTTATACGTCGCTGGCTGTCCCGATGGCTCGATGTATAGACAGAGAGAGAGACATTATTTGTGCAAGGAAATATTTTCTTTTTTATTCATTTTCCACAGCACAATAGTCACGAATCATTGATGTAGACACACAAAGGGGCAACTGTTACTTTCCAAATACTTCTGGACCTGAGTGTAAAAGTCTGTCCCCTCCTTGGCCTCAGTTCTATACAAGTCTTCAACATGACAAAAAAATTTGACTCAAGACCAATTTGGCTACTTGTTTACAAGGCAAATATTATTTTGCCGTTAAACTGACTTGTAGCAAGGAGAATTGTTGTTTTGTCTGAGCACTCGATTTTATACAATCATGCAAAAGATATCTTCCAAGCTTGCCCAAACTTTTGTGCATACCAAAATGATCGAGTAACGTTTATTTCAAGACAGACCGATCCTATTTATTTTATTACGGAATGAACAAATGTTTGTTGACCGCTGTTCATTTGTCGTGACCCCCGTTGGCTTAAGCGACAATTTCACATCACACCACCCTGAGGGAAAGACAAGAGCTTCTTCTTACCGTTGTCACAAGAATGTCTTATTTTATTTATTTTTGATGTACACAAAGTGACAATAATAGTGAAGGAGCCATTGAATTGGCCTTCCCTCTCAGCAAGGCCACACAAAAATGAGCCACGCTCACAACACAAAAGCCACGTAAGGAGGCATTGGTGAACCAAATGCAATACACGATTCAACTTTTACTACCAACTCACCAGACATAACATTGACACGTGCTGGCACAGGAACACACACATTTACTTTTGATTATGAGCTTATGTCATAAACAGTGACACAAGATTGAGGCAAGTTGGCACATACAGACCAAACCTTCCGTAAAAGAATCAAAATAATCCTTTGAATACATATAGTATATTAATGTTTCTCCTTACCACCAATCTCTTTTCTATGCAGTTGAGCTTGAGTCTGTCCCAGCTGACTGACCATTCACATTCACGCCTGTGGGCAATCAAGAGTCTTCAATTGGTTGAACAGACACGTTTTTGAAATGCGGACAGCCGTGCTGTCCTATGAGGTCCATCCGTGTTCTATACCGCTTGACCTCATTAGGGTTGCGACCCGCAGGTGACTTTAAGGTGCGGTACACCCTGGAATGGTCGCGGGCCAATCGCAGGGCGCAAGCAGGCAAGCAACCATTCACACTTGTATTCACGATGTGGGCTGGATTACCCAGGAAATGTGCAAATGCCTGGAAACCAATCCAGGGTGCACCCCGCCTCTCCGCTCCAGCTCTGAGGACAAGCGCTATACAAAATGGATGGACTTGTATAAAACATACTCTATTCATATTCCGATTGTATTTTCAGCTAATTTCATCATCCTGTATGTACATACTTCACTTATAAATTAAATCAGTTCAAAAATACTATAAACCGTTTTTTTTTTTTTTGGTAGATGATTCATATGAGTTAATTCTAAGCCTCTCAACTGGAGTTTGAGGCAGACACAATATGTCTGATGATTTAAAGTAAGTGGAATGTTTTTCTTCCTCTGGTTGGTAACATGAAAACACACACACACACACAGGTGCACACAAGCTGGTCCGAGCAAATGGAGGAAACCCCCGGCGACAGGTGGAGGATGAATTTCAGCACCTGACCAGCGTCAGAAACTCGTCGCGTGTTTTGGGGTCTTCCCTGAAGACTCCCAACATGGTGCTGGTGATGGTCTTGCTGTTCATCTTTTGGACACCTCGCATCACCATGCACATGTGACTGTGGAATCCGGGGAGAGAAAAAGGCAGTGCACTCAAAATTACCCACAATGCATTTGGAAAGGTAGCGAGCATCGATGGTCAGTCAACAGGTAAATATACCACAATGCATTGTGAGCAAGAAAACAAAATGGCGCAAGAAACCAGGATGAAAGGCCGGTCTCCTGTGGCATGAACATTAAAGCGATACAATTGATTCATTTTATTTAATCTAAAATATATACAAAAAAGGAAATAAAATAGTTTAAAATATATGTTTTTTATTTGCAAGAAATAGTCGAAGATCTTAATGCACCGACAAGACAGTTAGGGTAGTCACGTGATATGTGACGAGAAGCACGTAGTAAGATGGTTGTCTGAATCGCCAAACAGAATGTGGAAATTATTATATAGCGTCGCTGTCATGTGAAAAACACTTATCTCCATTTTTTTTTTCATTTTATTATTTTTACCTCATGTTTCTGTGTTACAAAAATCGCATTAAAGTGAAAATTTAAAAAGTTTCCAAAATTGGAAATAAGTGTTTTTCACAGGACAGCGACGATAGGCTACCATAATGTGGGAGTGAAGAGTGAATGAGGGGCTGGCTAACCGCTATAGGATAAGAGTGGGCATTCGGACACAGACAAATTTTTTTTTTAATAAACGGTGTTTTTTTTTTTTTTTTAAGAACTGTTCACAATTTGCCAAAAGTATAGGAGGTGGATGGATGATTGTGGGGAATGTCCAAATGTTACTTAACTCATTGTCTGCATCGTTCATAAACATCGGATTGTCCAAATAAGTTATCCATTGAGCATTTTCCATGTACGTACGTAGCTTCGATGATAACGCCGACCCCGGTGGGGTGCAGGGCTTCAGTGATGGCCACGGCGATTTGCTTGGTCAACCTCTCCTGAACTGTGAACAAATAGGATGGATGAACTCTGAACACGACGGCCGCAAAGCAAAGCTTTCGGATGTACCTTGTAGTCTGCGGCTGTAGACCTCCACAATCCTGAGGAAAGACCAAGTTTGTCAAGTGAAGGCTAATGTACTTTTTTTCTTTGAAACTTAAATGTATACATGAAATATTTCAACCCAAAGTGATGTTGTTAACCCTTACGTAAACAAGTCAATAATAAGCAACGTGTGCGTGTATGGCAGCAAACAGGCCAACGTGAAGACGCCAAACACCTGCACTTTCCTTTCACAGCCAGCAGATGGCGACGAAACTGTATGTAAAAAGATGTCCGTTGGTCCTGTTTTGCTAAATCACCCCAGTGGTAGCTTGTATAAACACACCATTTCATAAGGTTTGGAAAGAGTGGGCGCCAGGACTCAATCTAACCCTTAGCCTACTACTGGCAGCAGCACTTTACAGTGTACTCTTCTCACATTTGCACCGTCAACATCTTTATGTTCCCTTGCCATTATACGAGTTCATTTATAGTGCTTCACTTGTTTTAGTATTAGTATGAGAATGTTCTAATCTTCCTGAACACACTTCATGAAAACTTTAGGAAGAAAATATGAGACAGAGATGAATGAATATATATACAGTATTTATGTGTTTTGAAATTAGAACAACTTGGACATCATCAAGCAACCATGACGTGTGTTCTACGTTGAAGGTAGCCCGCTGTGCGTATGAGTTCAAAGGGTTTAAATGAACAGATCTACAGGAGCACCCTGCTGTTACCCTTTGACCTGCTGACTTTCTCAGTAAGCAAAGCACTTTGGGCATTTAAGAGCTTGGTAGCTTCGGGAAAATGTCAAACAAACTGGCTGCAGTGAGCCGAAAAGAAAATAGATGTGCATATAATTACGATGCAAGAGATTTCTTCTGAATTGTGGATATGCTGTCATTCTGTGGCAGAATTTATAAGGTCAGCTAGGACAATTTCATTGGGATTAATAAAAACAATAATCCTATAAAAGTTTGCACCTTTCTTGGCTGGCCAACCAGAGTCAATAAACAACACAGTCATATTTTTATGTTTGAATCTACAAGGCTTGCTGTTTTTTTCCCACCATTTGTGAACATGTATGTGTGTGTGTGTATGTTTCCTGGGCAGTGTTTAATTGATCATGTTCGGTGGGTGTGTAATTTAAGAGGATTATTAGACTGACCCCAATACCTTTAGGCTTAGCATACTAAAACCACTTACTAATAGTCTTCCACATGCGCACACACAAACACACACACACATGTTGATGGTAACAAAATGTTCTCACCTGGCCAGCTTGCTGAGACCCAGAACTCGCTTGTTGGGGAGGTAACCGATGTGAACCTGCACAAATTCAATAAATCCATTTCAAATGAAACGGGTCCGGAGCCAACTGTGCCATAAAGCAGATCAAATTTGTTAGCGGGGTTTAAGCAAGTGTGAGTACAACTTGCTTTTTGATTGACTGCATCAATGTGGAGTTTTGTTGCACTTCCAATACCTGTCAGTAAATGTAATAAGGGCTGCAAACAGCAATTCATCTTTTTTTTTTTTTTTTTTTGTATGGCTAATCATTGAGATGAATATCGAAATTTGACATCATGCGCTGCCCACCTCAGAGGATGTACACAATTGTAGTTTGATGATTTTTTCTTTTTAGCAGGGCTCATATGGGCCAACTCCCTAGTAGGAGTGCAACCAGGGGAACATGACGTGGAATTCTTCCAAAATGGCCGACATCCTGTTAAATTCCTGTGATGGGTTCCTTGAGTACATCCTGTTGTGATGACACGTCAGCAAAATTGAGTGTCGATTGGTGAGAATATTTTCTTTAACCCTCCATTCATTTGGATTCTGATCCAAATTGAGAAGCTTGCTTTTAACATGTTCACACCCTTTGTCTGACTTGCCGCAAATTGCCAATGTAGGATCTTACAGTCTAACGCCATTTATTTGATGTCACAGACAACCACTGCTTAAAGAGAAGTCAACGCAAACATTTTTTTTTTCAAGAATATGTTCTATACAAGCCCACTAGTTGAAACAGTGCATTCTGATAAATATTGCGTTTGTGGAATAAGTGTTATCCACTCGTTTTCAGTCATCTCTGGGGGCGGCCATTTTGTCTTCTGAAAATGACATCACAACTGGTCACAACGACCAATCATGGCTGAGATTCAGAAAACAGGTCAGCCGTGATTGGTCATTTACAGTCGACAGAAGACAAAATGGCCGCCCCCAGAGATGGCTAAAAATGAGTGCATTTTGCTGCTTAACCTATATTCCACAAACGCAAAATTAATCAGAAGGCTGTGTTTCAACCATTGGGCTTGCTGGGAACATATTCTTGAAAAAAATATGTTTGGGTTGACTTCCGCTTTAAGCCTTGATTGCGATCTTTGCTCCCTGTGTGCTCTTTTTTAGACCCTGTTGTCAACAAGGGGCTGTCCTTGAGTGTTTCTGACGTCATTCTGTGGTTAATCGATCTGCTTGTATGATAAGGGCAATAATATGGTTTCTTAACAATAGTTTGAGAAAAATGTCCACACAGACGGCTGACGGGCAGAGGGCAGAGGAGCTGGACAGGCAAGGCAGGAAGGATGAGTCTTGGCGTCATCGGCTGGAGAATCGCTGTCTTTGGAGTGCTGCAGGCTCTAATTCTGAAACACGCATACGCATGCTCCATCCAAATGTCAGACGCAATTTGTAGACCAGATGAGAGAAAGGGCAGTCGCACAAGTGTGCAAAGATCTCTTTTCCTTGTCTTTCCTCCTTTTCTAGCCTTCCCTCCCCATCCTGCTGCAGTAGCCTGATAGCATGGCATCAAACACCTGGGAAGGCCACACTTTCTATTATCGGCATCTCTGTTACACCTGGGCGTGTGTGCGTGTGTGCGTTTCAGACCGAGAGAGGCTGTGCGACAGCAAGGAAATTCAAAGAAAGCTAAGAATTCAAGCATTTTTGTTCAAAGCAAACAAAGGTTTAACCAGAACAGAAAAGCAATCACTAAATCTAAATAAATTCTCATTTCTATTAATCTATTTTGTACATTAGAAGGCAGCAGAAAATAAAAAGTGATTTAAACTGACGTCAGTGCAACGTAACGGAAATCATTCCCAGTCATTGAGTGGGAAATGAACTCTCGCTATCTGCATTGAAGTCACTATGACATCATCAAGTGACTTCCCAGAATAAGATTTTTTTTTAAACGGTTTAAAAAATACAAATGGTAAAACAGCACTGTGAAATGTGAGCAAAGCAGACTCACACAAGGAAGTTTCAAATTTGGGCCATTCTGTGTGGAATTTTTCTGAGTTGTGAGTACAATGTCAGCAAACGTTCATTTGTGTACAAAATGAGTTATGTTGGTAGATTGGCCCTTTGTGTCAGCTAGGGCTGCCACCAGGGATAGGCATTCCATCCCAGGGACAGAACAGCCCATTTTGTGGATGGCGGTCGAGAAATCTTTGAAAAAGCACGGAAGTGGGTTTTCGTCCGTCCCTCTATTCATCCCTAAACGGGTCAAGAAGGGAAGAGTGGGGTAATTTGTGCCAAGGGGCAAGTTGTGCCACCCCTCTTATTTAGACAACCATAGAAGGAGTTGGTCATGTGACCACATATTTTTGAAGAGGCATCTTCAAGAAGGGATACACATGGCTTGAGAGGTAAGCACATTTAAGTTAAAAAGAAATGTTTTGCCCTCCAAAATAAAATTTCTATGATGAGGGTTTTTTGATTGCTATGTTTGAACAATTATAGAAACCTCTAAACCAGTTCACACATTTTTTTGTGGTTTAGTAAGCGCTATCATGAGTCAATACAGATGCTAGCTCAAAACAGCTGGAGGATGTATTTTTTTCAAAATGGTGGGCTTGGGTTAATTTGTGCCAAAGCACCTGGGTCAAGTTGTGCCAATCCCCAATTTATGATTATTTACGATATATTCCTTTATTGTATTTTATTTTACATTGTATTCTTACATTTGATCACTAAAACTAATGGCACAATTTACCCCGCAGTAGGGGCAAGTTGTGCCGCAAAACCATTTTTTTTTCCCCTCACGCTATATTTCTCAAACAATTTATTTAAGAGCCAAAGTGATTGCTCCCAGGGATGCGCAACATCCTAAATTATACGCACATATTTTAATTGGAGGCATCCCCTTGCGTAAAAGGCACTTTAAGTAAAAACTGCCACTACTTGCCCCACTCTCCCCTACCGACTTACGTGTTGCTTTGGGTTGTTTTAAAAATCAAGCCCACTGTTCTCTTCTGCGATACCGCAGAGCCGCCTTCATGAATTGCCTGCGCAACACTTTTCTGTGCCTTCTTTGCAGTAACATTACACGGGCATGGATTATGCCCTTTCACTGACTGACAGAAACACGCCCAGCCAGTATGGTGTATGTAAGGTATCCATTGTGCGTAGGAAAAAGGTGGATAGCAATTTTATTTTGTTAACTGACTGTTAACATTTAGTATATACCTTATCACTTTGCATTTGAAGTATGTCCTTGTCTGGGACATGCTTAGAGCATAAAAATCTCTACCAGCGCTGACGTACACTAAAATGACCCGGAAGTGGAAGTCTTTCGTTTCCGCCAAAATGCATAATGTAAAAGCAGTACCGGTGAATTGAACTACACCAGGGGTGCAACATTACGTCGATCGCAAAGGCATTGTGGGTAGATCGCCAGCCTATCATCCGTCCTCACTACTGTATTGCTACGTTCATGCTACGTTCACACCAACTGCGTTGGGAGAGTTTGTGGCGGCGCGTTTCAGTCAATGTAGTTCACGCAGGCGGCGCGAATGATGCGTTTGGAGCGGTGGGACGCGGAGCGAAGCACCTAAAATCCGCTCATTCGCTCCATTCGGCGCGTATAAAACAAGTCAACTTTTTTGCCATTTCCCCTCGCGGCAGCCAGTCAGCATCAGGCATACTACGTCACACACAGCCACATAGCGCCCTGTTCACTCTGCGTTTTTTTTTTGTTTGTTTGTTTGTTTTTTTACAGTTCTTGAACTTTACCAAGCCTCCAATATTGTTAGCGTTAGCATAGTGTGCAAAAAAGTTGACTTGTTTTATACGAATGGAGCGAATGGGCAGATTGTTGTTGCTGCAAATCTGCTTGAGGCTGCCTATCAGCAGCTACTGTCCGGACTATGCGTCCCTGGCTGATTCCATTCAGTGCAAGTCATCAGAGTAAGGTCATTACAAAACGTATTTTTGGTTGTATTGTGCTATATAGGTTGATGCAGTCATGCAAGGTACACCAGCATATACAGTACATATAAAAATAATTCTCAATACATTTCTAAATAATGTGTTTTGCATTTTTAGTAGGTGGTAGATCATTTTGACTCGGTCATGTCATAAGTAGCTCTCAGGCTGAAAAAGTGTGAGCACCGCTGATCTACACAATCAAAATGAGGCACGGACCTGAAATGAAAAAAAAAAAAAAAAGATTAAGAGGAACGTTTTTTGTTGTTGTTGTTGTTTTGCATTATAATGTAGTATACAATATACTACATTATAATGCAAAAAAACAACAAACTGGATTGTGTGATTTATTGTAAACTCGGTAACCCGTGTATATAAGGATACAGAATCAGTTTATCTTATTGGTCGAAGTAATGTTGCTTGCCAAAGTGGATAGCGGAAGTCAACAAAGCAGCATAACAAATTTGTTGTCCACCAGCTAAATAAACAACTTGTGAGCGAGGGATGGGAGGATCGATACCAAAATATTGATACTCCAATCCACAGTGCTCAATTTTAAGCAGCAATATATGCAATTAATTCATATATATATATATATATATATATATATATATATATATATATATATATATATATATATATATATATATATATTTATTCATCTATAATTTGGAAGGTTGTGTTGTCATCCAATCTGCAATTTTTGCTATGTGGTGCCAAGGACAAAGAGTTTTCTGCCTTGGCAGAAACAGACTGCTGGCTCTGGTCCCGCCCACCATGACTTTGGCAACACATTTGATTGGATGAACAACGATCAGGGTGAAGGCCCGCGTCTTGTAGGCACTGCATGGAGTGCACGCCACTGTTGACAAGATGACATGGAAGTCGTAACAAAATAGTTTGAAGTAGTTTGGTTCAACTGATGATGTTGAGCTCACTGCTGTGAGCGCTTTTGTGTAAAAAAAATAAAAAGTCACTCCCGGTGTCAATATCAGATCGGTATTGCGATATTTGGGCCAGTATTACTTGCTATCGGATCGAATCCCAAATCACCTGTATCGCCCATACCTATTGTGAACTATTAAATGAATTGTTGATCATTTTGCTGATGACGTAGTCCTAACTAGTTGACTAATCTTGCCAGCCCTCGTGCCAGCCCTGTGATTCAAGTGAAATAAAGCAACAACTACGGGTCAAGTATGTGAACAAATGATAAATTTACGGTTTCGTCCCATGACGCTCTCACAGCCACTCCTATGGGAAAAAAAAGGAGTAGCAAGAGGAGGCGTGTCACTTCCTGTCATGAGTCACTGAGCGCAAACACATAGTTGAGAGGGGATGGATTAGCGGCAGCACTGCTGACAATGCTTTATAGACACAACCATCTGATGGCACACACACACACACACACACACACTCACACCTCCCCCCCCCCCACACACACACACACACAGGCAGAAGATGCTTTGTCTTAGTGTGATTCACTGATGTCACCAGAGGCTGTTAACACCGTGTGGAAAAAATAAAAAAATCAGATACCACCCTCTTTTGTCTTAATCGACATGCACCTGCAGGCAAGATAGAGGGACAAAAAGGCTGGTTGAATACACATAAAAAGGGGAGAATGACCAATCAGGTTTGAGTTGCAGAGTAATGATGTCAAAGTGGTTGGCCAGGGGTTGAAGCTAGACAAAAATAAAAGATAAATAGATTTCAGCTAATCAGATTCTTTCTCATGCATGCATGGCTTTGCCAATTGCAAAGTTGCATTTGCACACCCCCAACACACACACACACACACACTCTATATATATATATAGGTATCTCATACCTGTCACCTTATACGTTTTCCCCGTAAATTATATGTTTTTTCATTTCAAATTGTGTACGCCGTATAGCAATTTTTGTACGGGAAAAAAAATAATTAAAAACCCGTTTTTTGTTAGACCGATCTCGTTTTGCCCATTTCGGCTCTAATCCGGAGCGTCCGTTAGCGATTCCGATTGCAAACTTCAGCCGACTTTCACGAGCAAAGTATATTGTGTATGCCGTATAACAATTTTTGTATGGGAAAAAAAAAAAAAATTAAAAACTCGTTTTTTGTTAGACGATATATATATAATCGTCTAATAAAAACCGAGTTTTTAATTTTTTTTTTTTTTCCCATACAAAAATTGTTATATATATAATTTTCCGTCTACGTAATTGTCTATTTTCGCTGTGAATTTCCTAAGGCCAAACGGTTTCTGGTTTTCCCTGACCAGTCAGTGCTAGCGTGAGTGCGTGTGGGGGTGTGCGTGCGTGTGTTTGCACATGTGCATGCATGTGTGTTTTGTATGTGATCGCTCACCCTGCCGATGATGGGCACCAGGTGATGTTCGCACATGGAGAACACGTCGATGTCTTTGACGATGACCATCTCGTCGTGATCCTCATCAAAGATAGCATCATTGAGCACATCTGCACACAAAATCACAGTAGACGTTATATTACATTACTGTCTTTTGTAAGAGACACTTTAAATAAATTCTAGGTATTGCAGACTGCCAGGTGGCACGGTGGTCGACTGGTTAGCACGTCCGCCTCACAGTGCAGCGGTTGTGGGTTCGATTCCGGTCCTGATCTTCCTGTGTGGAGTTTGCATGTTCTCCCCGTGCCTGCGTGGGTTTTCTCCGGGTACTCCGGTTTCTTCCCACATTCCAAATACATGCATGGTAGGTTAATTGGTCACTCTAAATTGCCCGTAGGTGTGATTGCGAGTGTGAATGTTTGTTTGTCTCTGTGTGCCCTGCGATTGGCTGGCAACCAGTTCAGGGTGTCCCCCGCCCGCTGCCCAAAGACTGCTGGGATAGGCTCCAGCACGCCTGCGACATTTGTAAGGACCAGCGGTATAGATAATGGATGGATGGATGTAGACTGCCATCCTTATCATTTCGATTTGGAGTCAGTGTCATAACTGACAGTTTACATCCATCTATTTTGTCTTACCATCTCTTTTGTCTTAAGATTTGTATACAACACTGGTCAACAAATTTGATCAAGTTGGCGTCTGATTCACTTGTTTATTATTTCCATTTTTTAGTTCAATTCTCCTATAACCTTTGTCTCCATGTAGTAAAGAGAATTCCAACTAACTCAACTTTGAACTATTCTAAATATTTTTGGTGTTTATAAAAAAGGAAAAATATCTATCTATCTGTCTATCTATCTATCTATCTATCTATCTATCTATCTATCTATCTATCTATCTATCTATCTATCTATCTATCTATCTATCTATCTATCTATCCATCCATCCATCCATCCATCCATCCATCCATCCACCCACCCACCCACCCACCCACCCATCCATCCACCCACCCACCCATCCATCCATCCATCCATCCATCCATCCAGCCATCCAGCCAGCCAGCCAGCCAGCCAGCCACCCACCCACCCATCCACCCATCCATCCATCTATCTTATCAATTATACCCTATCCATCACTATTATTTTTGTGTAAATTAATTTGAGAATGTTGATAATATTAATTTCATTTATGGTTCACAATCCGATATTATTTGTCAAAATCATTATTCAATAAATTAATCCCTGATTAAAAAAAAAAAAAGCAACCTAAAAGTAACTTAAACTTGAGTAATGCATTTCACTGCAAATAGAGTAAGATCATAATTATTACTTTCACATGCAAGTAATTTGTAATATGTAATATATTACATTTTGTGCAAGATTTCATAGGTCAAACTTAAAAACAAAAATGTGCTCGAAAAAAAAATTAAAGACATTTTTCAAATCTGCGTCAAAAATAAGTTTCGGGACACATAAAGGCCTCTCTGATTGTTGACCAGTGTAAAAGTCACAAAAATGCTGCATTTATTTTATGCAACCAAGTGATGTTCGTCCCACCTTTGGCAATCCCTTTATCATCAACTTTTTTAAGCATCTAATTATAGTGTTGCTTCTTTAGCCTACACTGCTGTTGCTTTATTACTTTTTTCTTTTTCCTTTTTTTTTTTCTTGGTTACCGGGGTTCAATAAAGCGCTTTTATCGTTTTGTGACGACACATACGTCTCTCAACCATACCATGTCAGGTTTTAATTTCCTGACTGACAATCAGTTCGAGGCAGTGAAGGAACAACAGGGGAGAGGGTCACCGACTTGTTGCTGCTGCTTCTCCTTCTGCTTATTGCAGAACTGTGCAAGTAAAGTAGTAAACATACAGCAAGGCAAAAAGACAACGGGGAAACACATGTAGAGCTTCTTGTGGACGCCATTTTAACAATATCCGTCAACTGTCTAATTACGTGCCTTGTAAAGACAAAATAGATGCAATCACAGAGAAACCATTGTAAATAGAAAACAACCAGCCACATTTGCAACTACATTACACTTTGCTTTTGACACACACCATTTAGATTGTTAGTAAAACGATGTAGCTTAACTGAAACAAAACTATTCAGTTTGCTAACTGAGATGAATGGTTCATAGCGAAAATCAATTCCAAATCTTGATGTTGTATTCGCTTGTTATTTCAGTCTGTACATTTGCTAATGTAATCAATTGTCTTGACAAAATAAAAGTGTGCCTTCTTTTATGATACTGTATGGAAACAAGTAGGTATCTTGATGGAATGCTGTTAACCAATCAGACTGTGGTTCCGCCCACTCTCCAAAGTAACAGTAAAACAAACTTTGTGATCTGCTCTCTTGAAAAGTTCTGTTAGCATAGCAGCTCCAATCGCTAATCGTTTAGTATGTTTGTTGGTTGAGTATTAGTTCAGGGACGAACACTGCAAATGAAAAGCAATACTCGGGATGAAGTTTGCCACTGGCTTGAAACTGTAATAAAGTGCTAATTGTGTTTGGAGTGTTTTCTTGTCGAGCACCAGAACATGTGGCTGCTGATAACACCTAGTTAGCACAGCTAACTGTGATGGATAATGGGGGCGGATTGCTGGGGTCCTTGCTGCTTACCAAATCACCTACTAGCTTACAAACTGACTATAAATATAATGATCACAAACATGTTTTGGAGGAGGCAATACTGTTTGGAGTAGACCTTTTCATTGTCTGCATCTGTAGAAGTTATATTTGAAAACAGTCCAATAGTTGCAATGATAAATCCCTTGCATGTACGCTGTGCACACACACACACACACCCCGAAGGATAGTATGGTTAAGTCAAGCTTACCCAAATGGCTAGCAGCTTGTGAGAACTGTCAGCTTAGATGAAAGGTTGCCAAGACGAGGGCGCACATCAGGTAATGACAGTTTCACTCATCATCACTTCACATATTTATCAGTGAGAACAAGCACTTCAAACACTTCCTATATCCTTCGGCATACACTGTACAGTTTCTAATCCGAAAATCATAGTGTTTTCATAGCAGCGTTCTGTATAATTAGCGTCTTCTTATTTAGAGAACAATTTTGTGATTGACTGGGATAGGAAATGGATGGATGAATGGGAATCGCAGGCAAGTATGCCACCTGCATTAAAGGATCTAAGACAGTGAAAACAGACTTACAAATTAAACTCAGGTAAATCAATGTTGTAGGACTTGCTTGATTACTTGTAACACTGATACTTAAAACCAATCTGAACAGTTCATTGTCTTGTTTGTATGTTCAGTATAGTTATGAATTCGATTTTTAGTTAAAAATGGTGATAGAGATCAGTGAAGAACGTGAAATGCCTGATTTGCACCCAAAGCCCACTAATGGTGGCATTACAAAGACAGAGTTTGGCCTTCTGATCAATTTCTCTCTCATCTGACCATTCTTAGAATTCAATCAATCCATACTCCATATCCACCTTATTCCTACGTTCTATGAGCCTTTGCGTGACTTCTGGTAGAGCGAAACCGGCGTTGTTTACATGGGAACCGTTTGTGCGAGTCCACTTTCTAGGGCAGTTACAGACTTTAAACAATGTGGGAACGCCAGTTTTTGCTGCTTAGAAGAGAAAATATTTTAATCCCGCTTCCTGCTAATGTAGCGGGTTAGTCACTTCAGACGTGAGGCAATGACAAAAACTGACAAAAATGCTTACTGTTGATAAAATCCAAAATTTTACTATGATCCTTCTAATCATTTCAGAGGTTGACAAATACAAAATTGTTGTGTCTCCCACACACATAAAAACAATACCAGATGTTATTGTGGCACTTTGGCACCCGGCGAATTTTCTCCGGTGGTTGTCACAATACAAGCACATTAGCACAAAGTTCACTGTGAGTCTACGAGTCTTTGTCTACACAATGAAAGGGACACATGTACAACGGTGAGGTGGGTTTTCCAAGCAACTCTTAGACCACAAAAAAAAAAATGGAAACATGGAAATGGAGGCACTCATAGTGATTCTGAAATAAAAGGCCGTTATTTTAACATGGCCAGTTGGAAAAAATGCCTACGCGTTTCAGCCTTGGTGGGCCATCGCAAGGGCAAGCTCGAGTGGACGAGCATGGTACTGCTTTGATACAAGTACATAGTCACATGGTCTATGTGGGCTGGACACATGGCAGTCAGCTGGTGCAAAACATCCAATTGGCAACATTCCAAAAACAATTACTAAAACTAAATCACAATTGACAATTGATATACTGTATGACAATTATTCACAATTTCCTTTTACAAAAAACACGTTAAAGAAAAGGGATCAAATCCAGTTCACCATTGAGCCCAGGAAACTCTGTGGCTCTTAATGTATAAATCCAATAAGATTCCCTCTGTAGAAGTCTTTTTAATTTGTCCCTTCCCTTTATGGACTCGGGAATAGGTTCTATAGCATAGGCTTTCAAAGTTGTACTGCAATGGTTTAAATGTTTATAATGCAGTGCCATAGGGTATAGATCACAGGTGTCAAAATCCGGTCTAGGAGGGCTGCTTTCCTGCATGTTTTCCACCAGTCCACCTAATTCAAATGAACAGCTCATCAGCAAGCTCTGAAGGAGCCTGATAAAAATCTTGATCATTTGAATCATGCAAAGCATGCAGGGAAGTGGCCCTCCAGGACTGCAGTTTGACACCTATGGTATAGAGGGTTCCCAGTCCTTATAGCTTGGTTCTAAATTTGCGCTTAGTTCTATCTATGTAGAAGCGCCCACAAGGACACTCAAGTCTATGGACTACATATCTGGTGTTACAGTTGATCAATGAATTAATATTATATTATTGATTCAGTGCATTCATAAATAAGCTAGTAGTCTTCATGGTGTCACAATGTGTACAATTACCACATCTAAAATCGCCCCTCCTTGTGCTAACCGAGTCTTTTTTGTAAAGGGGGAAGGTAACTTCTGACCAGTTTGTTACTGAGGGTAGGCATCTTTCGAAAGCTAATTGTGGGAGGGCTGCTCTAAGTAGCCTATCACTTGTGAGGATGATCAAATTTTGTTTGATTATATGTTTATGATTTATGATTAGCCTCAGAGGTGTAAGGTGTTATAAAATATACTTGATTACATCTTTCTTCATTCTTTTGCTTTGGAATTAGTAAATCATTCCGATTTTGACTCTTAGCTCTCTGATAAGCGATAGAAATTATTTCTTCTTTGTATCCTCTACTTTTAAATCTTTGTCCCATATCTTGAGCAAGATTGTCAAAATGGGTGTCGTCATCACAAATCCTCCTAAATCGCTGGAACTGACTGTATGGGATGTTTTTTAATAACCATGGGGGGGTGGTAACTGTCCGCCCTCAAAATCGAATTGCGATCGGTAGGTTTCCTATAGATTATAGTATAGAGATCTTTATTGTGATCTTTACAGATTTTTAAATGTGGAAAGGTAACTTGTGACACAGAAAATTCTCGACTAAGATTAAGATTTGTATCTGTATTATTTAAATAGCAATGAAATTGAATCAATTGTTCTTCTGACACAGACAAAAGGAGCAATACATCATCTATATAGCATCCCCACCATATTATTTGATCAAAAACATATTTGAATTAGAGTAAACAACATTTTCTTCCCAAAAACCCAAATATAAATTAGCATAATTAGGTGCAAAGCAAGCCCCCCATTGCTGTAGCAAAGCAAGCCCCCCTCAGTAACAAACTGATCAGAAGTTACCTTCCCGCTTTAGAAAAAGGACTTGGATTGGCACAAGGTACAACTTTAGATGCGGTAATTGTAAACCACGAGACACCATAAAGACTAATGCCTTATTTATAAATGCACTAAATCAAAAATATAATAATTCATTTATAACTGTAACACGTGTGTGTCCTTGTGGGCGCTTCTACATAGGTAGAACTAAGCGCAAATTTTAATCCAGACTTGCTGAGCACAAACAAGTCGTAAGGACTGGTAACCCTCTCATCATCCTCATCGGCGGTCACTCGTCGACGAGTATGAATGTCTTCCATCATTGGTCCTTGTGTGGGCATAGAGGCCAATTCTGGACCCGATTATTGTGCTGCAATGTGGGCAGGGGAAAGTAGTAGTGGTGTGTTTGGGTGACAACTCTTGATATAAAAAGTTAACGCATCCAAATGAAATGGCAGGTTTCATGATGGGAAAACATAAAGCCAGATAATAGCTTAATCATCAATTTAAAACATTTACACCATCAAGGTGAAAACACCTAGCATTCATAAAACATACCATATACTATAATTTGTTGGGGCTAGGCAACATGGTTGCATACAAAACTTTTTTTTTCCCCCAAAAAGCCACATAGAGAAAAACTGATGTATGCAAGAGCCGTTTTGAAATTCTTCACCTTTACTTTTTTTTAACACAATCCACCAGTGTTGGGAATGAGCTTGAGAAACAATTAAATGTATGCGTCAAAGAAAAAAGTCCACGATATTTCTGTTGTTTTGGGTGGCCACCGACCATATACAGCAGAGGGGTCCAAACGTCTTGCAAAGAGCGCCAGATTTAGTGAGGTGAAAATGTGTAGGGACAGACCATTCAGATTTCAGTTGCTTTAATTTTTCATGGCATTCATTACCAGTCACCATGTTGTAGTTTGCATGTTTCATCTGGTAGTGACTCTTGATATCAAAAACAGCCACAGTCTTTTAGCGAACTAGGCAGATACAGTTTCAAATTTCCAGTTGTCCTGGAAGCAACGACCCTGTCTTATCAACATTCTTTTTTTTCGTACAGTCTTTCAGAAACGTTATGGAATGGGCCACAAAAAGTTCAAGCAGCGAGTGGGTCATTCCGACACAGAGGCGGAGCCAGAACGTGGCTAATGGGTGGGCCCGGAAAAATCAGGGTGGGCCTGAATATTTCTCTCACTTCGCACAATCCTCCTGTCCCGACACATCGTATATTCAAATAAAATGACAAACCGAATAATATGAAGTTCAGATCTTCCTTAGACAACCACAATTATGCCATTCTTATTATTCAATTAAAAAAAACACACAAATAATTTCATAATTTACTAAAAATGTAAAATGTAAAAATGTAAATATATTTTTTCATTAATCTCACTGGGTGGGCAGTCTCTCAATCTGTGTGGGCCTGAGCACACCCAGGCCCACCCATGGCTACGCCCCGCTCTGACACCTAACATGACTTTGAGAGTGGTGTGTTTGGAGAGGCAGTGTGTACTCAAAGCGTATTTCCCAAAGCACCAAGAATGCGACCATAGGTCTGCTGCCATCTTCTGGTGGAATATAAAATACTTTATTTTGTACATGAGTATTTTCTACTGTGGTCAACAGTACTGACGGGCCACACATTCATTTTATGCCTGATGCTGTGGGCCGGTGGAATTTGAACACGGACCACATTTGGCCCCCGGGCTGGATTTTGGACACTGCTGATATACAGTGCAGTATCTCACTATAATAAATTTGCCCATTTACTGAGAAGCAGTAGAGTCACATCTCCACATTCAGAACCAAAACAAGAGCAATCTGTGCTTATCTGATCTTGACACAGAGCAGAAAGTGGACCAACAATCACAATTCATGCTACCAGCAAGCTGTCATCTGTGGCTGCAGCAGAATGAAAATGCAAGAGGCTTGAATTTTATGGGGTATTTACTATGGATATCAAATTATTGGCAATAACGCGATATTGCGATATTCAAATTGTCACCATATCGTCGTCGTCGTGTCACGATATTAATAGCAGAAAATCCGTTTAAAACCAAAATTGTTTTCCATTTTTGCACTTCCAGCGCCCTCTGGTGGTTAGTTTATGTGCAGTTTAATTTGATGCATGGTTTGGCCACCTATGTTTAAAGGCCTAGATAGACCGAAAAGACGTTGGCCAATAGTGACAGACGCTTACCCCCTGTGGCGTCCGGCCGGCTATCGGCACGTCACGCTGGAGTAATAACCGCAATGACAGACAGCGACGCTGACCATTAAAGTACCTTCTGCGTATGCATAAGATGTAATACCCTTCCATACCATCGGCGGCGGTAGTCACCATTTCTCATGGTTAGAAAAATCCAACCGGAAAGCTGTTGGCTGGGGGCGGATTATAAAAACTTAAATAATGCATTCAGCTATATTCTTCGCTCACGATGAACTCCCACGTGAAGTAAACCATCATGTTCTTGACACGGTATTGTGAAATACTTACATTGTCAACCCTTGCTCTTGTACTTGTAAGAAGATTAAGGCAGCGGAGGCGTGCTCACTGTTTTTCCGCCTTTGTCACTTCCCATTGGTGCTCCGAGCGCTGATTTGCTAGCTAACAGCTAATCAGAGTGACCAAATGTCACGACTGGCGACGCTGATTCAACATACGTAAACGCCCCCCAGACGCTTAGAGACGGGTTACGACATTACGACGGTGGCCATTACACCAAACAGACGCCACGACACTTCACACCCTCCGACGTCGGTTTGGTCTATCAGAGCCTTAAGACTAGGGATAGAGCGATATGCTTTTTTCAGAGCCGATACCGATATTGATTATTAGTAGTCAAGGCAGCCGATAATCGATATTTGAAGCCGATATATATTTGCAGAAAAAAGGGTGACAAAATGGTGTCAAATTTATTAAAACTAAAAATACTTGACTTAGTTTAAATGCCTTTAAGCCCATGTTTATTAAACAACTTTAGTGATTTACAAGATGATAAAGCTTTTCTAGATCTTAAAAAATAGACAACTTTGTTTTAAGTCTCACAAAAAAGTGCAGGGGGCTCCCAGGCTCAGCCGCATGTCCAACAAATATCTCCTTATGGTAAATAGTTTTCTAAAAATCCACGATAACTGAAATGTTTATCTTTCACACATCTTTGTTTTAAAGTTCAAAAACATAAAAGTGAATCGTCAACGCAGCTACTAGCCAGAAAGATAAACGTGTTTCCAAGACCGGACTTTCACATGCAGTACTTTGCCGTCAATTTTTGCACCATGTACAGCACTTGGAGCGGTGGTTGTTTTAAAGTGCTCTATAAATAAAGTTGAGTTTAGCTTTTCATGACATGGCTTACACACAGACACGCACACACTGGCACCCACTCACGTCTTACTTTTATCACCATTTCCCGATATTAACAGCAACTCTCAGGAGCTATGTCATTCACAAAGCAAATTAACTGTTGTGACATTGGGGGAGTGGTTAGCTTGAGCCGCAAGGCAGCTTACTGTGGCGACCAGAATTGCCCCTTGTGTTTATATGACATAGAAGTGCTCATAGCAATGTTATAGTAGACTGACATTTACAAAAATTTCGGCGAAATCTATTGCATTACCTTGATCTACTGACTCTCCGACTCCCGTCGTGTATGTGCCTGGCTCGTTCAGGAGACACAGAGAGAGAGAGAGCAGGGAGCACACATGCAGCTTTACGCTGATTGGCTGTTTCGCACTTCACAAGGAACCAATCAGATGGTGCTTTGGGCGGGCCAATCTGCCTGTGCAGGCAGGGCAAGTCGTGCAGCAAACACAGAGAGAGAAACACCAGCAAGCAAGAATAAAGCCATTTTTAATTTATCGGCCTTAAAATAAAAAAAAGGCCGATGCCGATAATCGCCAAAATGCCAAATATCGGCCCCCGATAATCAGCCCAGCAGATAATCGATCTGTCCCTACTTAAGACCCACGCTAATCGCCAGATGAAGGGGAACGCAACACGTTTGCGTTCCTCCACAAATTGACCTGATTCACAATGTGCAAGTAATTGCTTCAATAGTAGGTGTCAACCAAATTAAACAGAAATTAAATGGATTATTGCTCACATGATCAAAACTATGTTCTAGCCAATAAAAGGTCCCATCAATCAGTTATACCAGCAAATATTTTCCAACATCTCCGTCGGGCCATTTCAGCCGAACACAGCATTGTGAACTACATAGACCGTTATACTTTGCGCTGCTTTGTGAGCTCTTTATATATCGCCAACCTCTTCACAATACCGTGATAATTATCGTAATAATTATCGTATCGTGAGGTTCATATTGTGATATGATCGTATTGTTGACATTTGAATATTGTGACATCCCAAACGTTTTTTTTTAAGAATGGTCTATGCAGGCCCACTAGTTGAAACAAAGCATTCTGATTAATTTTGCGTTTGTGGAGTTAAGCAGCAAAATCCACCCATTTTTAGCCATCTCAGGGGGCGGCCATTTTGCCACTTTCTGTCGACTGAAAATGACATCACAGTTGCTCAGAGCTCAGGTAACGGCCAATCACGGTTCACCCATTTTCTGAAGCTGAGCCATTATTGGTCATTACCTGAGCCCTGAGCAGTTGTGATGTCATTTTCAGTTCACAGAAGGGACAAAATGGCTTTTGCTGCTTAACTCATTTTCAACAAATGTTATATTAATCAGAATGCCTTGTTTCAACTAGTGGGCCTGCATACAACATATTATTGTAAAGAAAATGTATGGGTTGACTTCCCCTTTACAAAAGAAAAACACTTGTTTTGATTTTGTTTCCATAACAATTTTGTTTTCAATTATTATTTCAATAAATTTAGTTACGCCTACTGCCCGAAGACAGCTTGGATAGGCTCCAGCGTGACCCTTGTGAGGAGAAGCGGTTTAGATAATGGATGGATTTAGTTATTCCGTTAGTTGTCATTAACTATAACAACCTTGATCAGCACAAATGTGATTTTTGTTGGAAAAACAATTGGCCATACAATTCAGTCACTTTTGAGGAATGTGAGCTTGAATCTTCACAAGTAACTGATCAGCTCTCCCAACCAACCAAGCGTGTGCTGCGACGACCGACCGAACTTCTGCTCCAGCTATGAACTTAGCCACTCAAAAAGCTAGTCTCTACTGAGGAAACACTGACCTGCCTGAACTTTAGCCCAACGGTTGTTTAACCCTTACCAAAAGCCAGACAACAGAAACTCCCTTTAACAAAAAGGAAGAGAAATCAAACAGCAATCACTGACACACCTGTCCAGCTGATACTGGAAGTAGCGCAGAAGATGACTTCTGAGAAGGTGAAACAGAAAGTAAGATTGCCAAAACCCAAACAATGTTTCACTGTTGTAGATTATTTTATTCTTATAAATGTTCATTATAGTGCATTATAAATCCTACAATCTGTAGAACCACAGTAATACTGTTGAAATGTTTTGAACAAAAAGCATTCAATACCTCTAGTCACTGTCATGGGCTTTATTTCATAAACTTACATTTCACCCCAAGGTATGTTACAACTTGCAAATTGGCGCAGGCAACCCTCCTTCATAGTTTTGCGCTTTGTCCTAAAACAGTCATTTTGGAAGCTCACCTTTCAGGCCTTTTATAATGTTCTGAACATTTACTTGGAATCTGAGCACATCTTAATTGGAGTCAATTATTACAATTGTATAATCTACTTTAACGACGGCGCAGAAACAGCAATATTTCCTATGGTATGATTACGGCCAAGAAATTTACAGCATTTTATTATTTTGGAAAAGAAGGCGGCCTCTAATTTGAATTTATGGTTCAGTGAAATATTTAGCACTCTCCACTTGATTCCCTCTGAGAAATATGTCAGTGGCATTTAACAAGATTTGGTTGCTTTTCGTCTGCTACCTATGAAATGTTCTACAATTGCTGGTTGCATTGAGGAATACGCACCATTCTTTCTGATTTCCGTGGCAATTTTGACGACAGTTGAACAAAAAAAAAAAACGCTCTTACAGTATTGATTTGTGACATGGCGGTTGGCTACATGTGGAAGTCATATGCTGGATTGTTTTCTGTTCTGGGTTGTGGGCTCTGTTTTGCGGGTGACAGGGTTCATTCTGTGCCTAAAATTTCACTCCTCACCTTCACAATATCTTTCGCTCATGCTCTTCTTTTAAAAGCATTAACAGGTCAGCAGGCCCAAATTATTCATTGCTTGATGAGCAGAGCTGGGCAGTCCGTCCCTGGGCCGGACCGGTCGGACCCTCCTGCCCGGCCGGATGCCCATTTTTGGGGCTGAGGGGTGACAAATTTTAAAAATTGGCTGGACTAAGCACGGCCGGAAGTGGATTTTAGTCCGGCCCACTAATTGGCCCTCATGCGTGTGACGTGCTCGCGAGGCGGCCAAATTTCATCTCAGCCTACTGAGGTTTCTTTTTAGGCTTCTTTCAAACCAACTTGTGTGCGGATGTATATTCAAGCTGCGCGCAGCACTGAAGTATGACACTGGCACATCTTTCCTACTCCCGGAAATACGCCGTAGCAAAACTGCTGTGTAGTGGTTTGCTGGCATGCTTTTATTTTGAAGGCCGGGAAGTGTGAGGTAGGGGAAGTGTGGAAAATAAGTAACTTGTTGAATGCTTGCAGACTAGTCGTCTGTTGGACCCAAATAATTATACAATACGACAAAAGCGACCACAGGGCTCGCAATGGAAGTAAGTACAGTACACGCAGCTGGGTAAGTACGTGAGTAAGTGGCGCGTTTGAAGCGTGTCCACGGCGGGTTTGAAAAGTAAGTTAGCCAGCTAATTGTCTTTAAATAAACCTCTTCCGTGAGCATCCCTCCCGCCGGGGCATCATGCAGGTTTTTTTGGGGGGGGCAGAACGGGGCGGCAATGTTTATGAATATGGCCAGGGGGTCGCGGGTACCCAGGTCAAGTGTGGAGGGTCGCGGCCGGACGTGCAAAAAAGGGTCAAGTGCCCAGCTCTGTTGATTAGTGATTATGTACTGTATCCTTTAGCTTGAAATGACACAAGAAAGTGGAAACAGACATTTTGTAACACTTTGAGCTCTACTTTCATGACCAGTGCAAGTCTGGCGCGAGGTGTGCTGTAGATCTGCGCAGGGGCAGGCTTGACCAAGTTTTCGTAATTTTCCCATGCAAGCTAGTGCAGCATGGCACATTTTAAAAAGGGCGTTTTGCACATTTGTGGGTGTGTACACAGCTGACTTGTTTCGAAGTGGCTCCTCTCCTTCCCTTTAAATGTTGTGTGAAGAAGTAGATACTGATTTGCTTGAGTCCTATCCTCCAAAGTATATTTGTAATGAACTGCAACCTCCACGGCTGAATGATATAAAGTTAGCTATTGGGTGATCACAGATCTGTAATGTGAACACTTGGAGCCCACTTTCCACCCAGATCATACATGTATACATGCCACAGCCTGGCCCACAATTTTTACTACAATGGTCTCGAACAGCCCAAGTGAAGTAATGATTTTGATCAACCAATGGAAATGAGCTCAGACGCTCCATTAAATCTCTGCATAGCTTTTGGTCATGTGCTGGTCAACAAGAGGATTTCTGCCCCATGCTGCGATGAAAGCTGAACTCATGACCTGGGCACGCACACACACACACACACACACACACAGACACACATGAACACTGATCAAACAGTCCAGTGATTCTCGCCGA
Organism: Filicampus tigris; assembly: GCF_054856515.1. Taxonomy (NCBI): domain Eukaryota; kingdom Metazoa; phylum Chordata; class Actinopteri; order Syngnathiformes; family Syngnathidae; genus Filicampus; species Filicampus tigris. The sequence continues at coordinate 27,328,758 of NC_141219.1, forward strand.
ATGCCTTAACTCTTTATAAACATCCAGCTTTCCATTCCAAACTGTTGTGTGTTCTCTGCTTTCCAATAGCTCAAGGGGGAGGCTTTTGAACCAACCAATCAGGAAATAGCAGGGTTTGAGGAGTAACATATTGTATGCATACCATCGTTATTACTGTATTTGCAGTGTTCGTCCTCTGCCGATCATGAGTGAAGAACAACTTGGTGCATGTCACCTTGTGCATGAAGCGTTTTTTCTCACATTCTTCCATCATTTACTCGATGCACATTCCTTCTTTTGAATTCAGCCTTAAAACACATGAAACAAGCCTCAGTATAGCTAAACCAGCTCCAGATGGGTTCTAAGAGAGGTGGGCGACGGGAGCGGAACCCAGACTTCACTCTAATGTACCGGAGTGTGGCAAAGTGGGCCCATGTGGTGCTGAAACCTCTTTAAAATTGTTACTCATGAGCATCAGGCAGGTCTCAAGCACAAATTCACCTCACACTGAAAGACTGCACTGTGCAACTTTGAAAATTGCAGGTCCTGATGACTGGACAACTGGACCTCTCACCTGACACATAGGGACCTAACTTCATAGACGGGCGTCCGTGCGCAGGGGCAAGTCGATTTTACCATGTTATGGGACCGCAATGCACCTTACTGTCTAGTTTACCATGTTTGTGAATTTGGTAGTCTACCGAGGTCTACCGCGTATTGTATTGAACGCCTCAGTAGTAGCTGGCAATTTGTTGACCAAAAGTCAAACCAGGTCTAAGGTGTGGCGCAGGTGGTGTAATGCGATATTGGTGGATTTAAAGGAGTCAAACATGGATGCGCGATCAGGGGTGCAATTCATATATAATTCATATATAAGATAAAATTATACATATATATATATATATATATATATATATATATATATATATATATATATATATATATATACATACATAGATACACATATACATATATATATATATATATTAGGGCTGTCAAAGTTAAAGCGTTAACTATGGAGATTGATTTTAATTTTATAAAGCACTAAAAAAAATTAACTAAGTACACTCAGTACTCATTAATTACTTCCTGTAGCAGCTGACCTCTGCTCACTGTGCAGCCGAACGTAGAGGAGGGTCACTGTTGCAAAGACAGACTTTTACGTAGTTTTACTTTAAAAAGTTGCTCGACGGCTCATTGGAGAAATCCTAAATAATTTGCACACTTTGCAAAGCCAAATTCAAATGCCATATTAGTTGTACGCCTTTGGTGTATCATTCAATTGTTGTATTTTACAAGAAAATAATTGTATTTAAGGATCAAAGAAAGCTATTAGAACTGTCTGTGAATTAAAATACTTTTTTTTTTTTCACATTAATTCCAAGATTTGACTCAGGTAAATATCGGTTCCAAGCTTCGTAATCGTTATCTATGTAATCGTCTTTCGTCTATTTTCGTGGTGAGTCTTCAATGGCCGCCGCAAGGTTTTCGTTTCCCGTTGGCCACGGCTGAGGCTTTTTTACAGCTTCTGGGCCCTAAAAGGAGACGCATTTAGTCCAGCCGTGGTGAGGCTTCGATGCCCCGTTGAGTCTTTCATTTCAAATATCACTCAGCCAGTGGAAGTTGGTCGAAGTTGGTAGATGGAAATGCAAACGGAAGCCCATCTAAAATGATAGGCGGACCAGCCTATAGGCGCTTACTATTTGTTCTGGACGGAAAAAAAGATGGATAGACGGACGGCGGAAGGGAACCCCGGCTGCAGGCGGAAGGCGATAAACGGACCAGGAAATTTTAGTAAAATGCCCAGCTCCGATCAAACGTTGATGGATGAATTTTGCACGGATGTGTTGTAGTTATTGCCGCTGTCTGTTAAAAAAATCATTGTGTTTATGTTTAAAAAAAAAAGTGACAACTAGGAGAGAAAATAGATCAGGTGTATCAAACTCATTATTATTGTGGGCCACATCATAGTTATGGTTTCCTTACGAGGGCCATGATGACTGTGATTTCAAATAAACGAATGATCGCCCCATAACACATACAGGTATACACAACAAACTGATGAATAACTAGTTTTGAAATCAAAGGCCTGTAAATGGTTGTTCATATATTACAACATTTCATTTAAAAGGGGGATTGCTAACAAAAATTGCTTACAATATCTCAAACATGTAGTTGATACACATAGTTTGCTTTTGCGGGCCACATAAAATTATGTGACGGCCCAGGGCGTTGAGTTTGACACAGGTAAAATATATACACAAAACAAGCGTCGGTGAAATAATTTAAAATTGAAAGCGGGAGCAATTGTTCAAAAACATGTTTCCCAATAATGAGATCATTTGGTTGTTTATAGAACTTGTAAGTAGATAATTTTTCACTAATGATATGATTGCATTGAATGTGACCGAAAGGCGTGTCAAGCTGAAAATCCAATTAGTAACAAGCCATTTTAGAATGAAAAACAGTCAATAAAGAGGATCGATCTTTTGATTCGCCCACCTGTTAACCGGATCATTGCAGCACAAACCCAAACGTCCCTCTGAGGCGCTTTGCCGTGTTTAAAACTCACCGATGATATTCTCCTGGTAGCCCTTGGTGAAGAACTGCATGGCGGTGGCGGCTCTCAAGGGAGTTTTGGCGAGCCCCTGCCGAAGTGGGTCTTCTCCAATCCCGCGTAATATGGTCGTGTAGGCTGCGGCCAGCGACGGCAAGCTCTCCTCGTTGTCCTCCACGCTCCTGGTGTGCTCCTCTTTCCAGCTCCCCGCCGACCGGTGCGACCCGGACTCGGCAGCCGGGCCCTGGGGAGCAACAGGCGGCCTTTTGACCACCCCGTCAAAGTGTCCGTTGACCACCAAAGTGGTATCCCCCGTGTCTGTTTTGTCGTTAGAAGTGAATTCAGTCTGCTTTGAGTGTTCCATCACTTCTGTGACAGTCTCTCTCGCTCTCGCGCTCTCTCTCTCGCTTTCTCTCGCTCTCTCGCGCTCTCTCTCTCTCTCTCTCTCGCTCCCTCGCTCTCTCTCTCTCTCTCGCACTTGTTGAGTCAAGGCGCTCTGGTCAACCCCGCCTGTGCGCTTTTTTTCAATGAGAGTGAGGCAATATCGCCATATATATACCTACAGATTATGCCGAGATCCGCTCTTATTGGCTGTCAGGCTCCCGGTGGGCGGGGACTAGCCCATTTTATTCAGTAGTGTCGTCAGAACAGCCGGAGGCAACTTGGTTTGTGCTGTACGTGACTTAAACTGAAGCAACTCTTCATAATGATGTCCAGTGCAAGAACAGTGACAATTAATGTTTTGTGGCAAAATTGTTGTGTTTGTGCCAGCCTAAAAGAAAACAAGTTGGGCAATACCAGAAGGGGCGTTACAATAGCAGCTCAACTAGTTTTACTACATTTCTCAGTTGTGTGCTTGTAACATCAGTGTTTTAAACATCAAATATCTTTTGAGTAGATAAGATACGTTTGTGATCACAAAGTAGCAGATTTAAAATTTTCAAGCTAAATTTGACATCCCCCATTTATCACTTGTGACTAGTGGTAATTGCATTTTGAATAATTGGACTTTTCATTCAAGACATCTGTAACATAATTGTAACTGTGCGTGGTTGAAACAATAGTTAGATGTATCTGCCAATCAGTTTTGCCTAAGTTAAACGTGAACTTCAGATACCCGCAATGTCATTTTGCCAAGGACATCCCTTTTGCCATTCACCTAAATGGATAGGGTTTGTAATTTTCCAGTACGACATGAAGATCTTTATCTTGAAATTGAGGTGAATTAAAGATATCTTGAATAGCAATCACAACCTGGAATTGCATATATCAAAATTTTAGTTGAAGATGTCAGCCACTGACTTGGAGATATCTGTAATTAGAAGCTCCATACACAATTGTTTTGTCTTTGGCCAAGTAATTACATTGTTTTGACAATATACACTATTAAAGTTATGCATATCTTTTTCTACATCATTTGACATAATTGGAAATTAATTTAACCCCATGGTGTTATTTTGAATTTTTTGTACATGATGGTGTTTTTCATTTACACAAAAAGAAAGCATTGGGAAAAAAAATAAGTGTGCTAGTAATAGGCATGGTTGTGTTTCTGTCAGTGAGGTGAAACGGCTGACTCCTGTGGTATTATCCATAGTATTACATGTGTTGAACCATTAGAGGGCAGAATATGTATGTGCAATGTGACTACTGGGAAGCACATGAAAAGCGCTGTGCAGGCAATTAATGAAGGCGGCCGTCAAATTGGAAAACATGATGAGGAAACATCCGGTAAAACTACTTTAGTTATTTGAATGAGTACTTTAAGTCATTTTTATACGAGTAATTGTACTTATACTCAAGTACAGAATGTTAGGATTTTTCCCATCTCTGATTAAACACAATATAATATTGCTGGCATTTTTCCGTTTTTTATTTCTCTATCATTTAAAGGGGTACTTGGGCCGGGATGGCCATGTTTTCACTAACAATTTCATCTAATATATTTTTTTTTTATCAGGAAAATAAAAAGAGTTTCCATTTTCTATTTTCTATTCCAAAAAACACTGCTTCTTTGCTGATCACGGTTAGGACTAGCGAGGCATTTAACACCAGTCAGGATATTTACATAGACTGAAGTGGGAATGAGTAGACGTGCACATTTATTTGGATGACGAATGGCCACAGTTTTTCCACCTGAAACACGCCATCCAATTTGGAACGAAACAGCCGAAACTGTATGTTCCAATGCGGCCACACTCGGCTGTGGAGTTGGGCAGCCCCGTTGTCCGATGGTGTCTTTATCTGAAATCGACGCCCACTCACTCTCATGCCAAAGTGAAGTGGACAAGAGTAGTCATGTGCATTTGCATTTTGGTGGCGATCGGTCGCCATTTTAGACAACAGAACTGACAAAGCGAGCAACCTAACCGCGCTTGCCTCCCTCCCGAGACGTAGCCCACTGAGACCGAAAAAATAACAAACCGAGCTCCAAAAGAGGGCGTGCCAATTTGTCGTAAATCTAATCACAAAAAAAGCCCTTAAATCATGACAGAGTCTTTGGTGTGTGGAAGAGCGGCACATTTCTCTAATGACTAATTATTATCTAAAAATCTAGCGCGTTTCACGCGCTCATGCTTGCGCCAAGAATGCCGGGAGGCGGAACAAAAAGAAAAGAGACAGCATTCAAACAGTTTGTGCTGCAGGGACACAAGTGTGGTCCGGGCCGCAGCTGCATGACGGAGTGGTGACGGACTAAAGATGACGGACTGGCTGCAAAGCCTAAAATACATCAATCTTGGGTTACAACTGTCCACAGCCCAACTCGGATCCGGAGATAGCCGCAATTCCCCACATAGGCCGGAGTTTTCAGAAGCAGGGCTGTCAGTGAAAAAGATGTTGCTTGGATGGCAGCGTCTGCATGTACCTTTCTGCATTAATGGTGCCTTCACAGATGTGCATGGGCACTAACGAAAACCTCCGGACACCCTGTGAGATGCTGGCTTTTGAACTTTGCAAATGATAACAGTCCAAAAAGTCCTTTTCCTCTTTGACCCGGTGGACACAATGTCCATGATTTCTAAAAAACAATTTTAAATGTGGACTCATCAGACCACATCTGTTTTTCCACTTCACGTCAGCCCATCTCAAATGAGCTCGGCTCCATAGAAGCCTGCTGGCATTTCTGGATGTTGTTGGTTGGTTGTTCTGGATGGGGCTCTCTTTGCAAATACATTTAACTTACATAATAGACGTAGCGATGAAATGTTAACTCACAACATTATTCTGAAATGTTCCTGAGAACATAGGGCAATGTCCTTTACATCAGTGATCATTTGAATAAGGTGTGTTGGAGCAGGTAGACAAATAAAACATCAAGGATATCGGCCCTCGAAAACCGGTGTTGCCAAACTCTGTTTTAAACAATGCTGCCTGTTTTTAATAATGTAGTGCCGCAGTGAGAGATCGAAGGTCTGTGACTTTCAAAGTTGTTTTTTGACTTTGCTGCTTATATGCAGAGATTTCTCCAGATTCTCTGAATTATTTTGACATTATGGCCTGTAGATGATAAATTCCCTAAATTACTCGCAGCCGTACATTGAGAATCATCGTTTGTTGACTAAGGTTCATGCAGTTGTTGAAAGAGTGGCGGACCTCGCTCTATCCTTATGATCAAATGAGTCTTTTATGACCTCCTCTAGATGTATTTCCAGCCACCCGATGTACAGAACAGTAGAGAATTTCTAATGAGGTGAAGGCGTTTTTAGAAAAATATTCATGTTGAATGGTTTCAGCGAACAGATTGAAACATTTCCTACTTTTATCAACACGTTTATTAAAACAACTTTAATGGCACTTTAGGGCACAGTAAATATAAAAACAGGAATCGTGAGCGAGCCAATGAGTGTACTTAAAAAACAGAGGGCATCAACACTGAACTTGTTGAACAAAACGAGAACACAAAATACAAAGTTTCACCTCAAAATAAAACCCATCCATCAAACGTTAGTTCTTGTGAAAAGCAAATGCTGAAAGCTTAGCAGACGGATCCGCCGCTTTCTTCTTCTTGGCGTTGTTTTCGTTAGCTTCTGCCTGACCAACTTCATTTTCGACACCTCCGCTTGCTTCCGTTCGTTTTCTCTTCTTCGGGTCCATCACGTCACCAGCCAGGCCTTTTGCTCGCTCAGTCCATGCCTGAATGAAAGCGGACACACACACACACACACGTGTTAATTACTAGAGCACACAAAAGGGGGAAGTGTTGATCTGTTTGGATGCAGGCCCGACGACAATGAGTGGACGCGCGCGGCAACACTTAGGCATGCAGTTGGAAATTGCATCCTGTCATGTATAATCACAATTGACAGGTTGCCTCTCTTTAGGCCCACTGGCTCTCGTCTTCTTGCTCACACCGCTCCTCCTTTCTCTTTGAGCTGAGACAAAAGGAAGCACTTTCCCCGAAAGTAAAACAGCCTCAGATGAATCATCAGGCCTGATGACAGGACCAACACACCACGCACACTTCACTTGAAGATCGAGCAGCCATGTATATTCAAAGCCGCACACAATGCGTGAAGCGGACATGCCTCACTTTTGAATTTTAAAGGGCTTCACCATTCAAAAAGATATTTACACCTGCGAGTGAGCATTTACTACATTTCACATGAAGGTTTCCAACACTTGACAAGTGGCCACTCAGGTGTTTGCCTGCTGCTACAACCGTATCAAGTAAAAACATTACTTTTTTTCCCCCCGATAAAAATGGAAAGTCAACACCAGGCTGTTGGATAAGATTAACTTAATATACAAATGCAGCAATCGATTAGAGATCATAATTGAGCATTTGCTTGTTGAAGCTATCTAGTATGGGTGAGCATCTCCATCCCTGAAGCCGCTACATTATGACTCAACACACTGCCACTACATGTAGGAAAAGTAACTCCCCATGTAATGTTTAGAACTTGATACCACAAAGTGTAATACGTTGCAATTAAAAAAAAAAACAACTCACCTACTACATAACAGTCAGGAAGTAAAACTAAACAACCTGTCAAATTGATGCAAATGTATATCGATTTCTTATATAACTCTCTTAAGTGGTCAACTTACTTTATAACGGCTAATTAAAGAGTTAAATGCATGTGAGATTGAAGGCACAGTTCCGGTTTGACAAAATCAGATGACGACTGAGTCAAACAACACCACCAGCTCGGGAATGAAAAAAGTGGTGGACAGAATAGTCAATCTTATAATCCTTGGCCATTCTGTACCTATGTATTAAAGACAAGCTCGTAGTATTCTCTGAAAAAACACTCAAGTAAGCTGCTTCTGCTACAATTGGTTTTCCTTTTTGCAAAAATATGAAATCATCCTGGATCTTATCCAGGTTTCTTCAGGACATATTCTTCCGATCGCGGCCAAGTCCCCCTTTTTTTTTTTCTTTGTTTTTTTTTTTGTTTACGCGCCTGGACTTGTGCACTTTTGATGACAGATTCCTAGGAAAGAGTGCACATCAAAGCGGCACGATTCACTGACAACCAAGCCTGACTAACTCATGGAGCGTGGAATTTTCCTGGGACTTGTGAACATCATGAAAATGCATGAAAAAAATGACCATATGTAACAAATGTGTAGGCTCACTTACACTTAAAAGTGTAATTCAAGTCCAAAGTTTTCTTTGGAATAATATGCTCTATGTGCCCCCACAATTCAAAACAGAGTATTCTGATTAATAATGGTTGGTGGAATAAGAATTAAGCAGATAAATCCACCGCTTTTAACCAAGCAGGCTGGCATTTTATGCTGCACCGCCACCACCCCGCTGTCGACTGAAATTGACATCAAAGTGCCTTTGGGCTCTCATTACGAATGTCATGGCTGCCGTTTTATGGATTGGGTCACATGACTTTAAAAGACAGTTTTTTTTTTTTGTTGTTTTTTTAAATTCTGTATTAAATAAATACATTTTTAAAAACAATGTAATCAGAATAATGTGCTTTTGACTAAATGCATGAGTTGCATCATTAAAAAACAAAAGGGTATGTCTGCCCTTCTGATGATCAGCAGTTCTTATAAGACACATTTTGACAGATCATAAAGAAAAAAACAATAGAAAAAGATAAAAAAAATTTTAATAATTACAAAAATCAAAATCACAAAGAATAATTACATTAAAATGATTAAAAGCAAGATAAGTAAAAAATCTAATCAAAAATTCTGTTCAGATTTCATGCATAGTCGCATGAGAACAGAAATGCTTTCAACCTGGATTTGAAAGTGTCTACATTTGGTGAAACTTTAATCTCCACTGGCAGTTTGTTCCACTTTTTTTGCAGCATAACAGCTAAATGCTGCCCCCCCATGTTTATTAAGGATTCTGGTCTGGACTAGATGACCTGAGTCCTTGGATCTGAGGGCCCTGCTGGGTTTATATTCTTGGAACATATCATAGATGTATTGTGGGGTTAAACCGCTCTGGGATTTGTAAAGAATCAGTAGAGTTTTAGAAACTATTCTGTAAGTGACGGGAAGCCAGTGTAGAGACTTTAAAACTGGTGTAATGTGTTCAGATCTCTTAGGTCAGGTCTGTAGTTGATCATCATAGAGGCATCGAGAGTCATTTTCTTTGGGAGCTATCTTGAGTGACTTTGGAAAAATGCCTGACGCCAGTGAGATATTAACTGTTTGTAGGAGTCACTTTCTACTGAGGTCAAAACTATTTTTTAAAAAGTCAGATGGTATAACGTCCAGAGTGCATGTTGTTGATTTCAAATGCTGAACTGTTTCTTCTAAGATTTTTAAATCAGTCATATTAAATTGTGACATAACATTCAAGTTCTTTCCAAGTTTTAGACACTGGTTAGTTTTTCTGCGTAGTGTTAACCGTTTGTCTAACGGTTTTTGATTTTCTCGCTAAAGAAGTTGGCAAATTTGTGGCATTTCTCAGTGGAGAAGAGTTTCCCGCCACATGCCACCACATGTTCGGACTGCGCTTGCCAACACGACGATCACCGAACCCCGTGCTCTAGCGGAGGAGGCGCGCCGCCTCTTCCTCGCTACCCAGCATTTCGCTCCCGATGTGCTGGCCCCGACGCGCAGCTACACCCCGCCGGACAATGGGGCACGGGTGAGCAAGGGTTCCGCTACCACTGACAGCCGTGATACCCAGGGCATGTGCTATTTTCATGCCCGCTTTGGTACTAAGGCAAAGAGGTGATGGCTCCCTTGCAGTTTTGGCGCCGGGAAACGCATACACCTGCGCCCAATAGCAGCCATGGGCGCAGGTGTGAAAAACCGGCTGTTTGTCAGAGACACCCTTTCTGGCCTGAAGTTCCTCTGTGACACTGGTGCTACGCGGAGTGTACCGCCTGCGCCAACTTTCTGCTCGATACCTTGTGTCCGCGACGAGGCGACATGACGGTGTGTCCAGCTGGCTCTCTGAGGGTGACAAGCCCATTAGCCAATGGGATGCCAGGAAGATGCTAGGCTAGCCAATGGCAGAGCAGCTATGAGTATGTTGCGTTCAGGAAACTCCGGAGCTGCGACAAGCAGCCTATACCGCGAGTGTCACCCATACTTTTAACTTTCGTATCCTGACATTTCTTTCGTAACTAGAGGCAATATTTTCCTTTTTCGTAGGCGTTTTGTAACTTGAAAACTTCGTATGAAGAGACGTTGGTAAGTAGCGGTACCACTGTATAATCAAAGTAGAAAAAATAGTCACATGCAGGCTTCACTTCAATACACTATTCAATGAGTTCCTAAATTAAAACTCCTCAGGACCTTTATTGTCTTGTGCATAGATAAACTATCTTGTGCATTTGTCCACGAGAATAAAGTCACTGTCAATCTTTTAATCTCCCTGTGGCAATAATGCCACTAATATTGCGCTGTGTCCGCCTTGACTGTATTCATTGCAGTGACTAACCATAGTCTCCCAATTGCTTGTTCTTCAAATGTCGGATTAAGTTGTTTGTGTTGAAACTTTTGGCCATGTTCTCCCCGCGAGGTACCTTTTCATGGCAGATACAGTATTACAAGACGCAAACTCCACACACACAGCAGACAATGCTATGTTCGCACCAACTGCAGTGGTCGGAATATTCGATCCAAGCTTTTTATTGCCGATCAAAACATCCAATCACCCGCAGCTCATGCTTGGCTGCCGCCAAGTGCAAGTGCTAAGCTTGCGCTAATAATAAAAAATAATCAGAAACGGTACGCCGGGTGGACCGAACCGAACATGCCCTAACGAAACGTATTAATACACCCACGTGCACCGTTACATCCCTAGTATATTATCACAAACTCTTAGAGGCTGTGTCAGAAATCTTCTAAATGTTTTGAAAAGCAACATAGGATGAAACAATCATAAAGTAAAGGTGATGAAATTCGTCTGTGATACTGTATGAGAAGAGGGCAACATGTTAGTGGCCCAACAGTGAGTTGAAATAGAAAATGCAAATGTGCTTTTCAAAAGTAAAAAGAAAAAAAAAAAATGAATGGAATCTTCGTCAACACAAATCAGAGTAGTAGACTACAGAGTACACAAAGCACAGACCTGCAAATCATCCTAAAACCAGGAAATCAGCTCGGCCAATTGCCTCACTGTCTCTCAGTGTAATCATGAGATCAATGATTTGTGCCCTTACTGCCATCGTGCACGCAACAGGGTTCCCAGGCAACAAGCATGCCTCCCCCCCAACCTCTTCACTTCCACTTCCTCCCCCTTGTGTATAAAGCATCATCCAGCTGCCAGCTCAGAAGCTTGATGAATGCAATGTCATGACCAGGTTACTGCTCTCAACACCAGTAATGTCACCTCTAAACACTGGCAAAAAATGGCGGTACACTTCTGTCTTCATTTATGAAATAATTCGTCTGGGTGAATGCGCATCAGAAAATATGGAGGAGGGCGGGGATTAGGCCCCAATATAAATGAATATCAAGTGCATTTAAAACTTATTTACATTATTGTTACCAGTGTCTTTGGTGCTTCATAAATCCAAAAGATATTGTTACCAGAGCTGGGAATTTGACTAAAATGTTCCCGTCTATTTATCGCCTGCAGCCGGGGTAACCTTCCGCTGTACATCTATCTGCCTTTTTGTCCGGCCGGACCAAATAGTAATCGCCTATAGGCCGGTGTCGGTACCATATGTGCTCGGGCAGCAAAATTGTCTCGGGGTCCTTCGGTGGCCTGCGCGCGTGCTGATGACGCCACGGTTTATAATGTATTTCTGTAATATATCTATTTGCCTCTATGTTTGTCACTCCCCTAGTTGTTGTGTTTGTATGTTCTGGGTTACTAAATAAAAAAATAAAATAAAATAAAGTACATTACTGCCACTTTTGTGAGGATTGTCCTTCGGGTGCCCACTGATGACGTCACGTCAATTCGTATCTTTGGGAATCGGATTGTGGTTCGTGGTTATTCGGAGGGAAAACACGTTTTATTAAGTCATACTTCCCATTATATACATAGAATCTTGCAGCCAGAGTCAACCACGAAATCGTTGCCAGTTTGGCAGGAGAAACGCAAAAAATTTCATTAAACAGGTAGCGGCTTCTTCGCGGGGCATAAGCGGAAGTGACGTAGGAGCTGCCTCGCCAATGCGGCACGAAGCAATTTTATATTATTTTTTTAATTTAGCAACACAGAATATAAAAATACAACAAGTATGGGTAACAAACATTGCGGCACAGAATTATATATTGTATAAATACGTTATAGAGCGTGACATCATCAGCACGCTTAAACGGGCTTCCGTTAGTGTTTCTGTCTACCAACTTTCCCAGCTCAGATTATTACTATTATTACACCAGCTCATTCTAATGTGATTCAATACGAGAATTGCATCTAAAATTGTGTTGAAAAAAGTAACAGGAGAACTGCATTGCATCGATATTTGGAACTCGTACTTTGCTACTGTAAATGCAAGATGACGCTAGGCAGTGCTAAGCCACCACAATCCACAACTAGCGTTATGAACATATAAAAGGTTCTGCAGGTGCAATTTAGGTTTTGCAGGGCAAGTGCATGTGATCTGGTGAGTATTTGTTAGGGGTAGACATTTGAATACACTGACAAATAATGTGTTGCTTTGTTTAAGAATGGGATGAGTTCTCCAATGTTTGGAAGTTGTTTCAATGTCATCACACTTTACAGTAGTTCTTCATTGGAAAAAACACTGAAAAAACAAAACATGACTTAACTGTGTAGCCTTAGTAAACCACTGAACAAAGCAATTTTTGAACTCGAGCCCTAAAAATATCTACTGTATGTAAATGAAGGTGACGCTGCTTGGAAGGTGGAGAATTGTGTTGATTGAGCAACATTGGATGGGTGCAGAGACCCCTGTTTTTGCCATTCTTAAGAGCCACCATAGATCCCATACTAATCAAATGGTTTAGAAATGTGTTTCGTACCAGTCGCTCCTCTGCTGAAAGATTCCTGAAGAGTCCCATTGCCTCCTTGATGATGTCCATCTCCTCCAGGTCAGGGTGGTCTGCTATGATGTTCTTCCTGTTCTCTTCCAACCACAACTGGAAGCCTGTTTTAGGTCTGACGGTCAGCAAAAGCCACAAGTGAGAACAAGGTCGTCTCCTAATTGTGCTTAGTTTTTTGCTGTAACACAAAATGCTTTGAATACTGTGCGATGTGAATCTTAAAAAAAATATATGAATAAATAAATAAATCTTGTACCGCTTAGTTTCAGTTTTGTCGGCTGGTGAGGGCACAATTGGGAGATCTGCTTGCTTTTGTTGATCATCTCTGACCTCCGTGATCTCCTGCGTCTTCTTAACGGCAGCCTTTGCACCGGGCATCTGCAGGAGAGTGGACTGAGCCTGGATAGAAAAATCATAAACAAGATCCCGTTGCAAAAGGCTTTGATTCTTTCCATTGTTCTGTGTTAGATAACGACCATACCATTATGCAGCTCGTGCTGTGCAAATGTTCATTAATCAAACTCACTCCTCAGAATCCCTAAAAGAGGGTGCTGGCCGCTGGCCAAGTGCCCCAGCGGTTATTGAACTCGATTCCCAATCGGTGAGACAGTGGCGGCGTGTGCTCAAAGCTCAGGGGTAGCTGGACACGCCTAGCCGTCGAACTCACGCGATGCGGCTTATGACCCAAAGTCAGAATTGGCCAAGTACGTCTAATGCCAACATTGGCCAAAAAGTTCAACACACAAATGCACATTCCAGCTAATATTTAGCTTATACCATACACAGCATATACATAAATACTGTACATACAGATACATCGTATGGTTCCATAAACTGCTTGGATTAGATCGACTTTGCTTGCTTGCCCTTAAAATGCAGCGTTGTGCGTGTCATATATATTTTCCCTCTAAAGTAAGACACGGTTAGCCAATCAATTGGTGTTCAGTAGCATGATTTCAGCAACAGCTGCATTGTTGTATTGTCTTGAACTTCTCAGAAATAACGTTTTTGTAAAAAAATAATAGTAAATAACACAAAAAATGGTATTAAAATAAATAAACTGGTTAAAAACAGCCCTTTGAGTAATTCATGGTAAAGTTCACTAACAAAAAAAAAAACACAAATAAAAAGTTCATGAAATTAAAAAAGACAGGAGTTCATGTGATTTGTCCTACAATAACTCCTTTTTTTGTTGTTAAGAATCAGAATCGAGAATTGTTAGGGACTGGAATCGAATCAAAGAACCGGAATCGTCCAAATTAAAACGATGCCCAACCCTAGCCATACAGCATTGATATTTTGCATAGACATGTACTGCATGTGTGATGTGTGAGTCGTTCTTATACTGTCTACTTCTATACAGAGGCTAGTAATCCAACCTAATAGTACCTTTGTTTTTGCTCGAGGGGGGAGTGGTTTGAGGACCGGGCCTTTGTTTGACTTCCCCATAGATGAACTTAGTGGAGCTGACTTCCTGCTGGACGTCATGTTGTCCAGGATGTTTGTCGCCCGAGGATGACAAGACACAGGAGAGGACTTCCCCGAACCGTGAACCTGCATGCATCCCGTTCAAAAGTAGAGCTGCAGTTTTTAGGCTGACAAACATACATAACCATTCATTTGTTTAAAATAGCAACAGAACTCACCTTGAAAGGGTTTGATCGCCCAAGTTTGCTAGCTGCAAAAACAAATTTTAGGACCAACGGTGAGACATTCAATACAAAATTACTGTCGTTTCTGAATACTTTTATTTTGGTAGTATTCATCATGATTTCAGATATAATCATATCAAATTATTGCAGAATTCTCATGATATTTGGTGATTTCTCTCTAGAGATTGCATTCTGTATGTACAGTGCAGGCTCCTCACAGACCCTGTGCTACATTTGCTACTTAAGGGAAGAGAGCCTGCCTTGTAACAAATTATTCTTCCGTCCATACATTCTCTTAGGGTCTGAATCACAGAGATCCCAAATAGTGAGTGCTGAATGGCATGTTCAATCACGAACGGATTGTATTTTCACACATATGACATCAGGTCCGAAAGGTGGTGGAGAGTACGATACATAAAGAAGGGGTTTGCCCTTAAGGTGGCGCTGATAGTTTCGCCCATGGAAAATTTGGGAGACAGCCGCAAGCGCAAAATGAGGTTTGAGGTGGATATCTTTTGATTGTTCAAACTCTTTGTTGTTGAAGGCTGGATCTTTTATACGTGCACTGAGCATATTCATATACTGCTGTTTACATTGGTTCAATAAAAACAGACACATGCAAGTATTCCTTCCATATTTAAAATGGCATTTTAGTCCTGCATCTGGTTAGGAAGTGCGTGGTCCTATGTGGCCCCCCAGTATTGCCGAAAAATTGTGACCCTCTGTCATTTAAATTGTCCATTCCTGTCCCAGATTGAAAAATAACCATTCATATTCACATACTCAAACCTACTATACAGCATGTGCACCAATAAGGCTAACATGTTTTTTGAGCACTTGGAGAGAACTGCAATTGTTTGTCTTGTCAATTGTTTGCCACGTGATGCCCTTTCACAATTTGATTGCTTGCGTTAGTTACATTGCGATCTTTATCATTTATGTAAACATACATTCAGTTGATTGAGAGAATACCTTACTCACACAGTGGGGCTGCTTGCTTTAAAGGAGATCCTGGAACTTTGGCAAATGGGTTTAAACCTGCAAGATCAGGCACAAGCCGTGAGTGTGGAAATGACTGGCAGGCCTAAAGAGAACATGCGTGAACCGAGCTCATGGCAGACTGACGCTTTGGGGCATCTGCTCCATCTTCGGACTCTAGTTCCTGTTTGTCCTCTTGCTCGTCAAGCTCTTGGCTCCGTTCATCCTCCGGTGTCTGTCTGCAGTGATGCTTGTCATTGACCTCAGTCCGGTCATAACTGTCCATACTGCATATGATTGCGAATGAAGTCAGTGAAGTTTAACACACACACACACACACACGCACATACATACAGCATATACAGTGACCAGCAGAAATGAGTACACATGGAGGTCATACAAAATACTAGATATACCGGTAGTCGTTTTTGTTGTGGGTTGTATTAATATTATGCATTCATGAAATTGATTAAACTTACGATTTTTTAATTCATACATTATATTATCAACCTTATTTTCATGTTAGGAGTTGAACAAATATTGTAGCCCAAAATCTTTTTTCAAAATTTGGGGAATCGTTCATCCCTCACTAGACAGGTCACATTGCGTCATATTTTGCCTTTACTTACCTGGATGAAGGCCGCCTGATGTGAGAGTATTCCATCACCTCCTCCTCCTCCTGTTCTTCCTCCTGAATCTGGCTGGCTTTTTCCAGAGCAATCTCACTGAGCCGTTGTGCGAGTGCCATGCGTCTGGACCGGGAAGCATATCGAATGGCCAGCGTCACCACGTTTTGAGTCATTAGTTCTGCCAACTCGACGCAGCGAAACTCTCTTTCCAGCTTACATGACAACTAGAGGAATCAAAATGAAAGAAAATCGATCAGGATGACAGACAACCACGTACAAAATAAAGGTCAATCAAAGTTTTTTTTATACTGACTGCAAACATCTTCATCAGCAGCTCCTGCTGCTCTTTCTGTGACTGACTCTGTCCGACCTCATCGACTTCATAGCCGCTGGAGGACAGGAAGCTGTAGTGGTTGTGGAAGAGCACTGAGCGCCAGAACTGTTCCTGGGGAATTACCAATTAAATAAAACGAATGGTCATATATAATCCAAATTTCATCGTATATTTGCACTTCCTGAGAATCAGAAATGCTGATCAGACAAGAAATTGGAGTTTTTGTCCGTTTCAAATATGCATAGTCAAAAACAAACAGACAGACACAGAGAGCTAAATGAAAGATTTGATCTAGGGCAGCTGGGATTGATGAAAAGAAATATTACATGTATGGCAAAAAAAATAGTTTCACATTCCACCCTTCTGCAAGAGTAGTTTATCAGTTCATCTCGTTTCAAACTTCCGCAAGTTGCGATTTCTGTCAAAAGCAGATTAAGAGACAAAATATGAGCGAGACATGTTGGTATGCTTACCTCCAACTGTCCTTTCTCAGTGGTGGTCTGACATAGAGGCAACTTGAAAGGCAGGATGGCCACAGCAGGTCTGGGCAAGGTGGGGGGATATCTCGAGCCTTTACATGGAATGCACCTTAAAAAACACATCAAATTTGGTTTCATTCAAGTTTATGCTATATCGTTATACAGTAATTAGGTTTTATTTATAAACTGTAAGGAGCCTATTTTGACAATTTGGATTCTCAAATTTAACCAGATTAGGTATAAATGAAGTGTTATGCATTTGTAGGGTCTTATTTCAGAACATTTACCACCACATTTACTGTCGGACCCGAGATTCCTGCTATTAAATCTATCAAACCGACAAAAGATTTCTCAACGATGTATCCAAGGAGATGATTTAGCCAGTGATGGACTCACCTGAGTTGTTGAGGGTTCTCATGCACGCCAACTACCCAGTAGTGGTCTGATTTGCTTTTGCACGTCTCTCTCGTGTTGCAAACTGGTGTCCAAGTGAAGCCCAGGGAGCGGTTCAGCATTCGTACCACCCCCTCAGAATCCACATAACACGGCGTACCTGAAAATCACAACCAGGCGGATATCTTTAAAATCCTGAAATGGAAAAAAATAAAGGCATACTTGTGCTGTTAGCTCTATCCACACTTTGCACTATGGACTCAGTGATGCGCACGAGAAGAATTTTGGTAACACTGGTCACAGTATTTCAATGTCTAGTAAGGATGTTTAAAAATTAAAATGAATCAAGAAAATGTAGTAAGTACCCTCAGCGGAAAATCCGAGCCAGCATAGGTAGGATTTGTGAGACATCGGGAGAGGTTCACCATTGATGATTTGCCTCCGTTTTCGACCAAATTGCAGTAGCTGCACGCCCAATGCCTGCTCCCCATCGAAACCTGTCGCTGATGATTTCAAAAGACACAGAATCAAATATGCACTCGTCAATGCTTCACCAACCTTTGCAGTCATTTATATTCATGCAGGAGTATATGGATGACTTGTTCATCATATTACACAGCAGTTTTGGCCACAATGATGAGCACAAAAGAATTCCTTATGGAAACATTTGAGTAATATGACCAATAAGACAACTAAACAAAGGAATGAAAGAACTCACTGCACAAGGAACATGTATAAATAATCCTCTCATTATGGCCAGTGAGTTTAACTCTTATTTTTTGCAATCAGTAATGGACTTTAAGGATTTTGGACTACAGTATTGCAAAACTCAAATTATGTAACTCATAACAAATCTGTTAATTATTTTGATATTAAGGAGATCCAGGAAACAAGAACATTGGAAATAATTGCTAAGCTGCCCAATTCCAAAACAAATGCTATGTCCTGTATAATAGGAGCGGTTCCTTTCCGAAGCACAATATTGTACAATACTGGCTAAATCACTGACAGATTTAGTTAACCTTTCGATAAGAACTTGCACATTTCCTGCGGGCTGGAAAAAGGCAGTCATTATACCAGCATTAAAGTCAGGATGTCAGAACTCAATGTGCAACTATCGGCCAATATCCATTTTACTAATATCGTCTCAAGTTATTGAGAAAGTGGTTGAATGTCAATTGATGGAACATCTAGAAGCCCGGGGGCTCCTCCACCCTCAGCAGTTTGGATTTAGGTCAGGCTACTCCACTGAAATAGCAAATTGCTGTTTTGTGGAAAATGTCAAAAATCCCTTGACAGGGGCAGCAGCGTAAGTGAGGTACTGTGTTCCTGGACCTCAAAAAAGCCTTCGAGCTCGTCAATCAGAACCTACTTTTGTCCAAATTACAAAATGTTAACATTTCTAAACAGACAATATGTTGGTTTGCATCATTTCGTCAGTCCCGGGTTCAGCGTGTTAAAATTGGTCAAGACAAATCTCCATTTCTAAATATAAAAATGGGTATCTCACAGGGCTCCATACTCTGACCTTTGCTGTTTCGCCTCTTTATAAATGACTTGCCCACAATCTGTGCTGATGTCAGTTGCCAGCTGTATGCGGATGATGCAGTACTCTATGCACCCGCCAAGACACCACAATAAGCTGCTGAAGCTATATCTACATCTTTGGTCAAGGTCAGGGAGTGGCTCAGTAAAAATCAGTTGGTGTTTAATCTTTCAAAAACGGTGTCAATGTGTTTTTCTATTAAAAAAATGAATTCAGAACAAAGTTTTCAGATACATTTACAAAATGAAAAAATACGAACTGTAATGGAATTTACATACCTTGGACTAGTACTTAACCCCCCAACTCAAATTCAATACTCATGCAGGAAATCTCAAAATCAATACATAGGAATCTAAACTGCTTTAAATTAATTAGACATTACATACCTAGCCAGGCCGCCTTACTGTACATGCATGCTATGACATTTTTTCTCACACTTCATGCTGCATGACAATTTGGGCTCAAGCGGTCCCCACTGTTACTAAATCCATTTGTTCCCTGTATAATCAAACCTTAAAAGTAATGGATAAAAAAAAATCAGATACCACCACTGTCATATTCACAAAAAATATAACCTCCTAAACTTTGACAGCTTTAGAGAATTCTGCTTTCTCGAATTAATTTATAAGTGTATAAATAACTTAGCACCTGAGCCACTCAGTCAATTTGTAAAGAGACAAAACAGGAAAGCCAGAAGCTCTTCAAACCAAAACTGCAAAATCCCCTTTTGCAGGACAACCTTTGGACAATCAGCCTTCTATAAAAGTTGTAAACTGTGGAACACACTGTCGTCAGAAATAAAATCCACTTTGCATTTTAAGACTTTCACTTTCAAAACTAAAACTTGGCTAAAAGAAGAAACAAAACTGTACTCACCTGTAAATAATGTGTCTTTTTTTAATTACAAAACATGTTTTTGTTCTTATTTAAAGTGAAAGTTTTATGTTATATACTGTAATATTTGATTATTGGTTATTGAGTTGTCTGTTTTGTTAATTGATGTATATTTTATGTCCGATAATGCACTGCAATATTGTGGAAGATCCCAACTGGAGACCGCAGTTGAGAATTAGCATTAGCTATAACCTCTACACACATCACATCGGCTGCAAGCTTGTATCTACAGTATGTTTGACACAACGCTGCATTTTAAGGGCAAGCAATCAAAGTCGATCTAATCCAAGCAGTCTATGTAACCATATGATGTA
This sequence comes from Filicampus tigris, assembly GCF_054856515.1. Classification (NCBI taxonomy): domain Eukaryota; kingdom Metazoa; phylum Chordata; class Actinopteri; order Syngnathiformes; family Syngnathidae; genus Filicampus; species Filicampus tigris. Next base: position 27,348,902 of record NC_141219.1, read on the forward strand.
TCTGTATGTACAGTATTTATGTATATGCTGCAGCTGCGTATGCTAAATATTAGCTGGATATGTGCATTTGTGTTTTGAACTTGTTGGCTCAACGTTGCCATTAGAGGTAATAGCCGAATCTGACTTTTGGGTTATAAGATGCGTGGCGTCAGTTCTGTGGCTAGGCATCGGTAATTCCTTTAGGAATTATGTTTTTGGTCTGCTACAGGGGCTGGGATATTAATTATTTTGTAAGTGTTGAATTTCTGGGAAAACTTCATTTTTTCAAGGGTAATTCCAAAGGCGACCTTAGGTTTTGGGGAGCTGTTGAGCCAGGCGCTTTTTAGGCCTTAATGGGTTAATATGTGTGTGTGTTTAGGTGTGCGCAGCTGTGTATTTACCTCTGTGGTATACGATGAGCAACTGCTCCCCATGTCCCGCCATGCAAACGACAGCTCCCGGCAGACTGAAGATTTCCCTCTGAACTCCTCCGATGGAGAAAAGCCTGACCATGAGTGTGCTGGTGGCGACTGCCACCCAGCCTTGACCAAGGCACAATGCCCTTGCGTCCTCACCCTTAGGCAAGTCAACCATCCACTCCTTGTTGGTGTCCCATGATGAGAAGTGAAGGCAGTGTAATTTGCTAAGAACGCAGAGAGATTGTTGTGTAAATTGTTATTAAAGCATGTGGACATTTATTTACAAAGCTATATAACCAATGAGGCTTAGACTATGTTGCATGCAGTGTGAACGGTTAATTCAGATTTGTTCAAATCCGAAATGGGCCTTTTTCGTATGTGGATACAAATCTTATATGCATGCGACGCTTTGTAGTATGAATGCTCATCCACACACATCCTACCAATATATTTCAAAGGCCAATATATACGCTCCCCGGTGGTGGGAGAGTGCCCGGGAGAATATTGACAACTGATCGTATGAGTACAGATGTTGTCTTTACATTTGACTTTTTTTTTTTTTAATCTCATTTGAAACATGAAGCATTAAAGCGGACATTTGTGGTGATTGTAGTAATTCAGCCACACAGGTAATTCATTTATTACACGCAGAACGGATCTTTAGTAGACGTCTCCATGAAATAAGGAGATTGAGGTGTGTTGCCTCATATCCCCAAAATATTTCTACCTCCTCGCACTTTGCTACTCTGGCGATATGAGAAGATAAAAAGTTGAACTTTCGTAAACACTGTGTGTAACATGTTTTTTTTGTTGCACATAACTCAACATTGTGCTTTGTGCGCATGCATGTTATATCAAGGACGCGTAGTATTCACAACAGAAGTCACATTTGTCTTTGCAATGAGAATGACTACATAAACACATCGGATTTGGCAAAAAATCTGAACTGGGCATCACGCCCAGCAGTGTGAACGTAGCCTTAGAAACAGAGGAGGTGTCTGGTAATGGCCTTTCCTGCTTGGACTGCTACTGTCGTAACTCAGATAAGGAGAGGACAAATGAATGGATGGACTTGTGTGGTGGTGGGGTTCATAAATTTAACATCAACCTATCGGAATACTGTTTGACTCAACGTTTCTCTCTGGCCAATGGTGATTTAAGAAGCAAAACACAAGAACGATGTACTGATTCCATGTCCATATTTGCTGCAGGTTTTCTTTTTCGCTACAACTGAGCTCAATGCCAAATGAGGGTGAAGGTGTTAACAACAATAGTTGTGATAGTTGTGACAGAACAGGATCTGTCCATTATTCTTCCTTTACATTTTCAATCGAAATTCCTCAAAACACCATACTCTGGCAACAGCACTGTGTTTTTTTGGGAATTTCAATAACTGACTTTCTAGGAGCCACACCTCCAAACCAAGAGTGACACACAGTTCCTTGCAATCATTGGTTGGAAGAAAAAAAATGAAATTAATGGTGATGTTGCAGTGCTTTGGCCTAAGTCAACTAGCCCAGTGTTTCTCAACCTTTATTGAGCCAAGGCACATATTTCACATTGGAAAAACTCTCACGGCACACCACTTAAGAGAAATTATTCACAAAAAGTGGCTATAGTGGAAGAACATTTTATTGTTTTTCCTGTTACTAAATGTGGTTGGCATAAATAAAAAATTTACCACGGCACACCTGATGATCTCTCACAGCACACTAATGTGCCACGGCACACTGGTTGAGAATCACTGAGTTAGCCCACGTGCTTTTCCTTGTGGAAAAAAATGGGTCCAAAACAATGCAATAAGATGGAAAACAGTGCCGAAAGCAAATGTCATGTTTACTTCCTGGAGAGTCATGTTTAATCCTAAACAATACAAATTTGGCCATGATATAATATGGTTGGTGGTCGTGGTCCTGACAGACTGTGGGGGCCTACAAGCTCACAAAGCTTTGCTGACGCTTGTTACCAAACATTGTGGTCACTAAAACCAAATAAAACATTTATTAAAATCAAATAAAATCCTGTGCACTATTTTTTCTAAGCCTAAAGCTGAAATATGCAATATCTGTGTTTTTTGTTTTCATTTTTTTGAGAAAAAAAAAACAAAAAAAAACACAGATATTTGCACATTTCAGCTTTAGGCTTTTTTTCATTTTTTTGAGAAAAAAAAAAAAATCAGCGTCGCCTTTTTGTTTTTTGACTGCGAGATAGAAGAATGAACGAATGGATTCTGAGAGAATTGTGCTAGATGAGCTTAAAACATCTGACACTGGCCACCGGTGAGCATACCTTGCAAGCTCGTCTGTGCTGGGGCAGGCCAGTAGCACGGCCTCCTGGGAAACATCAGTCATTGTGTGGCCCAGCGAGTTAGTGAGGTGCATGGCGTGGTGTACAGCTGTGTCGTGAAATTCCACGTCGATGGCATTGTCCTGTTCGTCATTGTAGCCTCGCACTGTCCCTACAGAGTTCCACATCTGAGGGAGGGTTAGCGTTGAGAAATACACTTTCAGTAAGCTACAACTGAAACTCATTTATCAAAATGCGAGTCAAGAATAGCTTAAAATGCATCATCGTTACCTACCATGAAGCGGTGAGTGAGATGGATAGGGGTGGAACCTGGTTGAAAAGCTTTCTGGGGTGGCGTCGGTTGTGGCCCTTCATAGGCAGGCCGCAAGGTGGCAGGCAGGAGAGCGGCAGTCATTGCGTTACTGTCGCCATCGTTATCGTCACCAAATTTAGATCGACCAAGCTTTAATGAGCCTGAATCTGTGAAGTGACATCATTAGCGACTACAATAGAAATAATAATAAACGCAGCAAAGTGTGTGTACAAGCATTGTACACAAACCTGCAGACCAGGGTGTTCATGTAATATTTTACTACGAAAGGTTGTTTTGCGTTATCATGGCAATGCATGATGTACAGGGGTCCTCTGTTTACAATGTTCTGTTCTGTTACTATGGCGCCGAAACCCAAATTTGTATCCAAGTCAAAACACACTGTGTATGGCTATCTTTGCGAACACAGTACTGAAGTCATAATAACACAAAATATTTGTCATTGTCTTCTCGTATATGAATATGAACAATCAGATAAAACAAAGTAAAAACTATGGTAAACTCATTCTTGTGCCCCAGGCCAATTGTAAACTTGAAATTTCATGGGACTGTTATGCAAGAAATGTACTTGACTATAACATTTAAAGTGCTTTTGTCCAGGGAATTGTTCAGAAAAAAAGCACTGCATTTTAAACACTGAAAATCTGGTTTGCTAATATTTAGTTTTAAGGCGCAAACATATTTTTTTCAAGAATATGTTCTATGCAAGCCCACTAGTTGAAACAGGGCATTCTGATAAATATTGCGTTTGTGGAATAAGTGTTAATCCACTCGTTTTTAGCCATCTCTGGGGGCGGCCATTTTGTCTTCTGTCGACTGAAAATGACATCACAACAACCAATCACGGCTCAGAATCAGAAAACAAGTCAGCCGTGATTGGTTGTTGTGAGCAGTTGTGATGTCACTTTCAGTCGACAGAAGACAAAATGGCCGCCCCCAGAGATGGCTAAAAATGAGTGCATTTTGCTGGTTAACTTATATTCCACAAATGCAAAATTAATCAGAATGCCGTGTTTCAACTAGTGGGCCTGCTGGGAACATATTCTTGAAAAAAATATGTTTGGTTTGACTTCCGCTTTAAGTGAAGAGAAAATTTTAATTCACTTCTAAAAATTAAACGGTAGGCACCAAACACTCACCAAGTGAATTTTCATCATCCAATATGGCTCCTCTGTTCTTCACCCGCCCTGTAGCAGGCACGATGAAATCGTCATCATCTTCCTCATCTTCATTGACCTCACCGACTGCTTTCTTAGGAGGGGAGTTAGCATCACTCCATCCTTCGTCCATGACATGGTCATCATCGTCATCATCAAATAGATCTTCATAGCCTTTCTCACGGTTTTCTGCAGTCACCTGATGAAAATCTAGAACAAGTTAATTGTAGCACAAAAAAATACAACTCAACAGAATAACAGGCCGCTTTATACCTGTGTGTTATATTTAAAGTAAACGCCCAATATTTGTGGGTGACGTGGGCCAAGCCATAGCGCGAATCGTAAAAAAAACGTGAGTACAGTAATTCACAAATCCCCTAATATGTAAATGCACGATAATGCAAATGTAGTGCTCTGCCGCCATCTTGTGGCATCTATAAGCAATTATAAACCTTTTGGATGTTGCAGATTTAATTGTATAATTTGATTTAAAAATATAATTTGATTTCTTTCTTCTTCTTCTTGATTTCAAATTCAACATTGTCTTATGCATGGCAGAGACATTGTGATAAATAATGGAAATCATTGCAGCTCCAAAGTTTCTAGAGCCCCTTGAAGCAGAAGTGTGACATCTACAGGTAGGTGCAGAACCTTGACATGGAATTTAAACACGGTACTTAAGCGTAGTTTTTGGTGACACTAGAAAAGAATGTTTAGAAACAACAGAGCAATACCTTGGGAGTGGTGGTTTTGGACACGGATGTACTGAAACCCTCCAGCAGGCCCAGGCAGCCCTCAGTGTCCGTGTAAGCAATTTGACTGCCGGATGGGTGCCAGGCTAAACCGCACACTGTGAAGCCCTTCTCATGCTTCTGCCTGCGGAGAAGACGAGGCAACTTTAACAAAAGAACCGTGATGGTCATTCTTTATTATTATTTTGAAATGGCTTCAAATAGGAAAGAACTACTGGGTTAAAAAGAATATCCATTATTAAGATGATGTTTTATCAATTTCGGTTTTTGGCCAAAATGACTAGGTCACACATTTATTACATACCTCTCTACACACAGTTTGCTTTCAATGTCCCACACTGCTATTAACCCCCCCACGCAGGCAGCTGCCAGGAAGTTTCCACATGGAGACCATGCTGCCACATTGATGGGCTGAAAGCAAATACAGTACAGACAACATCATGAAGAACATGCAAAAGCATCGGATTTATCGTTTCAGGTACATTACAAATGGCTTGAGTCCCAATCTTGACCCCTGGGGTATACCACAAGTAGTTCAAACATGCTTAGCAGTGAATCGTATGGCAATGTAATAAAGTGTAAAAAGCTTCTTTTTTTTTTTCTTTCAGATCAATGAAAATCACAATTGCAGTTTTTTAAAACCGTTTCTTGCATCTGTTATTTGTTCTGCGGATTCAACTATGAGCATATACGATTAAACGGTTCATTCCAAATCCACACTGACCCATAAATTATATTTAACTACAAATCAATTCAACCTATAATTGAACAGTTTTTCTAGTATATTAGAGAATTGTGGAGGCAATGTATCGAGGCTGTTCTACATGATTATATTAGCTATTTGAATTTAGTTTGGAAATGTATCGGTTTGTAATGATAAATGATTGATGTTGGTAAACATCTTACAAAAAATCCCTTAATTTTACTTGTTTAATCAGTGTCATATCTAATGTGTTATGTGTACATGAGGATGCATTTCTCTCCATTGATGTAGTCAAAGCGTTACCATATTGTCCTCAATCTGGAATATGTTTCACCAGATCAGGGTCTACATTAAAAATATTGGTTGAAGCTGTTTGCCACCTCGTCCATTATAGTTTTCAATATAATTTACAACAAAAATATTTAGATAAACTATACTGTTTAGTGCCATACACAATACTGTTTTGTATTCTCCAAATTGCGCTAATAGTACTTTTATTATGATTACACTGTAAATGTGTGTAGCTGTCCACCATTGCAAATTATAATGATAAATAAAACTTTTGTGAAGGACACCTCCAACAAACAAAAACAACTCACCTGATTCAGCAGATCATCAGACAGCGTGCTCACATGATTCCAGGACCCCCTCTCGTACAGGTGAACTTTCGACTCCACAGGAACCGCCAAAAACTAATGACGGACAATGTGCATACGTCAATTAGTTAAGCAATAACAACGAGACAAATTGAACAGTGTGGTCCCTTAACCTTTGCTGTGCGAGGTTGCCAGGCCAGGCGACACAATGATTTTGCATTGCTGACATCATTGGTCTTCTGCAGCACAGGCCAGCTGATCACCTGAGCCTGAATTGATGCACAAAATCCAATTAGACAGACCAGGCACAGTATGAAACAACATTATGCGGACAGGTTTTTAGCTTTAACGTACCTGCTCCTCAATATTCCACACAATGACTGAGCCATCACAGCTGGCAGACGCCTGTTGAAAGAAGCGTTTGGTACAAATGAATGATCCAGGTCTGCTCAATATATACAAATTGGAGCTCTTCCTGTCAAGGCCTAAGGCTCAAGTTCACGAAGCGGCTGCGTAAAGAATGAGATGTTTCGAATTACCGCCAACACATTAATGTGAAATATTAAAGAATTGAAAAAGGTGGCATCAATAAATCAATATATGATCGGAATGTTTAACATATAAACACAACATGAAAGACATGAAGAAAAACGAGAAAAAAATAAAAATAAAGGATCAGTACTTAATTCTTAATTCAGTAAAGTTCATATGTTCAAGAGGAGTAGGAAGAAGTAAAAAAACTTGTCGAGTCCTAAGTATTAGAAATCATGTTCTTCTTTAATACGACAGTGGTTATTCATAAATACATACACACATATACCCGAATATAACCCAAATAAAAACTAAACTAAAAAAACAATGCTTATTTTTACATATATACAAAGTAAACACTATAAATGGAAACAAAAAAAACAAAAGTATAAATATAAACAGACATGCCCCTATTTTACACGTGTATAATCATATTCATAAACCAAAAACTAAAGACAGTAAGTTAAGAAATTCACTTTCATTTCCTGTGTTTATACTTGATTGATATATTTTTGTAATACTATATTTTTAAACCTCTTTGTAAATACTGAAAATGATTCACAACTTTTCAGTTGTATTTCATAATTGTTCCATAAATTCACACCTTTTGAAGAAACACAAACTTGCTTTATGTTTGTTCTTGTCCTTGATTTTTTAAAGACATTTGTAACCCTTTAGACTATAACAACGTTGTCTGATTTTGAACAGCTTCTGGATACTGTGGCAAAGTTGGTTATTGTAGGCTTTTGTACATTATTTGTGCCGCTTTAAATTCAATGAAGTCATAGAATTTGAGTTTAACTTGATAAATAATGGATTTGTTGATTCTATATAAGATGAGTGGTTAATAATTCGTATGGCTCTTTTTTGTAGCTTAAAGACAGACTGAGTGTTTGTTTGTAAGTATGACCCCATATCTCCACACCGTATGTCAGGTATGGCATTAATAATTGGCAATATAATATATATAAAGATGCCTTATTTAGGATATCCTTGGTTTTATAAAGGATACCTATAGTTTTTAAAATTTTGCTTTTAACATTTTCTATGTGTGATCTACTGGTTGTGATTTCTTCCGCAAGTTCCATTACTGCCATAGATGTGGTCCTTTTTTCTCTGAAACCATACTGGTTTTGGCTTAAAAGATTGCGTTTTATAATAAAATTGTCAAGTCTATGTGAGTAGTAAATAGTCAAGTAAATAGTTTTTCCAGAATTTTGGAAAATTGTGGTAGTAACGATATAGGTCTGTCATTTGTAAATAAGTGTTTGTCTCAACTCTTAAATCGGAATAACTTTTGCTATTTTCATTTTTGATGGGAAGACACCAGTTTTAAATGACAGGTTACAAATATATGTCAAAGGTTGCACAACATGTTTTATAATACTTTTAATTAATGCCATGTCAATATTAAAACAGTCAGTGGACTTTTTATCTTTTAGTGATTTAACAGTATTTAATATTTCTATATCCTTTACAGCATTATGGGACAGTGTCAGAATTATTCTGTATATATTTATCTATTTCATATTTATTATTTTCTTTACAAATGAAGTCTGTGTCATTTGCATCCGGCTGAAGGTGAACCACAAATGTTTATTTTAACAGAAACATTTGAAGGTGAACCACAAATGTTTATTTTAACAGAAACATTTGAAGGTGAACCACAAATGTTTATTTTAACAAACATTTGTGGTTCACCTTCAACCAAATGCAAATGACAGACTTCATTTGCATGCGGTATTTATTCGAGAGCGATGACGAGAAAGTGAATCAGCCATAAGAGGAAAAAAAAAAACTGATGACTGAGGATGTGCTGTACGTAACGGTATGTATTTACGAGTCAACACATACTGCACATCCTAGTAATATACAGTATTATGTATTAGAGAGTCACACCATTATAACTAGTGTATAGACAGTGACTCCTCACAGGACTCAAATGCTGCTTTTCCATTGTACTGAACAGCTAATTATTTTTTAGCTAATTATTGCCTAGGTTTGTGGTGTGTCATTTCAAAGTAGTACCATGCAAAAATCAAAGTAGTACCATGCAAAAATCACGTCTCACTGACTGCATCAGCCAAGAAATAAGAATCGCTAAACAATGGGGGAGAAGCGAGGTCTCCTGTCATTACTTGCTATCATGGGAGGAATTAAACTTGAGTAGAGACAGCAATCAAACATACTGTTGCTGTAATGTGGAGATTACATATTAAGTGGACCAATGAGTGACCAACTTTGGTTTATGTCTCCTGTATGGTAGAAGCTTGGAAAGCTAACCTGGTCAGAGAAAGAAATAGACACGTCACGAGGAAGCAGTGACAGCTCCGAGGAAGGCTGTAGTAGCACGGTAAGAGAGTTTTCTCTTCACTAAAATAAGAAGATCATTGTCAGGAAAAAAAGAAACCTCAAACCTACTTAGAGAAAGAAATAGTTCCTCGCAATAGGGCTGGGAAATTATGGGAAAAATAACAGTCACAATTATTTTGATTGATATTGAAATCGCGATTATTAGAAAGTATCATGCATTGATTTCAAAACTATTCAACTACCAAAACTCAAGAACTCAAAACTATTAAATTAAGGCCTCTTGAATTGTCATTCTGCTACATCCACTACTTTGCTGCCTTGTATCTTTGCACACATTCAAACCATAAATAAGCATCTCTTTTATCGCACTTATTTTATCTTATTTTGTTGTTCTAGTTTTATATTAACAAGTCTTAGGATTTACTGGGATAACTTGGGACCGCTGATATTATATTTCATGCCAAATAAGGGTTTGGGTTAGAAATGTGTGTTAAAATTCTTGAATCCTTGAAAACTCAAGTTTAAATATAACTTGATAGAACAACCAGAATTAAGTTACTAGCACAGTAAATTAAGAATATACTCAAATAATAGCAATAAAACACAACAAATAAAAAATATCAGTTGTTCCTGCTGTGCGAACGTTGGCCTCTTAGGGGCACTGCGAAACCATGCGTGCATGGAGTACACAGTACACACAATGAGATGGTACGAGCAGAAGAAGAAAATTGCAATTTACCTCAATTGATACAACTCGTTTTTCACAATCTAGGAAGAATGTGTGCCTTTGAGCAGTGTTGTACTACCTGTATGTATGTGATCCTACAAAGTTGCAAACTAGCACATTACTGTATTTTCTCAACTATAATCCGCACCTTTACATAAACCGCATCCACTCTATTTAAAAAAAAAAAATGAACGATATAAGCCACACCTAACTATGTTGAAAAATTGCATTTTTTCTGCATTTATAGAGCGATTTTGAACTGTTAAATGTACATGTATGTACGGGAACAGATTCTTTCCTAATAGTGCCTTTTAAGATGGCAGCAACTTTGCTGATTAAAACGGAACAGGAACAAGAGAAAACAACCAGTACCTATCTTCATTTCACTGCCTGCTGCCACTCCAGTTTGCCAGTTAGTGTCCACCTTTTATTCCTCTACTTCCACATACCACCTAATTCATAACCTAGTGCATAGCGCCCTCGCCTGTTGAACTCCTCCAACTGCAGTCACATCTTGTTAATGGCAATTGTATTGTACTGTAATTCCGATTGGGCCACCCCTAGCAGTGGAAGAAAAATTGACAGAATAGCCACACCTTAATATAAATCACATGCAGTTTATAGTTCGGAAAATACGGAAACCTTTAATCTTAATTTTTTTTTTTTTTTTTTAATCGTGAGAAGACAAAATTGACATCAAAATTGAAATTGAGATTAAATAGCTATTAATTTCCCAGCCCTACCTCGTAGAATTCTCTAATACTTGATTTTACTGATAGAAGTGTGTCAACAGTGAGGACAGTTGTGGTAGGTGAGATACCATGCAGTGGAAAAGAATCTAAAAAGATGTACTTTGAAGTAGAGGGTGGCATGGGAGTGGATTTTCACACCAGTCCCATCCTACAGAAAAATAATCCCATCCTGTCCCAGTCCAGACCGCAGTTTATTTTAAAAAAATAATTAAAAATAATAATTAAAAAATAATTAAATACATTCAGTACCGTAAAAGTACCCACCAGAAAGTCATCTTTGGGGTCAAAGGTGACACTGAGTACAGGGGCTTCATGGCCCCGAAGGGTTTTCTGTTGGCTGCTGTCTGACACTTCCACCACTTTAACCAAGAAGTCACTGAAGCAAGGAGAGAAATGACAAATCAGTATGTGCACACTGGTACTTGCTGTCAAAAAGCACAAACAAGAGGCATATCAGCTGTATATAAAAAAAAAATGTTATTTACTTAAGTGTCTGACAGATTCCTATGTCTCATAAGAGCCTCAAATGACCACATTTCTTAAAATCGATACACCCACAACAAAATGGCACTGAAAATAACAGCATCAATCAAGGTCCATGCTCTGCACAAATCAATTATGATAGCAGGCCAGGCAGACATCAGCAATCACAACTAATCATAAACCGATCTATGTGCTGCTCCCTCTGCGTGCCGGAAATGTGATTCAAGCACGTCAATGTGCGAGGGTCATTCTGCACCAGAAGCAAAATCTTCAACATAAAAACATCATTGTTCGGTGAGTCATAATACGCTCAAAACTGAATTCAACTAATGTAGCATGCAAGAATTCCTTTCAAGCCGCCAAACTGACGTGCATGGTTTGACAAAGTGAAAGCGACATTTCCTCCTCTTTCAGCTCTGGTTCTTCTGAATATCTCTAGGGGAAAAGCCGAGAAGGGAATATAGACAAGCAGCTGGATATTCTCACATTTTATTAAATGCACACCAATGTAGTGATACGACAAGCTCTATTAAAAGATTTTGTGTTGCTGCTGATCAAGCTCAGTGACAGCAAAACTAAATTAATCCATGTTGACTACACGCTCACTTCATTTGATTGGACTTTCACACTATTTCAGCTAACATTGTATAGCATCACGATATATGTGAAATGTTGCCCACTCGGCATCCATTGCTGCTTGATCATCCTGGAAGGGGGATTGGCCAATCCAATCTGGGGTTTCTCATTTTCCCCCAGATGTTTTTATCTATCTATCTATCTATATATATACACATACATACATATATTAGATTTTTCTTGCCCTCTTGGGGGTTAAGATCACGGGATATTAATATTTGTCAACTGTGAGCATGTGAAGCCCTTTGAGACTTTGTGATTAAGGGATATATAAATAAATTTGATTTACTCAAATTTGACTACAGATTTTTCCTTTCGTACTTGTTCATAAACACAGCTGCAGTAAAAGATGCACACTTTAGGAAAACAATTCAATTCACTTCATTTCCAAACAACAGAAGGAGATGCTTGATATCACATGCACAATTTAAATAAATGAGACTTTTAACATGGAGAATCGCCCAACCAACAGGCAGTCGAACATAATATTATATTTCGCCTTAGGTTAACATCCTTATGTTCATTTCCTGGACCACATGCTGGTCAGCATCATGGCAGAGGCTGATCAGCAGTCAATCACTAGGAAGGAACTACAGACCTTGTTCACACTACAGTCAAATATGATATGCTACTAAAATGTGTAACTCTTCCTGAATAACTAAGAGATTGTGAATAATTATGTTTACTAACATTTGAATATGAAAATTGGAGACAGGACTTCAAACCATGTTAGTACTTGTGTTGTCAAGTTACGATATTGAAGTCAGCCAACACGTGAGACAGATACAGTGCTAGAGGAGGCTGATAAAAATAGCATTGTTTTGAGCTGTTGTCTTCATGACGTTGGTTGTTGTGTGAATGACGCAGAGGCCGCTCTGATACCAAGTTTGAATGACCAGAGCGCCAGAACTCAAGACGCATCTGCAAAATCAGATTTGAATCATATTTCATGCCACCTGCACATGTGGTTTGTAGCGTACTGACATTTGCTAAAAAAAACAAAACAAAAAAAACAAAAAAAAAAACATGAAAATAAACACTCATAGTGAGCAGCTAATGACAGTTAAATAACAGAGAATACACGTGAAATGTAGTGTGGAATTGAGCAGATAATGGTTATGTGCATAAATGTTATAAAAAGATCTAAAAAATTGTTACCTTAAAATGCTCAAATTGCTCTGAGAATGTGTAAAAAGAGAGGTTGCATGATTTAGGGCAATGTGTTTTCGTACCTGGAGCCAGCAGCAACTTTGGATCCACTGGTGTTGAACGTGACATGCGTGGCATTGGTAGTGAACCGGGTAAGGATGCCGTCCGGCTCACCATCAGGAAACGTGTGAATCTGCACCGTGTTATTGGAGCTTGCCGTCACGAGCTTGCTATTCTGAATACAGAACATGTGGTAGGTGACCACCAAAATTGTTTCATGAAAATGAACCACAATTCATGTCTACAATACATTAATAAAGATGAATTGGAAAATTATCAACCTTGAGTGCCAAGGAATACGCTTTTTCGCCTACAGTGATGAACCTTGGATCATCGTCGTCTAGATTCTCCCATATCCGAACATCTCCATCATGTCCACATGTCACTATGAACCTGAGAAGAATCAGAAGTGATTTTTTTACGCAGCAGATGACTTCAATTGAAGTGGTCATGGTGTTCTTTTTAAAGCCCAAACATTTTTTTTTCAATAATATTTGCTATGCAAGTCCCCTAGTTGAAAACAGCATTCTGATAAATATTGCGTTTGTGGAATAAGTGTTAATGCACTCATTTTCAGCCTTCTCTGGGGGCGGCCATTTTGTCTTCTGTCGACTGAAAATGACATCACAACTGCTCACAATGACCAATTACGGCTCAGATTCAGAAAACAGGTCAGCCGTGATTGGTCATTGTGAGCAGTTGTGATGTTATTTTCAGTCGACAGAAGACAAAATGGCCGCCCCCAGAGATGGCTGAAAACGAGTGCATTTTGCTGCTTAACATATTCGACAAACGCAAAATTAATCAAAATGCCGTGTTTCACCTAGTGGGCCTGCTGGGAACATATTATTGAAAAAAATATGTTTGGTGTTGACTTCCTCTTTAACCATGCTAAAAACATTCTGATTGAGCTTTTTTACTTTTTGGTTTGGGTTGATTCCCACTTTGCTTCATGAAACAGGGCAACCAAATAAACAGTTCTGTTATGTTCATTTGTTTAATGATTCGTTGTTCAATTTGCCAGTACTAAAAAAAAAACTGGCACCTGTAGTTCTGAAAAAAAAAAAGTAAAATATCAAACAAATGTGGAGAAGTGTTCGCTTCAATCACCCAGTGTCCATGTCCTACAGAAATATCACATCGCGATTCTGTCCTATAGCGTTGTTTGAATAAAAGGTCCAATTGCATTGGGAAACAGATGTTGAGTGGGGTCGTGTAATAACGAAAACATATATTTGTAGTACTGATAACACTATCGCGTACTAATAATTACACACAGTCAACAAGAATAGTACAGTAGCTTACATAAAATACGTAATCGAGTTGACATACTTGCCAGTGTCATCGAAGCAGACTTCGGTGTGTCCCTCTGAATGCCCGTATCGCATAGGCTTCCTTTCACAAGGCATTTTTGACAAACTACCACAAGAGAAAAGGAGCAAAACAATCAAACGTTTGTTGATTTTCGTAGTTGAGACAACGCTTTCCTGCCCATTAACATTTGGCAAGCGTCACCACTGTTGTTGCTTCAGAGGTAAGCTAGCAAAGAGCACGGCTAACACAAAAGCAAGGGAATAAACCACGAATATCATCAGAGGAAAAAAACGTATTTGGGGTAAACATTTGATGATGGAACTGAGCCGGTGAATGTCTGATGGCAACTTACAACTCTGCTAGAAAACTATTCAATGTTGATATCCGTGTGCCGAATCTCCCGCGCTTCGTTGAAAACAGGAAACCGGCGTCACTAGTCCCGCCAACTACGTGACGGCGTAACATCAACCACGCCCACTTTGTTAAAGCGATTTAGGCCAATACCAAACCAATACCTACACTTGCACCCTTGTGCCCCTCATTTGCGCGTTCCCGCCCGCACTTTGGCTGAGCTCGCATACATGGCAAGACCAAGCATATTAGCATTGCGGATTTGACCAAACTTGAAGGTGTGAATTGTTTGCGTGTGCTGAAAACTTCAAGTTTATAAATTCGATTATCATAAGTTCATCATATGTATCCGTGCAATTTCAATCGATGTTAATTAAAGTCACCGTTTCCCCCGTCCGCTGATAGTGTAGTGGTACACACGCCTGAGTTGTGTGCGGGCAGCGTGGGATCGATTCCCGCTCAGTGACAGTGTCTATGTGTGCCCTGCGACTGGCTGGCGACCAGTTCGGGGTGTAGTCTGCCTTCGCCCATTGACGGCTGGGATAGGCTCCAGCAACTCCCCGCGACCCTATATAGGATAAGCGGTTTGGAAGATGACATGACCGTTTCCCCCTTATGTTTACCTACATGTTTTGTCCTAATTTGCCTGCCGTACTTAGCAACCTTCTGCGCATGCGTATATAATCCAAATAATGGCGACAGCTCCCATCGACTCGAAGACCGAGCCCGAGTTTTACTTTACTACTTCTGTACTTTGATGAAGATTTAATATACTTTTGAACACCAAAATTTCCAAAACAACAACCCGTGCCGCCATGCTCGCTGACGCAGGGGCATACGGACTATGACATCACAGGCAATGTCCCAATTCACCAATTTTTGTACACTTGTAACCTGCGTCCTCAAATCATTCGTGCACTTCGACTGGATGTGCACTTCAGCGAAGACCGTAGCGTGCAAGTGTGGGTATTGGGATTGAGCCGTAGAGGTCGAGAGTACCAAAAACAGAAAACACGCTGCATGAATGCAAATAACATTTATGGGATGTTTTAAATCCTCGAAAATGGATTGTCCTTGGGCTTTTACTTTCACTTTCACGCCCAGATTCAACAACATTAAGTCAGAGTATTAGTTACAAGAATAATATGTACAGTTAGTAGTAGTAGTAATTTATTGACAAAAGGATATTCCAGCAATACATCCATCCATCCATTATCTATACCGCTTATCCTCACAAGGGTCGCGGGCGTGCTGGAGCCTATCCCAGCTGTCTTCGGGCAGTAGGCGGGGGACACCCTGAATTGGTTGCCAGCCAATCGCAGGGCACACAGAGACAAACAATTACACACGCTCACAATCACACCTAGGGGCAATTTAGAGAGTCCAATCAATTTACGATGCATGTTTTTGGAATGTGGGAGGAAACCGGAGTACCCGGAGAAAACCCACGCAGGCACGGTTAGAACATGCAAACTCCACACAGGGTGGCCGGAGCCGGGATCGAACCCACGACCTCTGAACTGTGAGGCGGACGTGCTAACCAGTCGACCGACGTGCTAACCAGTCGACCACCGTGCCGCCCTCCAGCAATACAGAATGTCCTTTTAATAAATTAAAGTAAAAGCAATACAGAATACCCTTTTAATAAATTAAGGTAAAATCATTCAAAATATTCTACGACTTTCTCCACATCATGGTTTATAATTGGAATAATTTGTCATTTGAGAGTCACACACTTGTTACTGAAGATAACTCCTCATCGTATTTAAATAGCAGCAATGTAGCTAAACAAACAACTGTACTCAAATTTCAGCCTATTTGTAGATCATGTGTTTAAGATATTCATGACATTCTTGTTCAAAATGTTATTTTAGCAAACTACAATATTCCACAAGTCATTGAAAAGTAGAACGGGATTTTTTTTGTAGAATATTTTTTTATGTGAACACAGTAGATGTGATGTTTATAAGTCATAAGTCAAAACTTTTCATTATGTTGATTGATAATTCCATTCACAATTAACTTGTCTATTAATATAAGTAAGTACATATTCACACACGTATTCATGTACTCTATATTCATTTTCACAGCAGGGGTTTCATAATTCATAAACATTATTTAAAGCTCATTAGCTGGCAAATTTCCTATTCACATCCACTTAGCGGCTGGAAGTATTGTGAGTGGATTGAACTGTTTACAACTGTTTAAGTGTCAGCCAAGATAGCATTTAGCCAGGGGACATCACGAGAATATTTAAGATTGCGTTATCATTTGTGTTATAATGCAAGTTTTCAGTTTCTATTGCGTTATGTAGAAATAAAAATAATTATTGCAAAATGACGCAGTGAAGTTGGACAAAAGAGTAAAAAGTAGTAGTTGTTTTTTTTTTTTTTTTTTTTTTTTTTTTTAAAAAACCTTTGTGTCGATGTGGTGTATGGATCAAGGAAGAACTTATTACACATTGTCAGAGCTGGATGAAAGTGCAGTTACAGCTTTCACCATTTGAGTCATTGTGGCAGTGATGGCGCTGCACTGGGGCTAGGAGGGTGCTATTGCCCCGTCAGAAATCTGTGGAGCCACAGTTAAGACGATCAGGCATTTTATTTGATATTCTAAAATATATTTATGAATTATTTTCTCTGCCCCCCTATGTATCGGTCAAACCGCTGGAGCCGTCCGTCCCTGCACTGTGGCATTAACGGAACAGTCCACACCCCCTCAGAATCATAATGGCACTCAATCGATAAGCTCAAATGTGACACTACGCTGCACTGTTTCCCCCCTCCCACTTATTAAATTCTCAACAGTTCAACCAGACTTGGCTCTATTGAATGACCTCTCTAAATTTTAGTTGCACATGGTTATTATAGCAAAAATTCATTCTAATGGTGCCTAAAAGTTTTGCAAAGTGCTGTACATACTGTATGCATGTATGTATATCCGGTACAATATTGACTGAGTCTTTCCTGTGTCTGGAAAAGACAACAGGCCATGTGTTGACTCTCCACTCACTCACCACTTTGAGCTGCACCTTAGGGGAGAATTTGATCTGCTCAACAGGAACTCCTCTGTTGGCAGACAGATGGTTGTCTAAAAGGTGCATCAGTGAAATCTAATAGCATACAGGAACCGACAGAGGACATTTATGCTGTGTGTATGTCTGATTGGTGAGTGTTTTAGGCAAAACATGGATGCATGAACCAGTTGTCAACAAATTGAAACAATAAATGATTGTTCACTGATTGGCATATTGGTGGCATTATATATATATATATATATATATATATATATATATATATATATATATATATATATATATATATATATATATATATATATATTGAGACTTTGACAAGTTATTGAAAATTAAATTTCCAGGGATTTTGTTCTCTCACCTATTAAGCCATCAGAATTGTTTATACGCATTGTTATGCACCCTTCTTTATACATTCTCCACTGACAAATATTTGTACAAACACTTTTGGGATGAAATAGATAAAATATACAAGAACGATAGTATGTAATTTACTGTGTATTTTTTAAAAGAATAAGATGTTTGTGCATTCTTCAATCAATCAGTACATCCATCCATCTATTATCTATATCGCTTATCCTCACAAGGGTCGCCGGCGTGCTGGAGCCTATCCCAGCTGTCTTCGGGTACATTTCACTGTAAATAGTTTATTCATCGTTCATATATTCCCTTTTTATCAGTTGTTTGGAAGAGAGGAGCTGAATGAAACGTGAATTAAGATTCCACACCACTTGGGCAGGAAATTGTATATTTCATGTCCAGTTGTTTCACTATTTGCTCTGCTGAAGCTCTGGCATTTGCAAATGTCCTTTGCAGAGTACAAGGTGGATTGTTGTAGAGCGAAAGCAGAATTTTCCATGTCATTAGCCTGTCCAGCTCTGACATGCCCAGCAGTTGACACATAAACAAAGAAGTATGACTTATACAACACAATTAAATCTGTCCGGATTTAGTAAAGCTCAGAAATACTAATACCACCGAAGCATCATGAATTGAATTTTCTGTTTTGTGTATTAATATTTTGGCTACAGGAAATATCACTTTGACTCCAGTATTTGGAGATGAGTATTTGAAGATTCATACTGAATCCAGTCCACCATGTACAAGTAAGTTAAGTGCTAATAATTTTAACTCAGCAGGACCAATTTTGATTCTGAAATACCCATTTAAAAAGCATGACTGTAGACAACCCTTCATGGAACAGCTTGATAGACAACAATTTGATGATTTATATTGCCACCAAGTGGCTGCAGAGGAGAAGGCATTCACTGGCTTCCTTTGTGAGTGTATTTTTTTTAATTTTCATTTTTATCAATCCAAATCTATCTATCTATCTATCTATCTATCTATCTATCTATCTATCTATCTATCTATCTATCTATCTATCTATCTATCTATCTATCTATCTATCTAGACAGATTGAGGTTTTGGTCGTTTTAATGAAGCACATCACTTTTTCCTCCATGCGGAGGAAATATGTCGAAAAATCCACACGGCTCACTCTATAACCACAATTTCCACTCAAAGCCCCTGGAGAGAGATTTGGTTTGGGTTTTGAGGATAATCAAGATGCAATCACACTTGTGCTGGCGGTGTACTACAATGTAGAAGAGTACCACAGTTAGGTTTTTAAATAATGGCAATTAAAATCAGATTATTGTCTTGAATCTTGTAAGCAATTTTGTCTTCTGATCATCAACACATTGGCATACTGTTGGCCAGAGAGAAACTCAATTTTTCCAGCTGAAACTCACCCTCTTAAGATCTCACTTGCTCGTAGGGATGGGCATAGTAATACGTTTTTCAATTTATTGAACGTATTGTACATAGTGAAGACTTGAAGCAGTTGATTACAAAGGGGTTGAGTTGTGCTCCTACTGTAGTGACCAGTCTTGTAATGTATGTAACACATTACCAATAATTGCTGTACTTAAGTAATTTTGCACTATTGTTTATATTTGTTTGAACTTTCACATTTACTCCACTACATTTTCCAAATAAACGGTAAACTGTATACTTTTACTCTGATACATTTCTCCCAACCATTTTCGTTACTTTTTTGTACAAAATGAAATCAGAAGAATTGTTTGATGACGTAAGGCCTGAACCGTAGAGCACAAAGCGGAAGAGTAGTCCTGCTTGACCATACATGCAATTTTCCTTTCAATACTTGTACTTTTACTTCCAATTAAGTACATTAAATATCAGCCAATTACTTTTGATCTTCAAGCACAGACACACATACTTTATACATTTTACCCCAAAATAATATTCTACAAGGTGACATTAACTTCTACCGAAGTTATTTCCTGTTCATCACCTTCAGATTCTAAAGATTGGTGGTTATGTAACCTTTGTTCCTTACTCAAATCCTAACACAGTAGTTAAGTCATAATTACTGTAAATATTTGTATCAAAAACATTTCTAAGCCTTAAAGACCCACTAGTTGAAACACGGGATTCTGATTAATATTGCTTTTGTGGAATATGAGTTCAGCAGCAAAATCCACCCGTTTTAGCCATCTCAGGGGGAGCCATTTTGTCACCTCTGTTGACTGAAAATGACATCACAAACGCTCAGGGCTCAGGTATCGACCAATCACAGCTCAGCTCCAGAAAACAGCTCAGCCGTGTTTGGTCGTTACTTGAACAACTATGATGTGTTTTTCAGTCAACAGAAGTGACAAAATGGCCACCCCCAGAGATGTCTAAAAACGGGTGGATTGATTATCAGAATGCCTTGTTTTAACTAGTGGGCTTGCATAGAACATATTCTGGAAAAAAATATGTTTGGGTTGACTTCTCCTTTAAATATAAAAATATCAAATGAAAAAAACATAGTAACATTTTTTAATTATTTAATCACTGCCACTGCCTTCTTGCCCCACATGACAGAAATATTCTTACACTGTTGCGCAAACTCATTCGAGGACCCCACCCCCGTACTGGTTTATTGATGAAAAGTCAGATATATTGCAGTGCACTAAATGGCTCCAATCGGAGTCTCAACTACCGTGAGGCCTGTATGAGCTCCTCCTGGCAGTAACACAGAGGCATTAAAAGAGTAGATGAGAACATTCAGATAAGATTCTCCGAGTCATTTGAAAACAAACAGATGAAGAGACCAATAATTTAGTAAAACACCTTTGTCTATACTAACCTCCTGACACACACGTGTATTTACCCTTATGTGGTCACTGGGGCCAATGTATGTTTTGATATGAAATGCGCTTTGCATAGTCACACAGCACAGGCCCCCTGACACTTGATGTGATACTGGCGGAGGTAGTTGCTGAGCTGAGGGGGGAGTGGCAGGTTCTCTATCCCCTGGTAGGTGGTGCAGCTGCAGATCACAGCCCTGCACAGGTGCTGCAGTGAGAAAGGAAATGTTCGCGGTAGCGGCTGCGAAAGGAGGGGTTCAAAGAAGAGACAGGTGGCCGGGTCACTGTAGTGTCTCAGCAGCCCTGTCACGCTGGCATCCCGGTACATGCATGGGTCACGCACATCAAAGCTGAAGCGCTTGCCGTTCTGCTCGATGCGCGCGTGCAAGGAACGGCTGTAACGGCGAAAGCTGACAGAGAAAAGGAACTCATCTTGGGCAGAGTCTCGGAGAAGGAAGGTTCCCTCCGGCTGGCCCTCCAGGAGTTCCTCAGCCTCGAAGCGGTTCAGCACCCCCCAGTAGCAGGAGCTGTTGTTTATCTGCAGGAGATCAGGGACCAGGATGTGGCTACTGCTGTCCTCTGTTTGTTCGTGCGGACAAATAGTGTCCCAGTCCTCTTGAGCGATGCTTCCGGGCCCGGGGGAACAGCAGATCTCCTCCCAGGAGACGGGTGTCTGCGGTGGTGAGTTGCAGGAAGATGGGCTGTTAGGTTTGTGGTTCGCCTCCAGGTCCGTGAGGGCACTTGGGTGGGTGGCGTGATTTTTGAAAAGGCGCCAACTGCGGGCGAGTTCCGATTTGGGGGAGAAAGGGCACTTGTCTTGCATGAGCTCTGAGACGTGAATCTTGCGTTTGGACCAGAATAACACAGATAAGGGACGGGAGGCCCCCGGTAGGTGGTGGTGGTGATGATGATGGGGATTATGCGAGCGCACGGGTAAACACTGTCCCACAGCATCCTGGAATTTCTGCCGCAAAGAGCGCCTGGACAAGGCCTTTCGGCACACAGCGTCAATGTCTTCCCCAAGACTGCTGCAGCTACACTTTCTCTCTCTGCGCCTCCTCGGACAGGATGTGGACCGTCCCCCGAGTTCCTCCGACACCTCCGCCTCGAACCCCCCAGGACTGGAACCCTTGCTAGAGTTCCTTGAGCGCTTCTTTCCTCGCCAAACGTAACTGTCGGCACTCCAACTGCGAATGCCACCTTTGGGACGAGCGTCTGAGCATCGGGGTTTCTTCTCAGACATGGCTGCTCCCTCTTCTCTCGCTGTGATATAATTGAAAAAAAACACATCGAAGTAAGAACAATAATGTTTTTTTTAACCAGACAATCAAACGTGACATTAGTTTGTTTAAGTAATAAGTACATTTAAATTGTTTTAAACAACCTAACTGCATTTTGTTACTAACTCCTATTATTGTCCTAAAGTATTCCTAACTCGTTATTACCATTTCACCCTAACTTAAAAAAAATAGCAAATGTACTGCCGTAACGTTGACATGCCATAACGCTAATTAATACATCCATCAATTTTTCAAGGATGAGCTGGAGCCGATCCCAAATGACTTTGGGCATAAGGCACGGGGTGCATACAGTGCATCCTGAACTGGTTGTCAATCACAGGGCGAGTAATTAACAGATTTTTCACAATAATATCTCCACAGTATTTAAAAAGAACTAAATGAGTTAAATGAGCAATACAACCGATTATATTTTACTAAACTATAAATGGTGACTGACTAACCCTAAATCTGAGAAAGGCTGGTCTAAGGGACAGCAGTATTGCTGCAGATGATTAAAAGATAAGTGCATCACAAATGTTGCAATGCATAAGCTTGTCACTCTCCCAATTAAATTAAATTGAATGTGTTTGAAATAGCTTTTATTCAACTTTTTAATAGTAAGCAAATCTACAAATGCTGACAAAAACACAAACTTGCTTCTAATCTTTTTGGCTCATTAAAACCTTCAGTCTGGTGATGTCCTTGGTTAAACATTAGCCCATCTCTGACCAGACCGCGAGTAGCAGTTAAAGTGACGATGAATGAATTAAATGAATTGAAAAGATGAACCTACCTTACAAACAGTGTCACAAACACAGCTCTTCATCCATGTTCGTTGTCTACACATTAACAGGCACGTGTGAGCAGCTTGCAACCTCTCCACTTCTGACAGATGGCAGGTTGTTGTATGTTCTATAACATCACTGCGTCAAATCCCACAGGGGGCAGCAGTTTCCTCCTCCCCATTTTGGTGTCTGGATGGAGTGAAGAGGTGGACCGGTGTCAAGCTGGAGGAGAAATATGTGGGGGGGGGGGGAAGGTGATCTCAAAATGATATGTCTTCCACTTGGCAATTACACAACACACGCACGCACAATCATATATACTGTACTGTATACATTATATATATATATACACACACACATATGTATATATATATGTATATATATATATATATATATATATATATATATATATATATATATATATATATATATATATATATATGTGCTGTCAAAGTTAAAGCATTAACTATGGAGAGTAATTTAAATTTTATAACGCATTAAAAAAATGAACTCAGTTAACTCAGTTTTATTTACTTCCTGTGGCACATTCTCTCTGATCACTTTGCAGCCAAACTTAGAGGAGTGTCATTGTCACAAAAACTGACTTTTAACGTAGTTTTACTTTAAAAATTTGCTCGACGGCTCATTGGAGAAACCCAAAATAATTTGCACACTTCGCAAAGCCAAATACAAATACCATATTAGTTGTACGTCTTTGGTGTATCGTTCAACAGTTGTATTTTACAGGAAAAGCATCGTATTCAAGGATTTAAAAAAAGCTATTAGAACAGTCTTTGAATCAAAATATACTTTTATTTTTTTCCATATTAATTACTTTAATTGAATTGAATTACATCTTAATTTACTCAAGTAAATATCGGTTTCAAGCTTTGTAAACTGTGTAGTTGACGAATCCGATTAATCGCGATTAATTATGGGAAATTTTGCGATTAAATAGTTAAAAGATTGTAATCGTTTGACAGCACTATTATATATATTTATATATATTTATTTATTTATTCATATATATATATATATATATATATATATATATATATATATATATATTTTTTTTTTTTTTATTTTTTATTTATTAGTGGTTATGTTGTAGTTAAACTTAATGCCCCAGAGCAGACAATAGCATTAGTTGCTCTGCAGGAGATTCCCAACTATAGGATATTAATCAGATTTACCAGCAGCCTGTTTGGACTTATTACCTGCTTAGGAGTTCAATCAATTATTTAGTTCAATAGAGGAAACAACACAGCATCTAAAAGCCTTCACTTATTGATTGAATGATCGTTGCGTTTCTCATTTAAAACTTCCAGCCAGCGCTACCGACAGACATGTCATATGCGGTGTCTGGGCCAGTTACAAACACTGGATGACTTTTGGTTAAATATAATTCATGAAACAAATCTGTCAGACACAAAATATTACTCCTTGTGTTGTGTGTGTATGTGTGTATGTGCGTGCATGCATGCCTGTGTATTTTCCTTTACCTTTATGAAATATTCATCAATAAATCTATATCAAGTCTGACATATCTGATAATGTAGTGACACTCAACTTCCTTTAACTGCATATTTAATGCTCTTTGCATTATCACAGCGGCCAGATGGATGACAACTGAAGAATGTTCTTGCAATCGACCCGATTGATTCCATACAGAATCTGATACCTTCAGGAACTGGAATTACATCAGGTCAGCTAATACAGGTCAAGTCAAGTGTGACTCATTCCTCAAACATATCCTCTCATTAGCATGTTTGGGTTGTGCCATTTTTGTGCTGCCACTCAAAGAATACAATTGAAGATGGAGTACAAAACTCCAAACTGCCCAGTCCAGAGTCAAATGGACCTAGACTGTCCCCCTCACAATGTGATCTCAATAAGTGTCCAAAAGGCATAGTGCAAAGTTTGGGCCAGGAACAACTTTGAGCAGTTGGTGAAATCCAAATCTCGAGAACGGACTCGACCGGGGCTCGTATTAATCCACATTACAGCGGCATCGATCCCATGAGCAGCATGGACGACAGGAGCTTCCATGAATAATTGATGCAAATCCGACTGAATGGAGACTACTCTGCTTAGATTTTTACATGAACTCTATTGCAGATTATATTGATATTTATGGAGTTGGGGGAGTGAAACTACAGAACACATTAGGGCAGCTTGTTTTCATTTAGTCCTATCTAATGTAAAATGTTTTCCGATCTCAACTCATATTTGGTTTACAGTATATTTATTTGCCTCATATTCTACATATAAAGACATCTTGGAAGGCAGAAAGGAAAGATCCTTTCATGATTGAATTTGCAAATGAAAGAAAATACACAGGAAGTATTACATGGACACTGAAATGAAAGTTATGCATCACACACTTGCAAGACGATTCTGGGGTCAACATCTTGCCTAAGTTATCTGTTGGTGTGACAGTGGGTGTGAATTCTTGTTATCCTTATTGGTCAGACATGTTATTGGGAGGTAATCAGTCCAGAGTGCACCGCACCTATCACATCAAGTCAGGTCTTCTAACTGTAAACTGTAGCATCCAGCTACCCCACTTATGGACAACGGATGGAATAATGCACCGATCATTTTAAGATATGTTACATTACCTTAAGTTTTAAGTTGTCAGATACACTAAATATGGTTGTTTACAATATACGCAGAATCTTACTGCATGATTTGTACGGCTTAGTTTTTACACCTACCCTTGTGTCACTACATTTATGTACCTCCCTGCCTTGAAATGTAGTCCGAGCACTCCTTGGTTTCCTCATGAAGATTTTCATCAACATGCATTGCGCCTGCACAACCCGTTTGTATATCCTGTTTTGGAAATGATAGAAGATCATTTTTTCTTTTTTTTGTATATTCAAATTTAGTTTAATTAGGCCATTAGGTTTTACCGTATGTTGCATTACACAGCAGGGGCCACCCAGGCCCACCCAGATTGACAGACTGCCCACCCAATGAACTTCATGAAAAAAATATATTTAAAAATTTTTAGTAAATTATTAAATTATTTTGGAATTTATGCTTTTTTGATTTTATTGAATATTAAGAACTGCATAATTGTGCTTGTCTAAAGAAGATCTGAACTTCATATTATTCAGATGGTCATTTCATTTGAATATACGATGAGTCGGGATAGGAGGATTGTGCTCGGTGAGAGAAATATTCAGGCCCACCCTGATTTTTCCAGGCCCACCCATTAGCCTCGTTCTGGCTCCGCCCCTGTTACACAGTATACTATTTTTAAGCAAAATTGCCAGCAGGGTCATTCACAAGAAAGTGCACCAAATGTCTGTGTTATACCCAATACCCAGTTTAACCCATAATAAAAAAGACCTTCGATTAATTTCCATTCATTTCACTTGACACAACATCTGGATATAGTTAATGATGTTTGGTAATTTCCTCCCTTTAAGTCCAGTCAAAGCAGCCACTCTCCCCTCAATTTCCTTACTGTTAACTGAGGTCATCAGATTTTTACTTTCGATCTCTTAGTTGCAACACTAAAAGCACATCTAATTTCTACATTAACAGTAGTTGTTGTCACTACTTACTTACTCAATTTGTTCACGTTTATTCCACATCAGTATCTAAATGACTGTCTGTTGTAAACTGTTCTTGCTTTGAAAGATACATTATTTCTTCCCGCCAACTACAGTGTGTGTGGGTGTGTGTGGGTGTGTGTGTGTGTGTGTGTGCGTGGGGGTGCGTGGGTGCGTGTGTGAGTGTGTGTGCGTGCATGTGTGTGTGTGTGTGTGTGCATGCATGAGTGCCTGCGTGTATCCGCTAAGAAGCTGAATTATAATGTGAATTGCAGAGATGGTAAATTGGATCAGTATGGAGTCTGGCTGCACGGGTCTAATTTGTTTCCATTGATCTTTATCCAAAGACTCCTCTGACAAAACAGCAGTGCTGCACCTCTCACTATAAAGCCACGAGTCACATTACATGTACCAAGAGAAGCATTCCACCATTATTCATCAGTGTAGAAACCTGAGACGAGTGTCATGAAGTGGAAAAGATGACAAACAAGTAGAGCATGTTTTTTTTTTTTACATCTTTGTGGTGGCTTGTGTTGGTTTTCAATTTAATCATATTTGGTTGAAGATCTGACCCTGGTCCAAATAGGATTGTGCAATTGTTAATTCATCGCACATCTCAATCATATCACTGCTTGACATTATTCAATCTGGTAAACAAAATACTCAAATTCAAGTCAAGTATAAAGCAACAGAAATGAAATGAGTGAGTTTAGTTGCTGTGGATTCATCCTCCTAATCATAAAAAAAGACATTCTACTTTATAGGAAGTGAGACACGATCTTATTAGTTGATGTAAAACATCCAGATACTGTAATGTTTCTACATAGCAAGCTGTCCATTAGGCTTCTAGGTAACTTTGTTACCAACCAAGATACATGAGAAGTGACCGTTATGACAGAATCTGATAGAATTTCAGTTGTTGCTGCTGTCAGTGCTTGGCACGGCTCTGCTTCCACTTATGTGACAGACCAGTCCGCCTATCTGAGTATGACCAGGGTTATTATAGTTTTGGATTTTTCATTTTAGTTTAGTTTTTATTTCGTTTTGACTTTTTATTTCTAATTCAGTTAGTTTTAATTAGTTTTTAGAATAGATTTGTTAGTTTGTATTAGTTTTAGTTTTGGGGAACATGCTTAGTTTTAGTTTAGTTTTTATGAGTTTTAGTTTTAGTTTTTTAGAATTTCATGTATTTGTCAGGTGTGGCTTTTTTTTTTTTTACAGTAACAAGTGTTATTCATTCAAATAAAGATACCCTTTGAAAAATGTAATAACTTACTACCAATGTATGAATAACCATCAACAAATAAAACATAAAAGTCCACTTAAATTTAAGTGCAATAAGGCCAAGAAAAGTGCAGTGCATTAATGCTGCTTGGAAATACAGATGAAACAAGCAACATAAAACCTGGCAATTGAACCGGAGAGTGCAGACTTGTACATCAGAATATATGTCAACAAATTTAAGTCCTTCCATATTGAAAGTGTGTGGGTGCGAGAGAGCGAGTGCGAGAGCGCGAACGAGAGAGCGGTTTTTCCCCTCGAGCAATAAGTCTCCCAACTTTTTAGTTTTGTTTTATACCCATCAGACCTAATTGTAAACGCGTTACGTCACTTCAAACGTCGAGGTGCCGTCCGACTGCACAACTGTTGTAAAACTGGCATCGCGGTGTTTTACATTTTAAATGATCACAAAAGCTTACAAAGACGAAAATGAATGGTATTTTCGGTACGATTATTGTTCGTTTTAGTTAGTCTTGTGAGCAGACAATGTCGTTTTAGTTAGTTATTGTTTTTCAAAAAACATTTTTGTTTTTATTTTATTTTGTAAACGAAAATGTTTTTTTAATTTTACTTTTCGTTATTTTGTTCATTTTTGTTTACGATAATAACCTTTCCTATGGCGGACGCCTATTTTGAAGGCGATAAACGGGAAACTTAAAAAAATAGTTGGACTAAGTATAGTCAGAAGCCCATTTCTATCCGTCTAGCTATGTAATCGTCTATTTTCACGGTGAGGCTTCAATAACTGTGGCGAGGTTTCTGTAACCACAGCATTGTTAGATTGAGTTGTTGTTGAGGGCGGCACGATGGTCGACTGCATAGCACGTCCACGTCATAGTTCTGAGGTCGTGGGTTCGATCCCGGCTCCGGCCTCCCTGAGTGGAGTTTGCATGTTCTTTCCGTGCCTGCGTGGGTTTTCTCCGGGTACTCCGGTTTCCTCCCACATTCCAAAAACATGCATGGTAGGTTAATTGGTCACTCTAAATTGCCCCAAAGTGTGATTGTGAGTGTGTATGTTTGTTTGTCTCTGTGTGCCCTGCGATTGGCTGGCAAACAGTTCGGCACCTTCTGCCCGATGACAGCTTGGATAGGCTCCAGCATGCCCGCAACACTTGTGAGGAGAAGTGGATTGGATAATGGATGGATGGAGTTTGGGGGACAGATTTGAGTGAGGGAACAGATGAGAACAAGTGACATTTTCCCTATGTTATTTTTTTATTTTTATTTTTTTGCAATAATTATTTTTTTGAATAACTTTTATTCAGACAATACAATATACAAAACGCCCCACGGGAGATGAAACATTTGTGTTTGTGCAATAAGTCTGTGTAAAAGACCAGTAGAGAGAGAAAAACAAAAACCCAGAAAATATTAAACCTTACAACATTAAAACATTTTAAAAAAGGAACAGCAAGGCAAATTCAATGACATTTTAAGCCATTTAGAACACATTCAGTGTTCTTAATTAATATATTACAATTTGAAACATAAATAATTTGAGACAGCGGCACGGTGGTCGACTGGTTAGCACGTCCGCCTCACAGTTCAGAGGTTGTGGGTTCGATCCCGGCCCTCGGCCTCCCTGTGTGGAGTTTGCATGTTCTCCCCTTGCCAGCGTGGGTTTTCTCCGGGTACTCCGGTTTCCTCCCACATTCCAAAAACATGCATGGTAAGTTGATTGGACACTCTAAATTGCCCTTAGGTGTGATTGTGAGTGTGGTTGTTTGTCTCTGTGTGCCCTGCGATTGGCTGGCAACCAATTCAGGGTGTGCCCCGCCTACTGCCTGAAGACAGCTGGGATAGGCTCCAGCACGCCCCCCGGCCCTTGTGAGGAGAAGCAGCATAGATAATGGATGGATGGATAATTTGAGACATCTTCACATAGCTTCTGAAAATCCAAAATCCAAGCAAAATGTGACAGTAATTTTTTCCTGATGTTACGAGACTGAGATGGCTGGACTAATGTACCTCCTCTAAATGCAGCGAGGCCTCCGAGCTCCTTAAAGGTACATAAAGCTCCAGCGTGACGTGCCGACAGCCGGCCGGACACCACATGGGGTAAGCGTCGGTTACTGTTGGCCAGCGTCTTTTTGGTCTATCTAGGCCTGTTCTTTGTTGGAACCCTGATCACATCACATTACATAACTGGCCCTGCATTTTATTATTATAATTTTTATATCAGAGATCTAGTTTTGAAAAGAAGTCTAGGTAAAATTATCATAAGCTTTGACAGGCCACATGAAATGATGTGGCCGGCTGACCTGCACCGGTGGCCTTGCATTTGACACTTGATTGTGTTTTATGGATTAATTAGTGGAACAATTTTTTTCTGAAAATCAAAAGGATACCAATACATGTCTGTTTTAAGAGATAATTTTGAGTTACTCCCAGCTGTCACCTCACGTGAATTACATTAGAATGCATTACAGTATATGCTAAAACATTCAACGTTTTGCATCTTCCCTTTACACATTTAACAGCAATTATAATTGTGTCATGTGTCATCTTCCACACCGCTTATCCTGTACAGGGTCGCGGGGAGGTGCTCGGAGCCTATCCCAGCTGACAATGGGCGAAAGGCAGACTACACCCTGAACTGGTCGCCAGCCAGTCGTAGGGCACACACAGACGCAGTCACTGAGTGGGAACCGATCCCACACTGCCCGCACACAACGTAGGCGTGTGTATCACTACACCATCAGCGACACCAATTATAAATGCATTCTTTTATTATTTAAATTGTAAATTCTATAATATAAAAAAAAAACTGGGTTAAGGTGTGGTTAGCACAAAGTATGAATTTACCAATATGTTATTTTTTATATTTATGAAGTTGTCTATAATTGTACAGCACTGTTCAAAGATCAGGGATAATCATCCGCTAAGGTCATTTGAGCTGCTGTATTGACTTTTGTGGTATTTATTCATGTCTCCGTCTTTTCTGCTGCCCGTAAGTATCCAGAGCAGTCATTCCCCTCTGTCACATTAAAGACTGTAACCCAAAGCCAAGGCTGCGCAGTCAAATGGACACCCATATACTCTATACTCCCTTAGATATATAGAGTATACTTCAGTGACTGATAGGACGAGTTCTAGTGTTATGTTTCAATCTATCTTGTAGGACCTTTTTCACCCTCAAAATAGCTGATGATGTGTAGTTGTTATCCAGCATTGTTCACAGTATTGTTAGTATTTTCATGAATAACACGTAAACAATAACATAAACATAGTAAGTAAGCACACATATATATATAATAATATATATACATATATATATATATATATTTATATATTTTTTTTACACACTACACACATCTATATAATTCATGAATAACTCATAAATAATTCTAATAGCTATATATTGATTGATTGATTGACTGATTGATTGATTGATTGATTGATTGATTGATTGATTGATTGATTGATTGATTGATTGATTCAATCAATACAGTATATAGCTATTAGGCTATATATATAATGCCTATATACATTTATCTTGCTGTATATAACACAAACACATACTCTATACTGTATACATACATACATACATACATACATACATACATACATACATACATACATACATACATACATACATACATACATATATCAATGTATCAATACTTGGTACCAGCTTACATATGTTCATACATACGTTCATATATACATATATACATACAGACACACCCACACCCTCACACACACTTGCTTTTCTCATGCTATTGAATGATAATTTGTGTCCAAACTGTTTGATTGGAATACACATTGCATAATTATACTGAATTATTAACTCAGAGTCTTTACAAGATTTTTTTAAAATTTATTTTAACCATAATGTAAACTATTGTATGTACTGTACATACAGTCAGGTCCATAAATACTGTTACATGGACATAATTCAGATCTTTTTGGTTCTATAAACCACCACAATTGATTCGAAATGAAACAAACAAGAAGTGCATTAACTGCAGACTTTCAGTTTTAATTGAGGGTATTTACATACTAATTATGGGAATGGTATAGGAATTACAACAATCTCTGCAGTATGCCACCACCACCATGCTTCATTGATGAGGGGGAATATTTTGGACCATGAGCAATTATTTCCTTCTCCATACTCTTCTCATCTCGCTACTCTGGTATAAGTTCATCTTTGTCTCATCTGTCCATAGGACACTCTAAAAAGTGTTACATGCTGTTGTTCATTCAAACTAATTAATGGCATTTAAAATGGGATAAAGTTATTGATTTAATTGTGAAAACCCTTTATTTTGCATTTGCAGACATCAAGTTTGATTTGTATGGAATTAAATATACGTCCATAGGTCCCAAAATAAAGTTTTTGATTTCCTTCCAATTTATTTGTTTTCTTCATGCCCTGCAGGTATTGAAAACGATAGGTCAGCATTTCGCACTTTATGATATCGTCCAAAAAGACAGGTAAGTAAAACATTCATTTATTTTCTGAAACGCTTGTCCTCACATGGGTGGCAGCCTGGCAGGGTAAGTAAAGCAGTCATTGTGTTTTATGTTATAGGGCTACATACAGTGCTACACAACTATTACGTAAAGAAGACAGTCCAGAGTTTTGTTCATGCAGTTTGTAAACCAGCCCAAACATTCAACCTGGGCCGTCCTCTTGGGCTCGCATACCTGTCAAGTTGTAAGCTTTCGGCATAATTTGTACTGGTGGAAACACCTATTCAAACATGTGCGCCGTATATCGCGAATCTGTACGGTCAATGTCAATTTTATCAGTGTTATCCGTTCCAGTTTTTATCGCTTAACCACAGTCGGGAAACGCATGGGAGAGCTTTCTCCAAGGCCGGAGTTGCCTCTCGGATCGTGGCCGTTGCACGTCATCGAAAAGGGCGAGCCCCACAACACACGTCAGAGGGAGACAAGGGTCTTCAACGGTCTTCCTCACACATGTGCACAACACACCAAGACCACAAGCAAAAGCTGTCACAATACACACAACATCATGTTTACTTTTTTGATTTTCACGTGACAGCAGTCATTCCGTCCCAGGGACGGAATGGTCCGGACGGACGCCCATATTGTGAACGGACGGACGGAGGATGAGAAGTCTTTTAAAAAGGACGGACTAAGCAAGCACGGAAGTGAGTTTTCGTCCATCCCCCTATTCGTCCCTAACCGGGTCAAGTACCGACTGAACGTGTTGTGTTGGGTTCTTTTAAAAACCAAGACCACTGCATGTTCTCTTCTGCGGAGCCACCTTCATTATTGCCTGCACAACACTTTTCATGTGCTTCCCAGTAGGCACATTGCACATGTATATTCTGCCCTCTTGTGTTCAGGAGTCAGGATGCCATTTAGAAACGCGCCCAGCCTGTCTTGTGTGTAAATCAGGATAGCAATTTTGTTAACTAACTCTTAACATTTAGTACCTTATCCCTTTGCATGCCAAGTATGTCCTTGTGTGGGACATCTTTAGACCTTAAAAATCTACAAGCGTATATATTTGGATGACCCGGAAGTGGGAGTCTTTGTTTCCTCTTAAAGTAACCTTGCGTTATTTTGAATGATTATTTTATAAAAACTGAAAATGTCTTGTATTAAAACACAAATAGTATTGGATTATTGTATTACTCAATCTTAAATATTCTCCTGATTGTCCCCTGGCTTGCTCCTGTCATTATCATCTTCATCACATCACGATGACGTTGTGTTGCAGCTAAATGGTATCTTGGTTGAACAGTTGTAAACAATTTAATCCACTCACGATACTCCCAGCTGTTAAGTGGATGTGCACGGAAAATTATCCAGCTAATGATCTTTAAACCACTTATCCTCATGAGGGTGGAGCCTGTCCCAGCTAATGTTTATGAGTGCACAGAGGTTTGTTATTTTTTAGGGGCGATGGGGCGGGGGACCGATGGAATGCAAGGATGGAAGCACTTTAAAAGGACAAGGACGGACGGGTCGGAGGACAATAATTTTTATGAATAGGGATGAGGATGGAAGTGTATCCAGGTCGTGGACGGAGGGCGGACAAAAAAAAGGGCAAAGTGCCCAGCTCTGCGTGACAGCAGCCATTCGAATGTAATAATAATACCGGTAATAATAATACTATTAATACATTTTATTTTTATAGCGCTTTTCATACCATTCAAAGACCCTTCACAACAAGAATAAGTGGGGGTGGCAACAGAGAAGGCTCGGTCCCCCCAGGTTTTGTACTTGGTATGGGGGATGGCAAGGAGGTTCGCATTTGAGGAGCAGAGGGTGCGAGAAGGAGTGTATGAGTGGAGAAGATCGGAGAGGTAGAAGGGGACCTGGATGTGAAGGGCTTTGGAGGTGAGTAGGAGGAGTTTAAATTGAATGCGGTGGGGAATGGGAAGCCAGTGGAGGCTTTTGAGGATGGGAGTGATATGGTCACGGGAGCGGGTGTGAGTGAGAAGGCGGGCGGCAGCCTTCTAGATGTATTGTAATTTATTAAGGCGTTTGGAGCTTGTGCCGTAGAGGATGCTATTACAGTAGTCAAGGCGGGAGGTGATGAAGGCATGGGTGAGGGTCTGAGTGGCAGTGAAGGAAAGTGAGGGGCGGAGACGAGAAATGTTCCTGAGGTGAAAGAAAGCGGTTTTGGTGATTTGGGTAATGTGTTGATCAAAAGAAAGATTGTTGTCAAAGAGGACACCAAGGTTGCGACAGTGAGAGGAGGCGGACAGGGTGGAGTTGTCAAGAGTGAGGTTAAAGTTGGAGGCAGTTTGTGTAAGGGAGTTTGGGCCAATTATTAGCAGGTGGGATTTAGAGCAGTTGAGAAAAAGAAAGTTTGTTTGCATCCATGATTTAATATCAGAAAGACAGTTGGACAGAATGGAGTGGATAGTAGAGTTGATGGATTTAGTGGAGATGTACAATTGGATGTCATCGGCGTAGCAGTGAAAGCGGAGACCGTGGTGACGGATAATTTGACCGAGGGGGAGAAGGTAGAGGATGAAGAGAAGAGGACCAAGCGCAGAACCCTGAGGGACACCATGGGACAGGGGGGCAGTGGATGAGGAGCAGTTGTTGATGTGGGTGAATTGTTTCCTGTCTGTGAGGTAGGAGTGAAGCCAGGTGAGGACGTTGTCGGTGATGTTGACAGATTGCAGGCGAGAGAGTAGGATGAAGTGGTTGATGGTGTCAAAGGCGGCGGTGAGGTCGAGGAGGATGGGAATGGAGAGTTGGCCGGAGTCAGAGGAGAGGAGGAGGTCGTTGGTGATTTTGAGGAGGGCGGTTTCAGTGCTGTGTTGTGTGCGGAATCCAGAAAATTTTAATTGTCAAGGTGGGCTTTGATTTGGGACGCGACGACACGTTCTATGATTTTGGACAGGAAGGGGAGATTGGAGATGGGTCGGAAGTTGCTCAAGATGTCAGGGTTGAGTCCAGGTTTTTTGATGATGGGGGAAACAGCAGCAAGTTTGAGTGAGGAGGGAATAACATCCGTTCACATCTCCAACGCTTCACTCGGGTTTTATGGGGGTGTCGTTGAACTTTGTCGACTGAAACGCTAACGGAAGCCCGTTTAAAATGATAGTCGGACCGACCTATAGGCGATTACTAGGCTTGACAAAAAGACGGATAGACGGACGGCAGAAGGGTACCCTCGCTGCAGTCGAAGGCGATAAACAGACGGGAAATCTTTTGTAAAATTACCAGCTCTGCAAATTTGTACTACTCTACCAGCCAGGCCTGCCTCTGTTGACCGTCTGTTGGTCTGCCAGGTTAATGGTTGGACCAAAACAACGGCATACTGGGCACGGATCACCGTTAATGTCAAACGCTGCATTATGGCATACAGAAACAACTCTAGCCAGCAACATTAGACAGTGTAAAGATGAATACACTTGAGCCAGTCTGAGATGCAGTAATTATGTAGCCGTGGAATTCATTCATGAGCATCGGTGTGACCGACCCTCTCATGGTTCTCTTAAGTAACATTTGATGAATCAATACAGTACAGCTTCTGCATACTTTGCAATGCTGAAAACCTCAAGCGCTACAGTATTTATGAACTCATGATTAATCGTTTTTATTTTTATGAACGCTAAATTATGCACTTGTGCCATGCATGAAAGAGTTAATCTTTTCGCTGACATACAATCCCTGACAGCCTCACAGTCTCCCAGTACAGTAGTTTATTGGTCTGATCACATCCTGTGTGTTTCCTGACCTCTAATGCATGCAGAAAATACTAGAGAGTGGGGGCGGGGAGGTTTGGGTGTCTGTTGATTTTGTATTTCTCCAGCCTAGCTGTGTAAACATTTGTGAAGCCAACCAAAAAAATCAATAGCAGAGAGGAGAAAATTCCAGTAACTGTGTGAGTGGGTGCACTCAATAGGCTACTTCCGTATGCCGAATGACAGAATACTTTTGGGGGTGGATTAAGTTGTAAAACTTTGTTTTGTAGTTATGATAATGCTTTCATAAAGTAGGTATGAGAAATCATAGATGGTCACAGCCAGTGTTGGGCAAGTTACTTCCAAAATGTAATATACTACATATTACTAGTTACTTGCATGTGAAAGTAATACGTTTCTTTACAATATTACTCTATTTGTAGAGTAATGCGTTACTCAAGTTTAAGTTACTTTTAAGTTACTTTGTCAAAAATCGGGTATTAATTTATTTAATAATGATTTCAAGACCTTAAAAGGAAAATGCCAAATTTGCTGCCATACTCTAGCTGGTAAAATTAACTTATGAGCATATTTAACTATATAGTGTGGTCTATAATATTAAATGTTTCGACTCTATGGTGTGGTGGGACATCACTACCTTTGATCAATATTTGTATCAATAAGATTTATATTTTAAATATAAATATTGGAACTGATATTTTGTCCAGTAAATAAATAATCACAGACTGTAAACCACAAATGAAATTATCATTATTCTCAAATTAATTTACACACTGGGGGCGGCATGGCTCAGTGGTAGAGTGGTCCTTTCCCAACCGGCAGGTTGTGGGTTCAATCCCTGGCCATTGTGACCATGTTGAAGTATCCTTGAGCAAGATACTGAACCCCCAGTTGCTCCCGACGCTGCGTCATCAGGAGGTAGATGAGGTACAGTGTGAAGCGCTTTGAGTACCAAAGGTAGAAAAGCGCTATACAAGTGACAGTCCATTTGCCATTTACACACAAATAATAGTGATGCATAACATAATCGATAATTGTTCTAACAAGATAGATAGATAGATAGATAGATAGATAGATAGATAGATAGATAGATAGATAGATAGATAGATAGATAGATAGATAGATGGATAGATAAATCGAAACACACAGACAGGGCATGTGTAATAAAAGCAAAAATATGTATTGAAGTCAAAACTGACCTGACTAAATGTTTTTTCCTTTTTCATTATTATTTTTTCTATTTATAACAATTGAAAGTTCAGTTAGTTCTAATTTTCTTTTACTACATGGAGGTAAAGTTTCGAGGTGATTTGAAAAAAAAGGTAAATAAGAAAGGAGCGCAGTGTCTTGACTCGCGCACTCATGTTGTTACGTGAGACTCCAAGATCGACAGGATCTTTTTACTAAGTACTGTTGGGGGTAATAATTTACGATCAAGTGATATTCTGAACAGATCTACTTATTAACTGTAACATATAGATGTGAGAACGTGTACTATGGGCGTTGTAACGCGTCAAATATTTTTTAAAAAATCGGTGCAACAAGTTACGTTACGTCGTTACTGTCTAAATGCAATATATTCCTATACTGCGTTACTTTTGTAACGCGCTGCCCCCAACACTGGTCACAGCATTGCCTCCAAAACAATAATAGACAGAGCATGTCGTGCAAAGACACTGCAACAATCAGCATGTCTGAGGAGAGGCTACAAGCTGTTAATCACTAAAACCATTACCTCGGCTAAATTTCAGCAGCATGTGGTTACTTCCATCTGTTATTTGTTGTCTACATGTCATTATCAATGAAGATTTATTGTCAGTGGAAAGCAGCATAGGCTACTCCCCTTCAAAATACAATTGAACCATGAAGTGAAACTCGAGCTCTTGGTTATTTTTTTAAATCTATTTACTCAGCATATCTTCTTGATATCATCTCACTATCACATTTTCTTTGTAATGAGTGTCTGTATATAAGTATCACCTATCAACCACTAAATAATTCATCTGTTCATGCTAATTATACTCAGTGACCATAACAGTAGGTAGGTACACCTTCAACATAAGCGCTAATAAGTATTGGAAATTAATCCTCTACAACATAAGAGCTGTATTGGAAATTAATCATCTACAAAAATATTAGCACTTTAGTACTTGATTAAAAAGGGCGGGGGGGGGTGCGATTTACTTAATTCGAACATGTAGATTCAGTTGCACATAATTAAAATGTGTTAAACTAACACGTACCATTTCTTTATTCTTGAGGAAAATACAGGAAAATTACATCGGTTCACCACATTTTAATCATGTGCAACATCGGTTTACCACATTTTAATCATGTGCAACCGAAAAGTAAGTACTTTTTTCCAGGTGGTGTCTCAAATATTTTTGGCATTTTACGGGTGATACATGCCCTGCTTGTTGCTGGATGCACACCTTCTTCCCCAAAGGATGAAGATGAGCATACAGTAGGCCTATGTCTCGCACCATTCAGTGAACCTTTACAAACTGTGGTTGGTAGCGTTGTTACCCGGCATCATTTTGTTTGTTGTTTTATTTAACCTCTGTAACCAGCAGATGGCACCAAGGAACCATAAATTATCTATCCATCTCTCCTTTCATTTTCTATATTGCTTGTCCTCATTGGCAGAGCCGGCTCGCCCCCTCCGACGAGATAAGCAAATTCTAATAAGGGCGCCATGCACTCTAGGGGGCGCCAAAAGTCGGGTAGAAATTCACTTTCAACACAGTTATATGAAACGAATTATTAAATAATAACTCTTGATTTCACGTCGAAAGGAATGAATGGTACATTGATACTGAAATTGATACAAACAATTAAGTAAGCAAAGGGGAGCAAGGTGAATTAATTTGAAATCAGCGTAGCTGCTCGCGCAGATCGTGTCACGTGACGGTGTGTGACTCGTCACGTGACACTCTGAAGAAGGCGAAAGTTTCCGCAGAAACATGTCAGGTAACCTAAAAGTAACCTGTTTGATATACAAGAACCAACAATTCAAGTTACGATTAAGACACAGAATGAACTTTATTTAATCATGTAAATACATTAATTATTTATTGTTAAACTGTGACTGTACAAAGGAGAGCACACGACTGACTGCAAACACGTCTTTATTCCTCGACTGCCAACAAGAGAATAATCACAATCCAATATTGTGCCCAAAACATTAATACAAACAGGCCCCGAACTCATACCTGCTGGGTGAGATGCATAATCCTAAAGTCCGCCTCAAAACTAAAAAGTTAAAACAGTGACAGCCTTTTTTGTGGAGAATAGTGAAACATGAACAAATGTAAGGCTGTTATAGAATTTGAACACTTACTGTATTTACATTAATATATTTTTTATGTTAATTTGTAGATTTTTGTAGATTTATAGATTTCTTTGAAATGCCAATGCACTTAATGCACCTCATTGCCAGTGACTAAAAAAAAGGAAAAACTTTGCTTGATCATTAAATAAAATCCAGAAGAAATAATTTGTGGATGAATGAATCTCTTTCAAGTAGTTGAAGCTGCACATTTTTACAGTAACCTGACAACCAACCTTCAATATGGAACAGCTAACATTTTTTTTAAAGGAATGCCCAATTAATCTGACGACAAATGTCATGTCATGTCATCTTCCAAACCGCTTATCCTATATAGGGTCGCGGGGAGTTGCTGGAGCCTATCCCAGCCGTCAATGGGCGAAGGCAGACTACACCCCGAACTGGTCGCCAGCCAGTCGCAGGGCACACATAGACACTGTCACTGAGCGGGAATCGATCCCACGCTGCCCGCACACAACTCAGGCGTGTGTACCACTACACTATCAGCGGACATTGACTACAAATGATCATACCAAATACTACCTCCTCTGGCTGATTGGTATAGACTTACTCTGTGTTGGGAGAGGGACAAATCTATTGATGCAACCCCAGAGAACTTTGTAGACATGCCTAAATATCCAAAACAATCCAGAATACAAGGAAGAAAAAAAGAGGAGGTAAGAAAGAAAGAGAAGGAAAATGGGAGAAAGAGGGGTGACGTTTTACTCCTTTAGGTTTCTCCATTTAGATGTGGCAACAGCCAATCACTCACATGATTTGTTTGACAGTAACAATGCAGTCTTGAAAAAACTAAAATGTTCCATTTAGTCATTTTAAATTATTATAGCATGTAATTTCATACATTAAAGGCAATGGTAAAAACAATGCTATTCGACATCTTTTCTAAGTACATGTATATCGTCCATGGAGGGGGGTGGCATATAAAATCTTGCCTAGGGTGCCACATTGGCTTGGGCCTGCTCATTGGTGTCATTAGAGAAGTATGGTACACTCTGGACTAGTCGCCAACAAATCGCTGGGCACAAACAACCATATTCACCTTTTGGCAATTCAGATTAGAAATTTAGACAACCACCATATTCCACTTTACCGCAGAGATTAATTGTTACAGACAGAATTCAAATATTTAGGTAGTTATTTCTTTAGGAATAAGAGGAGGAAAAGAAATATTACAAAATAAACGTAGCTGCATTTGGTATGAATGGTAAACCCGATAACACAAAATCAACAAAAATGCTTTGTTTTACACTTCAATACAGTATAAATATGTACTGTATGTATACACTTCGAAACAGAACACATTTGAATGAAATTCCGAAAGATGTTTATCATAAGCAAAAGACAACAACTAAAGTAGGGTAGTGTATGTTCCCACACAGTCATGTAGATTTGCGGGATTTTGGAGTGTACTAAATCCTACAGATCTGCATATGGGAACACTTTGTCAACTCAGTAACCCGAATGACAAGATAACAGAGATCCTAAGACCTACCAGTCATGCACTTTGTAGTTTTATTTCATTCTGCTCATATATGCACATTAAACTGATCAGTATATGAAGGAATTCACACAAACTAATATTCAATCTGTTCCACCCGAATGCACATTAGATTTACAATATGTCATCATTCATTCTCCTTTTCTGCCTGTTTTTATATTCAGTAGTTGCTGAATCCAGGCCAGGGAGGGAAAATGTAGCAGGGCCACCTTACTGCATATAGTAAAAACAAGGATGACCTACAAAAGGGCCAGATCGGCATGATAGGCTTGAAACGGAAAGACGATAGTGACTAAATTGTGTTTGTTTATTTTGTCTGTACAGTTTTCCGCTGTATTCCAGGGATGGGCTACTGGCGGCCTGTATGCCACAGTCTGAGTGGCCATTTGTGGCCATAAAAATAAACCTATTCGGGTTATTTTTGACCAAATTGTTTCATGCAAATTGCAAAGTCCACAAAGAAAGGCTGGAGCAGGATTTACAAATCCCAATTTCAGTACTGTAAATTAGAGGTACTTCTGGTACTGTTGCCACAGAATTCAAGAAATACTTTTAATAAAATGCTTAAAATGCCAAGTCTGGTGTGCAACATTCGCCTTGGTTCAGCTCACTAACGGTGTGAACAGCTCACAAACGGTGAGAATGTGAGTGCAATATCACGTTCACTCCATTCAAATATATTATGCAGTAGTATAATAGCGTGGTCGACTGGCTAGTACGCCCGCCTCACAGTGCAGAGGTCGTGGGTTTGAATCCGGCCCCGGCCTTCCTGTGTGGAGTTTGCATATTCTCCCCGTGCCCACGTGGGTGAAGGATCTGAATCTATAAGAATATTAGCCAACAGGTTAACCAAAAACCAAATTGGGAATTACACATCGCATAATCAGTTCAAAGTCAGCGTGCCCTGATCTGAGCACGGGACCAGCTGGTGAGGATCAGCCCCATAGGCAGGGCCAGCCAGGGAGGAGACCAACCCACATTATGATATGATATGATTGGATACCTTCTTGAAAGATAAAATGAACACGCATTGAGTAAGTAGTTGTTTTGTAAATTGCCAATTGGGCTTATGGACTCGAGACCTACAAAACTCCAACATGGGCTTCCTCCAGGTACTTTGGTTTCCTCCCACATCATCCAATCAGAATTTTCGCTATGTGGTGCCAAGGGCAAAGAGCTTTCTGCCTTTTTCTTAAAGTTTAATTTGCATGTCATCTATCAAATATAAATAATCAAGTATAGAAAGAAACCGTGTAACATATTTATCTCACTCTCCCACAGACAAACAAACAGATACATATCCTAATATTTTGAATTAATAAAAAAGTAATAATAATTTGAAGTTCCCTTGTCTGTTTTAATTGAGCTGATTTTAGATTTTTGTCGAGGTACCGTTTTGGTACCGGTATAGAGGTACTTTATGTAGGTAGAGTATCAAAGTCAAAATTTGGGATCGTGACAACACTAATAGAAAATATTTTTTGCATATTATTGAAATTAATGGACTATATACATGGAGTGGTGTGAAATATTTCCGGTAAAATCTAATAAGGCAACACCCCTTCCGGTCAAACCAAGCACCAACGTTTTGAAGCCGTTTTACTTCAGAGAATTTCTATCAATTGTCAATGTTTTGGGGGTATTTTTCGGGATTATTTTTACGTGTGCGGATGCGTGTATTTGTGAAGAAGTGAGAGGACAGTACATCGAGCAATCACTGCTGTGTACCTACCCAGATATATGGTATTACTCCGCTTTGATGAGCAGCAGAAGCAGTAGGCTGTTAACATGCCCAGGAATAAATTTGTACTTTGATAGCACCGAAGTCTGTTTTCTGCATTTTTTCCCCTGCTGATGTAATAATGCAGCCGTCAACCACACAAGGTTTGCTCAACTAGAATTCCCAGCCTTAATTTTGTCATTGTTACTCTGTTTGCATATAGGTGTTCTTGGTCTTTCAACTTTTCCTGTGTCTGTAAAAATATTATTCTCATGCTGTTCATATATATATATATATATATATATATATATATATATATATATATATATATATATATAATAAATAAATAAATGCCCTGTGCCTGCGTGGGGTTTCTCCGGGTACTCCGGTTTCCTCCCACATTCCAAAAACATGCATGGTAAGTTGATTGGACTCTCTAAATTGCCCCTAGGTGTGATTGTGAGTGCGGTTGTTTGTTAGTCTCTGTGTGCCCTGCGATTGGCTGGCAAACAATTCAGGGTGTCCCCCGCCCACTGCCCGAAGACAGCTGGGATAGGCTCCAGCACGCCCGCGACCCTTGAGAATAAGCGGTATCGATAATTGATGGATGGATAAAATATATGAACATAAACATATTTATGAGTCCTTATTCCTGCGCCGGGGTCCATAGCAACCACTTTTCAATTGATTTTTGAGAAAAAGCCGCCATGGTCAATAAAAAAATGTTATACAGTAGAATAAGCATTCCATCTGTTTCAAAATGTTGACAAGGCTGAATTTTAGGATGATTGACAGCGAGTCCGAGCAAGAGCAGCCAGTAAAGACAAAAAAAATGGCGACACAGTTCAAGGTATTATTAGCGGAGAGTAAAATATTGGCTGTGATAGACGGGACAACAGCAGGCTCTTGTCCGTTTGCGTCAGATGGGTAGGGACTCGGTGGACTGATGGTCCCAGGAGCAGAGCTACAGTACGTAATTTTTATGTTGCTGTCCTGTGTGGTGTGTTTTCCAGTTGGAGGGGTGGGCGGTTCCCTTTAGCGGCACACCTGCAACTCATTGCAATCAGCCTATATAAAAGGACTGCCAATGTGTTTGCTCCTTATCGGATTATTCCTCTGCTTGCTCTTGACCAAAGCACTGAGTATTGAATTTTCTAGAGAGGACCTCTCTTGTTCTCGCCATGTATTTTGCTATCTTTGTTTCAGCGTGTTTTTTGCTGTTGTATGTATTGGTATTTTCTAGTGATGGGTCGATGAGGCGTCATGAAGTGTTGACACAATGACACACTGTGTTGAACTGTGTTGATACTGTGTCACTCCATACTGACACCTGCTGGACTTTAATTATCCCTTCATGCAACCCACTTGACATACTGAACTGACACCTATTTGATGACCGAGTCGAGTGTGTACAATAGCATTCATATTATACTGTTCCATATTGTAATAATGCGAACATGTATCATACTGTGAAAATGGGGATGCTTGTGGAATTTTTGTCATTACAAATTTTTATTTAAAAAAAATGTTTCTCCAATGTTTGAAAATTAAGTCTGTTGCGTTTTTTGCTCGCAATTTCTCCTGCAGTGGAGAACACACGCTCACACAGAACAGACGATGCTGCTGTACACAGGAACTCTTTTGCCAACAGGAAGAGGTTGGGATAGGAGGTTTGCTGGTTCTTCCAATAAACTAGTGGCTCTTGAGTGCATCCA
Source organism: Filicampus tigris (assembly GCF_054856515.1). Taxonomy (NCBI): domain Eukaryota; kingdom Metazoa; phylum Chordata; class Actinopteri; order Syngnathiformes; family Syngnathidae; genus Filicampus; species Filicampus tigris. Next base: position 27,392,974 of record NC_141219.1, read on the forward strand.
ATGTTCCCCACTGCCAAGTATCTTTGGACTTCTGAAATAGAATCTGCAGTTGCACTTCTTTCACATCTCCTGACTTCATCGTCCAAATGCTGCCACAGGTTATCTTAAAAAAATGAATAAATGAAAAAATTGACATTTTAGTACAATTTCCAACAACAAATAATAATGATGTATAACATGCCAGATGTGGTTGCAGAGGGCTGTAATGATGGTCCAGGCCGGGCCTCGTTTGTGTGCCCGATGACACGCACAATTTCAGACTGCAGTCTGGTTATTACTTCTGTGCACCTCGAGGAACTGCGGAAGCCAAGTGAATCAGTTCCTGAACTCTTCACTCTCCACAATACTGAGGGGCTGAAAGTCCTTGACATTGAAGTTCAGCAGTGCCTCATCAAGCAACTGCTTCCTGGAAGGTTAAATGTTAAACATGAAGTGGAGAATAAATCAGTAATAATTACTGATTGACAATTAATTATCAACAAAACAACTGTAAGAAAGGAAGAGAATGGCTGTATAGCTGAGCTTACCCTGGGTGTATATGGGAACTCCATTCTCATGCTTGGCCTCTGTCACGTGAGGATCGGGATTTGGACCCATACCCAGACATGACACTGAAGTTGAAGAGGAAAAAATCTTCATCAACAAAATACAAAGTAACAACAGAGATCAGGACTGGAAGAGAGCTTGCATTCTCACTCAAAAAAGGTTTGACGTACTGACAACGAGTCACTGAGTAACTCAAACTTTTAAACTGTAAGACTATCAGGCCTATATGACATCATATATGACAAAGCGTAAAGGCCCATAGCAACTGCATAGCAACTGTACGTCACGTAACAACCAGTCATAACAGCCTTAGCATCCATTGAGGAGGTGCTTTTTGTTGTGTCAGGCAGCTCTGAGAGACAAATGCGACATTTAACTTGCAAAAAAAATGTGAATAGTAAAGTAAGAGTTACCTTGGAATTAATTCAAATTAGAATGGAACAAAACAAGTCGGAAATCTGAGCGGAAGTGGGTGAAATAAGGAGATTGAAATACTTTATTCTCCAAAATGAGATCAAAATGATCCGATACGGCAGACAACTTTTTTCCCCCTGGGGCTGCTCTATAATGCACGACGTCCACAAAGGTCCGTAAGGTTTGGAATGTTTTGGCAAGTGCATCCCGTTGACAGACGCGCTTCCTTATAAACACAGTTTCGCGCGTCTTTTGCCGAGTCGACACAGTTAATGTGTCGTTCACGTGATTGTCTTAAAGCGGTACGCGCACCGACGTGGGGATTGCTCTGACAGCTGTATGTCTACCACATAAATGCATTTTTGTAGTACCGTTCGTGGAGGTTGAAAATATTTAAAGGGAATTTTTGACAAATAAATAAGTCGTCAGAACTAAAAGGGTACCTGGAAAAATTTACGTCCCACAATTCCCAAAATTTTGTAAAAAATTAAGGTTTTGTTTGTTTCCGCTTGCGTTTTGTTTACCCTTCACTTGAATACAAATGAGGCAATTTGTGGAGGAAATTGAGATTTAACTTCCAAATTGAATGCTGATGGAATAAGGTCATCGCAGGTGCGTGCGCATGTGTGCCGCGGGCGTGTACGTGCGCGCACACGCGCTGGCCAGCGGATTCTTCCCATCACAACCAAAATGGCGGCTGAGCGGACAACCGGCCCGGCTCGGCGCGGTGACTGACAGGCGAGCGGAGACGTTTCGCTTGGCCGGACTCTGTATAGTCACATTCTGGGACGACTGAATATACGCACGAAACGATGGCGACCACATAAATGCAGTGGCACCGGTACATGACACCCGACGAAGCTGCGCCCGAAGGACTAAAAATAACGTTTTCAACTGGGGTAAGTAGGGAATGATGAACCTCGTAAGTGCAGCTGCTGCCTGTTTTCTTCAACAGAATTGCTCTGAAGCGAACGACCGAGCCCTCGCTCACGCTGTCACCATCTATGCCTTTTTCCCGCTCGCCTGTCACTACTCTAGACTTAATTTTGCCCTTCTAGCTGAGGATGTAACGTGCGTCGTGCTCTCCTCGCTAGCTTACTCCGGTGTGTGCCACAGGTTGTTGCAAGCCACGCCAATGGTCGAATGCTTAAATCACCTGGGCTGGTAGCGGTGAAATCAAGTCACATTCCAGTCAACCCAAATGGCAACGCTGATATTGGTTAACTATTTTTGTGGTATAGAGCTATAAAGAAATGCTGTACATTAAAACACTCTGTAAACCCCGTTGCTTCAGGATCTGTTATGCTGAAGATGGATGGATGGATGGATGGATAGATAGGTTAGAAATCCGTCTCTTGTACTGTTAAGAACAAACAAGGAGCTTCTGACTACTGTGCGGTGACTTAAAGGCCCTCTGTGGGGCTAATATAAAATGAATGTTAAAATTCAGATTTTACCATGATATTGTAAACATTGTACATATACATAGACTTGGCTAATGCACAATTCTTTGATGCACTGATGGAAAGAGGCTCTGCTCAGGTTGTTATTTACTGTAGTTGTTTTGTAACTGGGAGATCCTGGCTTTGATATCCAGGATACTTTTACTCCTGTCAATGTATCCCTGAGCAAGACACTGACGCAAAAGTTGCTCCTGATGTGCTGTTATCAATGTGTGAAACACGTTCACGTTGCTTTCTTGGTTGCAAAGAATATGACAGGTCTGAAGTCTTCACCTAGAATGTCAAACAGTTGCCAAATTAATAATTTTCAATGAAATGCATTCGGTAAAGTCGAGTTCACTTCTGAGAGCTGTTTTCCTTTGAAATGTTATCCCCTTTCGTCAGATCTCTTATAGCACGCTTGTCCAAAGTACGGCCCGGGGCCCAAATGCGGCCCGTGTTCAAATTTCGCCGGCCTGCAGTCTCAGACAAAATGTGTGCCCAGTAGGTGTACAAAAAAGCTATTCAATATTACACCATTAGATGGCAGCAGACATGTGGCCATGTTCTCGGGTGCTTTCTTGAATACGCTTCAAGCGCACTCTGCCCCTCCGAACACAACACTCGCAAAGTCATGTCGTTAGGTGTCAGAGTGAACTCCTCACTGCATGACCCTGTGTGGCCCTTTCCAGTCTATTTCTAAAATAAAGACAGTAGTGAAGATAAAATTGACAGAGAGGGCAATTTCATCCTGGATAAGTGGAAATTGTCATATTTTTTTCACTGAAATAAAAAACGACTGCGTCTGGCTAGTTCACTAAGAGACTGGCTGTTTTAAAGAAATTCAATATCAAGAGTCATTACCAGACGAAACATGCATCCTACAAGGTGACTGGTAGCAAACGCTGTGAAAAATTAGAGCAAATTGAAGATGATTGGTCAGCCCCTCCACAGCTTCACCTCACCAAATCCAGCCCTCTTTGCAAAACGTTTGGACACCCCTGTAAATGTCTGAAAGTAATTCAAGCAATAATTATAGCTCATAATGCTTCAGGGCGAATCCTTCAGTTGAGTTGAGACCCATGCTATTGGTATTACTAATAGCAGATGCCGTTTTTGCTGAACCAGATATTCTGTAGAGCCCAAGCCAAATCCTTACCCACTTAACAAATGCCAATCTAAAAATGTTAAGAATCAGTCTTCCTACAATATATTGCGTATGCATCTTTATGAACTTGTAAAATATGAAATGCCACAAAACTCCGTTAACCATTTAATCCTCATTAACAATGATTAGTGTACTTGTTCACATTATCTAAATTGGCATCATACCATGTGGTCATGTTAAACCTTACTTTAAAGGCATTTAATTTTTTCCATTATTTGCCTCTTGTTGATTGATTCCCTGAACATTGTCTTACTCTGTTAAATCACCTGCATTATTAGTTATGTGTACAGTTAAGTGTGCATGCCCACTCAGATAAATACTGAAGAGGTCGACCCACCAAAACTGTATTTGAAATATGCAAGGTTAAATGGCTAACCGAACCTGAACAGATTGAACTATATTGAAAAAAAAAATCTACACCAACAGTAATATAGTCAGTTTCTATGTATGTGTTTTGTGTACCAGCAAAGGTACCAATTGCGGACCTGAGACTTGCCTGATTCTGAAAATAAAGACTGAGGTGAGACAGTTTTTGTCCACGTGAGCACCAATCTAATAATTTGATATTTAATGCATTATTTTAATCACTCTTAAAAATGATTTCAATTTATTCTTCCACATGTGAAATTCAGTTTAGGAGCTCTAATGGAGAGCAACTTCAAATAATGTAATATTCTTGGATTTGTTGAAAGCAACTGCAATGCTTTTATGACAACTACTAAGATGCTAAAGCACAAACAATATTTTTCATGTCAATTCACTCTGATAGAAATGTCCCCATTTTTCAACCAAGCCTGCTGAAAAAATCCTACAATTCATTTTGTAGTAGATCCTATTGGGTGCCTCTGGACTGACTGGATTACATTCCTCAGCCAATTTATTCGATTGTAAAATATCATAATGGCTGAAAAATAAAGACAGGATCACATTGATTGTAAAATATCATCATGGCTTAAGATCAAAGGCTAGATCATAGTTTAAGCTCAGTGATGCAGTCATGAGGTGTGCGTGATGTTTTTAGCAAGAAATGTGCTTGCTCCTAATCAGATAGCCCTGAAGTCATCTTAACCGCCCAATGCATTGATGAGCTTTATGCTTGGTATATGAGGATTGCTATACAGTACATCTTGCTTAGGCTTGTTGATTTAATTCATTTGTAACATGTATTGAATATTAATTGAACGTCTGAGGGTATGAATACTTTAAAATGACATAAATCCATCCTCTTAGCAATGCTTAATTGATTTAGAACACCCAAAAAAGAGTGAAATTTGGAAACGTATCGTGTAGATATGTTGAAAACCCATACAACGTAGCATTTTATGTTTCAGAATGGTGCAAACAAATGAAACAAATCTCCTCTAAAAGTATTATAATCAAAGTCAATTCCTTTGATTTTGTTGTATACTGAAGGATTGGGTTTCAGATCAAAAGTTGAGAAATCCAGCTTTAATCATCATGGTATTTACTTTTAGATGTGTTGAACAACTCAGGAAAGAGCACATTGTTTGAAGCCAACCACTTTCAAGTAAGTATTGGAAGATGTTGGGACCGACAGGTGTTTCTAGTTGGTCAGGTATTGCCTTTTAGATTGATAGTGCTTGTTTTTGGCTTTTGGTTTCACCAATGAAAACTGCATTTGCTGATGAGCAAACATGAAGACCAGAGAGCTTTCTATGGGAGAAAAGCAAACCATTTTGAAGTTGAGCGAAGAGGGAAAATTGATCAGAGCTATTGCACAAACATTGGGAATAGCCAATAAACAATTTCAGCAATTGGCTGGCAACCAATCCAGGGTGTAACCTTCCTACTGCCCAAAGACAGCTGGGATAGGCTGCAGAACGCCCGCAACCTTTGTGAGGATAAGAAGATTGGATAATGGATGAATGAAGAGCTGAAAAAAAAAAAAAAAAAAAAGAATGGCGTATTAGTCTGAGCAACAGACATCGAACAGGTCGGCCAAGTGTATCAACAGCAGTTGATGACAGAAACATTGTGAGAGCTGTTAAGAAACACATAAAAGACAATGGCGGTGACATCACTGTCACCCTGGTACCACCATTGCACTGTTCAAAGAAAACTGGGAGAGAAGAAATAACAGGCCATACAACAACATGTGAACCACTCATCAACCAAAAGAATCAGAAGGCGGGATTGGAGTTTGCAACGAAGTAAATAGATGAGTTTTTCTGGATTGATGGAACTAATCTTAACCTCTACCAAAGTGATGGAAAGACTAAAGTATTTGTAGTTGAACGGATCAATAAAGTCACAGATCGGATCCTTTTTCGGAACGCCCAAAAAATTAACAACAAAAACAAAAAAAAGATAAATAGAACTCTGTGTTGAGTTATTTCCCCAAAACATTTTTGCCCATTAAATTAAAAAAAATTAAAAAATTAACTCAAAATGTGGCCATTTTTTTTTTAAAGTGCAATATAAGGCAGGATACCTTATTTTATACATGGACTGTTAATAAAAAAGACCTCAAAGTAGTGAATTAATGTCCACATCATTGGAAAAATAAGAAAAGAAAAAAAGCAAAGCAATAGCCGTCAAACTATTTTTTTGTGGAATCTGTCAAGCTACTTGCTGTTGCCAGATGGGCACCTGTTGCTATCTACTAGCGGCTAGCTGCTGGCCGGGAACACCGGAGGTTACTGCCATATCATACAATGACAGCGTAATTAACCAGTGGTTTCTTAGTGTATTAAACTAGGGATTAGGGGTAGGCAATTATGGGCAAAAAAAAAAAAAAAAAACGGGTCCTGCCCGCTGATTCGGCGAATGATTGTCACACTGACTCGAGTCGTTATGCTTTAAGAGGCAGCATTAATACTCGATAATGTAAAATGACACATCGTGAAAGCAGGATTGACAATGGTATTGATGACGATATATATCGCCCACCTCTACTAGGGATTGATTATGATTTTGGGATGGCGTTGTGTATATTGGTAGCAAGAGGTGGGCTTTCCGCCAGACTGGTGGACCGGTCCAACAGACGCATGACAGACGGGTACCCAGGCCGCCGATGGATGATGAATGACGGACCAGCAAAATTTTGTATAATGCCCACCTCCGGCAACTATGTAATGGCGATAAAAATTATGATAAGGCAAGCCAAAATGTTGAAAACACAAGTCAAGGTAGTTGTCACGCCACTATGCAGGCCAACTTCAAAATAAAAGCCTACCAAGGCTATAAGCTTTTATTTTGAAGTTAGCCTTCGCGTCAGTTGTGTGTTACGTTATGAGTGTGATTTCAGCTTGCATGACATGTGTAAATGACATGATGATTTTAAAGAAAAATATAGGTACCCGAATTACTCGGACTCGTGTCACCCTTAGTTGCCAAAATGCTACCATACATGTCTTACATGATCCACAGAGGTTTTCAAGTTCCTCTGCAACCTACTATTATAGTGAATGTAGACTGATCATGTTGCCTTCACGAGAACGTACACAATTTTTTTCACCAACCATGTGCGGCCCGAACTGTGGTTCGTGATCCATTCGGCCATTTTGTCACTTCTGTCGACTGAAAATGACATCACAACTGCTCAGTGCTCAGGTAACAACCAATCACAGCTGACCTATTTTCTGAAGCTGAGCTGTGATTGGTCATTACCTGAGCCCTGAGCAGTTGTGATGTCATTTTCAGTCGCCAGAAGTGGCAAAATGGCCCTCCCCTGAGATGGCTAAAATTTGCTGCTCAACTCATATTACACAATATTAATCACAATGCCGTGTTCCAACTAGTGGGCCTTCTGGGAACATTCTTGAAAAAAATGTTTGGGTTGAGTTCCCCTTAAGTGTACAAAACCATTTTGTCTGGCAATTTACAGAAAAATGCATCCAAACTAATTGGGAGAAGCTTCATCATGCAACAGGACAGTGACCCAAAACACACCGCCGCCACAACAAAGGACTTCATCACAGGGGAAAAGTTTTAGAGTGGCCAAGTCAATCATGGGACCTTAACTCAATAGAGTATGCATTTCACCCCCTGAAGAGGAGACTGAGGGGAGAAACCCCCAGAAACAAACAAGAACTAAAAGAGGCTGGCCTTTTAAAGGCCTGGAAAATTATTTCATTGAAGTCAACCGGTCGCAAGCTTGATGCAGTTATTGGAAGTAAGGGTTATGCCACCAAATATTAATTGTTAATCATCCATCCATCCATTATCTATACCGCTTATCCTCGCAAGGGTCGTGGGGAGTGCTGGAGCCTATCCCAGTTCTCATCGGGCAGTAGGCGGGGTACACCCTGAACTGGTTCCCAGCGAATCGCAGGGCACACAGAGACAGACAAACCTTCGCACACTCACAATCACACCTAGGGGCAATTTAGAGTGTCCAATCAACCTACCATGCATGTTTTTGGAATGTGGGAGGAAACCGGACTACCCGGAGAAAACCCACGCAGGCATGGGTAGAACATGCAAACTCCACAGAGGAAGATCGGGGCCGGGATCGAACCCACGACCTCTGCACTGTGAGGCGGACATGCTAACCAAGCTAAGCTGCACTTCTGAACTTTTGCCTCGCATCCGTCTTTTGATCCGAAACCCAAATGTCCTCTTCAGTATACAACAAAAGCAAAGGAATTGACCATGTTTCAATACTTTTGGAGGGGACTGCAGATGTCTTCCTTTTTTTTTCAATTGGACAAGCAATCCATCTTTCTCTGTTACTCTTACCAATTGGCAAACCCAATCATTGGTCTTATTGTCCTCCCAATTTGCCACATCTCAAAGACCTCTCTGTCTTCCTCATGTCACTTTGTTTCAAAGCCCTGATTTCCCCACCATACAAAAAGACAGTATTTCACGTGAAAGCTTTTACCAGTTTCTTTAGTTTCAGGCCAATCTCTTTTGCCTTCCACAATCCAATTAGCTGAACTGATGGCATCTCGTGCAATTGCTAATCTGGCGCAAATCTCTAGTGTACAGTCTGCATTCATTCCAACCATAGAGCCAAGTTATTTGAATCGGTCTACTTGGTTGATTCAATTTCTGCCAAGGAACACTTGTTATTTGCCTCCATGTACCATTACACAAGTTTTGCCATAGGTAATGTATACCGTATTTTCCGGACTATAAGATGCAACTTTTTTCCTAGATTTTGAGCCCTGCGGCTTATGGTCCGGTGCAGCTATTCTGTGGATTTTTCTTCCACCGCTCGGGGTGCTCTAACCAGAATGACAGTACAATTCAATACAATACATTTCCCATTAACTGGATGTGTCTGCAGGTGGAGGAGTTCAACAGGAGAGGGCGCCATGCACTAGGTTATTGCATTAGGTGCTGAAATGCTTTGATTTTATGTTTTCCTAGAGGTCCGTGAAGTGCACATGAATGCGATTGGCTGATGTTACATCTGTTCTGTTGTTTTGATGTAAAATGCTATTGTTGATTTAGCATGTTGTGTGTTAGATTGGCTGACTTTATTAACATAAAACAAGAAAGGTGCATATCGTCGCTGACCTGTGAAAAACACGTATCTCCAATTTTGGGAACTTTTTTAATTTTCGCTTTAATGCGACGTCTAACGCGGAAACATGATTCATGTAAAAATAAGAAAATGAAAAAAAAAAAAAAAAGGAGATAAGTGTTTTTCACATGACAGTGACGATATGTAGAATGTAGTGGAACAATAGATGGTGGAGTCTGGTGGACATTAGCTGACAAACTGGAGCGGCAGTCGGCAGTGAAATGAAGATAAATACTGTTTATTTTCTCTTGGTTCTCTTCTGTTTTAATCAACAACGTTGCTGCAGTGTTAAATAGCACTGTGAGGAAAGAATCTGCTCAGGTACATACATGTACATTTACAGTTCATAATCGTTGTGTAAATGCAGTAAATATAAAAGCTTTCAACATACATAGGTGTGGCTTATATAAAGGTGCGGCTTATTTAAGGGTTTTCCCAGAATGTTCTAAAAAATAGGGTGGGTGCGGCTTATATAACGGTGCGGATTGTAGCCCGGAAAATACAGTACCCCCAAATTACGTCTGTATTCCGCTACAGCAGATGTTATGTTGATTAATATTGCGTTTGTGGAATAATAGTTAATCCACTCGTTTTTAGCCATCTCTGGGGGCGGCCATTTTGTCACTTCTGTTGACTGAAAATGACATCACAGCTACTCGGGGCTCAGGTAACGACCAATCACGGCTGACCTGTTTTCTGAAGCCCTGAGCGCTGAACAACAGTGATGTCATTTTCAGTCAATAGAAATGATAAACTGGCCGGCCCCCTGAGATGGCTAAAAACGGGTGCGTTTTGCTGCTTAACTCATATTCCCCAAAAACAATATTGATCAGAATGCCGTGTTTCAACTAGTGGGCCTGCTGGGAACATATTCTTTAAAAACATATGTTTGGGTTGATTTCCCTTTAATGTTATGGGTAATGGAGTCACCTGTAACTGAAGTGTGGGAGCCTAGATAACGTGCTGAATTTGTTATGTCTGAACAGGCTCATTGTGATTAGCAAGCCGATTAGGGCTAATGCTAACCAACAGGCTAGCAGGTTGGCTGCAACCCATGCTAACTGTTGTGTCTGCCACATCTACGGTTACCACATTATTCTGCTCTAGCTGATGGACACGTTCCTCTACCAGGGAAACCATTTCATAAAAATGTATTTTCGTGTAATTGTATAATGTATTTATTTATACATTTTATTTCCTGGGGATACAAGTGGCACCAATTTGTGGAATGGCCTATATGTATACGCATTAACACAGAATGAGGGATTTCTCTGTTTGAGTGCATGTGATTGATCTAATGGTAATCAATACAATTACATGGTTATTTATTGGCATTGGCAGGCTCCAACGACGAGTCCACCCAGCTACGTGGTAGATGGTGGTTATAGGCGTGACTTCTCACATCTACAAATGACGCTATTGATTTATGACCCTGTTAAGTGCAACCAGTGGGGGATCAAGCTTGTTTGTCAACAAATACTTCACGTTAAACTTCTATTTGTTGTTTGGACATGTCAAATTTGTTAACCTGCCTGTCGCTGTCTCAACTCTTACGCCGTTCAGTGTGGCAGCTTTATAGCAGGCAAGGCAAGACCTAGGCTATTTTAGAAATATCTTTTGGCTTGCCCTGAGTATTTTCACATCATTTGTGTCCTCCAATTCACTTACTTCTGCAACGCGGAGGGTGACCACTGTGAACACACAAACATATGTGTGTGTGGCTCTTCTGCCACTCTAACAGCTACAACCAACCTGCCCCCCCCAAAAAGAAACTAAATAAATAAACCAATTGTAACATTGTGTAATTTAAAATGAGTATATTTAACGTTTTGAATTACCTGATTACTTTGTGACCTATCAAATTTCCTATCAAGAAAAACAATCTTTTTTTGCCCCAATCAGCTGAAAATCACTTGATCGGACCTAATTTATAATCATGTGATTGGATCGGGACATCCCTATTAGGTATTGTCGTAAAACACAATATATGTGTACCATATATACTGTATTTCTATGGCTTCACAGTGCATAACTATGTCTCGCTGGCTTATGACACAGAAATGCATTTGTGCCATGTGTCTGCGTTTCTAAGTGGGTGCGTGCGTGCGTGCGTGCGTGCGTGTCGCTTTTACTGTCTCCCTCCGTCTGTCAGATGATTGCCGTTGACTGGCTTTAGCTGTCGAGTAATGGCAAACTAAAAGGAGGTAGGTGGTTGGTTTGCCTGAGCTGTACATGCAACGCGAGCATGGAGAGTCCACATAACTGAAGGCAAAATTTTTAAATTAACATTTTTTTATATTAATGCCTTGAGGTTTAATATCTAGATTTCAATATGATTGTGCAGCCCTAATTATAATATAATTATATTAGTGGGCTTTTGGATCATTTAATTTTAAATATTTTGAAAAAATATACAAAGATGTAACTTTTGGATCATTTGATTTTAAATATTTAATTTTCAGTTGTTTTTTCAGTTGGTTTTGTTAGCATATTTAAAAAAAAAATGGAATAACTATATTCAGTGTCAATGAGTGCTAACGTAAACATAAGAGCATGAACATGCTGAAAGCTCTGTGGAAACTACTGCTGTCTCATAAACGCAAATTAGAGGCAACGCCTCCCCATGCAAGTGCCACATGACCAGTTGAAGAATGACATTCATGCTCGCCATGCTGTCAGTCAGCTAAAAATACAATGCAAACCATAGCTGCAACATTATCCAACATCCCATCCACAACTCCCACCCAAATCTCGTTTGCATTCTGTTTTCACTGCAGGCCCTGCATTTCCAGTTTATAAAGAGAATATAGTTGTTCATGCAAGTGATTCATGATATATCCATCCATCCATCCATTATCTATACCGCTTGTCCTCACAAGGGTCGCGGGTGTGCTGAAGCCTATCCCAGTTGTCTCTGGGCAGTAGGCGGGGGACACCCTGAATTGGTTGCCAGCCAATCGCAGGGCACACAGAGACAAACAAACATCCGCACTCACAATCACACATAGGGGCAATTTAGAGTGTCCAATCAACCTACCATGCATGTTTTTGGAATGTGCGAGGAAACCGGAGTACTCGGAGAAAACCCGCGCAGGCACGGGGAGAACATGCAAACTCCACACAGGGAGGCCGGGGCCAGGATCGAACCCACGACCTCTGAACTGTGAAGCGGACGTGATTCATGATATACCGTAATATAATAAATAGAAGTTAAGTAGTAGGGATAGACCAATTTCGGGCCGATTATCGGTGAAGGTATTTGCCATCTAGACACATATTGGCTTTTGCCTTTTTTATTTATTTTTTTAATTTATTTTAAATCTGCTGGCCAATAAGAAATCATCTTAAAATTGGGTAAACCTCAGGAAAGAATTTATGTAAATTTTCAGTTAACTTTGTAAGAGATGCTGCTGAGCCTGGGAAATCCTTGCAACATTTCTGACAGCTTTATTCACTGTAGAAAATTTCAGGAAACTATTTGTTTAAATTTTCACCTGACCTGTTTTCTGAATCTGAGCTGTGATTGGTCGTTGTTAGCAGTTGTGATGTCATCTTCAGTCGACAGAAGACAAAATGGCTGCTCCAAGAGATGGCTAAAAATGAGTGCATTTTGCTGCTTAACTTATATTCCACACACTCAAAATTAATCAGAATGCCGTGTTTCAACTAGTGGGCCTGCTGGGAACATATTCTTGAAAAAGATATGTTTGGGTTGACTTCCCCTTTAAATATTTTTCTTTTTTTTTTACTGCTAACAAATCTTGAACCTCCTCGACAACTAATAATCCTTATTGTATCAGCCCTGAAATTGTTAACAACAAATTGAACAAAAGGTAAGAAGAAAATTTAGGAAAATTGTGGCCAGCAAATATTTAGGTACAGTGTGCCACTACTATTCAATTTATGTTAATGCGTTTGGTGAAAACAATGCATGTAATATCTATCAAAAGTTGAGAAAATAGCAATTATGGTACAGATGATCTGCCAAAATTATAAGAACAAACCCATTTGGCAAGAATCATGAAATAAACAATATTTGGTTAAGAGGGCTACAATAAGTCAAGCGGCAGGCTGGATCTTGCCCCCCGGGCTTTATGTTTGACACGTGCATAAGATGAATATTTACTGTAGTGCTGGGGTGTCCTATTTGGAATCTACTGTTTTTAATATAAGGTACAAATGAGCATTTTATTATGTATTTACATGACCCGATGAGTTTTGCCATGTTTGACAGTTCTTTAGATAGCGTGGAAATAAGAGAAAACTCAAGCTACTAATGGAAAAACACCGTAGGCCGAGAAACCTGAGACTCAGCTGAGTGAGAGTGCAAAAGCTGTAGACAAAACCTCCTTGCGTGAACTTGCTGACTCGAGATCATTGCAGGAGTTCAAAAAGAGCTCACTGAGATGTCCAAACCCCAGGCACTCATCTGCTTCCACAAGGCGTTTGTCAGAGACAGTGTGATGGGGAACTCACAGCTGTCTTGACTTGAAAAACAGTGGGCTTGGTGACAACTCACCAAATGGGCTCTCTGTTCAGATTCTAACAGCCAAGTCAGTGCTTTGGGCTCCAGCTGTATAGACACTGAGCTGAGACACAGCCGCAGCAGGCAGACGCATGGAGGAGGTGAAAAGGAATGTGCTCATGAACATAAACACAAGCTATAACGACATCTGCTCTTAGTTAGACCAGAAGGGCTGGCTTTAGGATTCTATAGCTCAACGACATCAGGTCATATACAATCTGTGAGGACAGATGATGGGGAAATTATGACATCTTACAATACAATATTACATTTTTTACATGTGGAATGTTTTTCTTGACTAAATCATTACATCATCATCAACTTATGCAAGAATTACACCAGAATTATATTAATTCAAAAACTGAATAGAAAACCGCTTGATAACAAAACTAGCATTATGTCATTTCTGTACCGCTTTTTGGTGAATGCACATTTTTGTCTGACCAAGAACGGGACTCATCATTATTTTTTGTGAATCCAGTACACCACACAAAGACCATAAGAACATTGTGAGGTTTAGGCAATTACAGCGTTCATCAGTAGATCTTTGACTGTGGGAAACCTGCATCTCCCAAAAAAAACCTTTCCACCACAGCAACTTGCATACAATTTTGGAGCAGCTAGCATTGTTATCTTTGGACAGCAGGAACCACGCTTTTTTCTCTTCTTTTCTTGTCCCTTTTTGTTTAGAGGTAGAATCAAAAAGCAAATTCTTCAATAACGAAAGATAATTCCTGACGTAAAACAAATTTACGTAACTCAAAAGGTACTACAAAGTACAGAAGTCTGCCAGGTGTTAGGTTTGAGGTTTGCATATTAAGACAAAGGTTTTCTGGCAAAAAAGGGGAAACTTTTAGACATCTGTGTGTTCAATTGTGACGTTTTTTTTTTTTTTGTGTAAACCTTAATTTGAGCTAACACATACCAACAGGGTTTAAAACAATAACCTCTTGACTTCAGATGTGGCAGGGCTGAGAATTAACCCACTCAGATTCAGATTTATGTTAAATGGGAGTTAGCCAGTGGAGGCTGCTGGTCATTCAAGAAGGAGAAGCTAATTTTTTTTCTGGCCGACACCATTGTTTTTATTTATATGTAGATTCTATCCTCCGTTCTTTCTCAAGAAAACGAGTCACCAAACACGAAACCGTCATTTTATAACAAAGACAAAGGTGCTGGGTATTGGTCTGTGGATCAGTTCACAACAACAGAATGAAACACTTGGTGGAGGTTTATACGTCAAGATCGCAGATTTCAGAGGTGATGCCAGAACGTGGCTAATGGGTGGGCCAGGAAAAATCAGGGTGGGCCTGAATATATCTCTCAGGAAAATCCTCCTGTCCCGAATTGTATATTCAAATTGAATTAATAATTTTAATGTGAATGTGAATAATGTGAATTTCAGATCTTCCTTAGACATCCGCAATTATGCCATTCTTAATAGTCAATAAAATAGTACCGTATTTTCTAGGCTGCAAGCCGCTACTTTTTTCCTAGGTTTTGAACCGTGCGGCTTATATAAAGGTGCGGGAATTGTGTGAATTTTTCTTCTACCATCAAGGGCGGTCTAACCATAATTGCGATACAATACAACACAGTTGCCATTAACAGGATGTGACTGCAGGTGGAGGAGTTCAACAGGCAAGGGCGCTATGCACGAGGTTATGAATTAGGTGGTATGCGGAAGTTGAGGAATATAAGGTGGACGGAGAAACTGGAGTGGCAGCGGGCAGTGAAATGAAGATAAATACTTCATTTTCTCTTGGTTCTGTTCCGCTTTAATCGGCAAAGTTGCTGCCGTGTCAAAAGGCACTGTTAGGAAATAATCTGTTTAGGTACATACGTGTACATTTACAGTTAAAAATTGTTCTGTAAATGCAGTAGGAATATCGCATTTTTCAACATAGATAGGTGCAGCTTATATTAAGGTGTGGCTTCTATATGGTTTTTCATAATTTTTTTTTTTTTTTAAATAGAGTGGATGCGGCTTATAGTCCGGAAAATACGGTATATATTTTTTCATGAATCTCACTGGGTGGGCAATCCAAGAGGGATTCCACCTCAGACAGATCAATCATCCAATCATCATGTAGAAGCCAAGCATCCGCGCCAGCCCACTGCCCCATAGACCCCCAGAGACGATGAGCGTCTGATGGGCGGGATAAAGCCCAGCATTTATCCAATGATTTTCGAGTTTCGCGCAGTCGACTAACCCATCCATCCATTATCTGTACCGCTTATCCTCACAAGGGTCGCGGGGCGTGCTGCAGCCTATCCCAGCTGTCTTTGGGCAGTAGGCGGGGGACACCCTGAATTGGTTGCCAGCCAATCGCAGGGCACACAGACAAACATCCGCACTCACAATCACACCTAGGGGCAATTTAGAGTATCCAATCAACCAGTCGACTAACCACTCTACCCTTTTCTTATCAAAGCAGTAGACGCTCAGCGTCCGACTGTGTAATAAAGTGCCGTGGAGATGAATGAAAAGGATGGCGTGCCGTGTCAGTTACCTGTGATAAGTAGCTGATTCTAAACAAAGGAAGAAGGTATTGTAAGACATATTTAGTGAATGAAATGTACACACAGCTTTGCACATTTCACACATATTTTAGGGGGAGCTGAGCTACCTTTGCAGTCTTAGAGAAATCACCACTGGAATCAGCACATGCCTGGCACAATTTACAGGGCATCTGAATAACCCCAAATAAAGTCATCAGAGGAATCTCACTGGAAATATATCTCTCCAAAATGGATGAAAGGATATGTATGTATGAAAAGACATACATACTTGTTTATTTTAGGAAAAAATACTGTTATTGGGAGTTTTATTTAAAAGCTGTTTAAAATGTAACAATTGATGACTTGAAAATTATGTTGAGTGTCATTTGCATATACAGTATTTTATAAAAATCTGAGAAACACATAATTAGCATGATTTGGAATGTGGTATATTAATAATTCTACATTAGAAAACATTAATATAAAGATTTCGAAGTTGCTTGCTCAAAAATTACAGTTTGTGGACATCATTGCCACAGAGGTTCAAAATTAAAAGTCATTTGGCTTTGCTCTCTTAATTTACACATGTGGGCAGGCATGATTTTCAACTGTCCCATGTGTCAAGAAACCAACACACCCTGCTGATGAAATGCACTTCCCACACCCTCTTACACAATATGTTTGGAATGATCAATGTCTTCTGGATGACAATTACGATTTAATTTGGGTAGACAGTACACATGAGTTATAAAATCTGTTTCCAATGAAATGGCCTCTGGGTGGGTTCAGATTTCAGAACATGACAGCAGTTGTGGAATGTTTTCACAGAAATCAGTCTGAGATCCTTTGCCATCTTTGTATGTTATTTTTTATATAAAAACCTACAGATAAATATGAGCTGTGCCGTGCTTATTGAATCCAATTCTTTCAGTAGCTACAGACGTTGCATATCAGAATTTTTACTCGAAAGTTTTGATCAGTAATAATGTCCTGACAGTTATGAGTACTGAGGGAAGGGCATTATATTCAATTTTATTCTGGGGCTCATATCAGAGCATTTATTGATCACAAACAAAAGCTGCAAAATTGAAATGTATTTAAATCTTTGTCACTTAAACATTTCAAATTGTGGACCTGCTTTTTGTAAGGTTTTGCCTAGGGAGGCAATCACAACGTCAGCTGATCAGAATCTAAATATAAATTTTAAAAAGTAATAAATACAAAAAAATGTATTGGTTCATTTTATATTTTTTATCTTTATGGGCTACAAAGCAACAAAATAATCCAGAGGTACACAGATATTGCAAAAAAAGAGGAAAAAAATATATATACAGTGATCCCTCATTTATTGCAGTTAATGGGGACCAGATCCCGGCACGATAGGTGAAAAACCGCGAAGTAGTGTCGGACTTATTATTTTTATGATTATTATTATTATTATTTTATATGATATTGATACAGTTTTATTTTGGGGGGATTTGCGCCTCTGTTGCGCTGTTGCGAACCCCCGGCGTGGTTCCCACACTTCTAAATACTTGTTACACAATCAATTTAACTTTAAAAATGCAAAATGAAGAATAAATACCAAGCTGCAATTCTCTCTCTTGGTGCTCAGCTTGTTAATGTTTACAGAGGCAAAGGCGTGAGCCTTGGCTTAAACTTTTTTTTTTTTAACTTTTTCAATATTGTGGAGGTTATTTTGTAATACGCTGTCCATGTGTAAAGGAAGATGCCTTTAATTGCAGTTCAAGGTCTTTTTCATTATGAAAAAAAAAAAAAATAAAACCTTGTCTTCATTTATTTTATAAAAACACTTTTGCTCATTAAATAATTTGAGCTCAAAATGTCTGGCAGAATTAAATAACAAGGTATCCAGCCTTATATTGCATTCTGAAATCCTAAATGGCCATATTAGACATTAGGAGTTTTTATTTTTTTAATGGGCAAAAGTGTTTTATAAAATAAATGAAGTCAAAGTTCTAATTAACTTTTTTTTTTCTTTTTCTTTTTTCTTGCTGATCCGGAACACAATTCGATCCGTGACTCAAAATCCATGACCGATCTGAGCCGTGACTTATGTGATCCATTGAACCACTAGTGAGTACCAAAGTCAATCTACTGGTACTCATGTGAGTAACCCATGAAAATACTTATGTGCACCCCTGGATATGAGCATAAGTAGAAATGGCATGGCCCTTCTATCTGCGCGCCTACGGAGACGCTAAACTAGGAGGGTTAGTGTTAGCAAATTCCATGTGTGTGGACAGCAAGAAAACCAAAAGAACAATGATGTTGGCACGTTGTGCCATATGTGTAATGTGCACAAGACTGTACAATTATGACAAAGGGACTGTTATTTATTTTTTATTTTTTTCCCCTAATGTTATATATTGATAGCACATGTTTGGGCATTGAGAAAAGAAGTGACCCTCTCACAAAAATGTGTTATGACATGAGCAAGTTACAACTTATTTTTAATGTCTTTGCATTGCCTTTTTGGGGAAAATTGCCCCTGCTATATGGCCGTCACGTAGACGCAGCAGTTAGCCAGGCTACTACAGTGCAGTGGAGTATCTAGTGTTCATATCTGTGATTGAAAGCACCGGCATTAGCTTAGCATCATCGTTGGCACGCAGCTCAAATGGGGTGTGTGCTATCCACAGTATTTCATATCCAGTTTACTCTGGTGCTGTCATGTACATGTTTTTCAAGCATGCTCTGCTGTACCTATTTTGCTACAGTATACAGATGTTTGTTTTTGTCCATCCCTTCTCTAAAAAGGAAGTGTGCTAACCTCACTGCTCTTGGAAGTGACCAGCTGCATACTATTATCAAGTTTGGATAAACTTTAAAACAAGCAGTTAAAACAGTATCAAGCATTTTTATAATTATTTCCAATGATTTTCTGCTGTATCAGGTGATTTAGGCCGCTGCTAATGTGTAGAACTAAGCCACAACACACCGTAACGTCACTGTTTTTGTCAAATTTATTTCTATAGCCCTTAATCTTCCAGGACGCTCCGACTGCAATGGATGCTGAGTGGGCAACATTGAACACACATTATGATACTATACAGTGTATAATGTATATACATATATACATAATAATGGGAAAGTTAATCTTAAAAGTATTTTTTTCCCTGAAGTACTGTATTTCTTGTATTTACTCTGTCTGTCATATACTTTGCAGGCAGCTGATGGTGATGGGAAATGATGGAGGACAAAGGCCCTCGTGTAGCTGACTATTTTGTGGTAGCTGGATTGACAGACTCATCCAAGCCTTTGGACCAGGAAATCCACTTTGACGATGCCTGCCACAAAACGGCCAAGCCCAAGTCACCCATCACTGATGTGGCTGTGGTGATCCGCTCGATGGGTGATGAGGTGCCACCAGGGTTTACGTGCATTGAGACAACACCAAGTGGACATTCTGCTGATCTCAATAATGGAGGGCTTATGGCACCCCAGATTTTTCTATGCTACAGGCGAGGTTGCGACAAGCCGCCTCTCATTGATCTGGGGTAAGAGTCCTGATCTTTCTTTGTTTCACTCATAGTTTCAGAAACTAGCGCTATTCTATAGGGTAAGTGATATGTGTGAATCCAGTCCATCGCAGAGCAAATACAGAGAAAGACAACCACTGATGCTCAAACTCATACCGTCACTGAGGGGAACTGAACCTATATTGGATGCATTGGTGCAGCTGATTGAACCACTATACTGTTAGTTACTGTTATGCTTTCTGTGATTTTTTTAATTTTTTTTCTTTACCAACAAAATGTTTTGTAGAGTGTGCCAAAAACAAAAGAGTCTGTCAAAGATAATGAAATATGAAACACAATTGAAATGATGAATTTCAAATGTGATCTGCAACCCTGACAGAAAGTAACATGTATCTGTCAGTAGCAATTTACTTGGTTGCATGTGTAAATTTTCAAATCTTTTAAAACATCTCATATGACATTGAACAATGCAACCTCTTAATTAAAGTAGCAGTGTTGACAACGGTTACTTTTGCCTGCCTTGTAGCTGCTCTTAGGAAGTTGCTTCAAAAAGTGCAAAGAACTACAGCTACAAGTGTCGTCCTCAGCAACATGTTTTGAAGTAGGGTAATTAAATGTGTTTACTCGGTTTCCCCGCTTTCCCGTAACTGGCAAATTGTGACAACGGACAGAGGACTAATACTCAAGACTGCAGAGTGCAGAGTGCTCTGCTTATCAGGCATCGACAAAGAGGCTCTGTTGAGACTGTCAGCAGCCTTTGTGTGATGATAGTTCTGTACTGCTACAATTCTGTAGACATAGCGAGTAGGACTAATGAGAACTGGACAGCTCTAACAAGTTTTGATTGTAGCCTCACTTCACTTTATTTGTCCGCAGGCCTGTCTATTTCCTTCTTTTGAACTTTTGTTGCAAGTCAGAGTTCAATAATCCGCTTATGAAAACTCTCAGTGCGACAGCGCTGTGTGCTGCAGTGGAACTCGCAGGCCGAGAGTGCGTATGCATGGCATGCACGGAACACTGATTGACACAGTATTCGGTCACATCTTCTGTCTCTACAGTTTCTGATTGGCCAGTTTTGTCATGCCGTGACAAGTTTAGAAATACTTAAAACTGAATCATCCGTAATTATTAATTAATTATCAAAGACTGAAAACGCTACATTTAAATGTAAAATTGGTAGAGGTGTTTGCCTAAAAGTACTTAACGCAGAAGTCAACCCAAACATATTTTTTCCAGAATATGTTCTGTGCAGGCCCACTAGTCTAAACACGGCCTTCTGATTAATATTGCGTTTGCGTGGAATTTGAGTTAAGCAGCAAAAGCCACCCGTTTTAGCCATCTCAGGGGGCAGCCATTTTGTCTCTTCTGTCGACTGAAAATGACATCACAGTTGCGCAGGGCTCAGATACCGACCAATCACGGCTCAGTTTCAGAAAACAGGTGATCTGTGATTGGTGTTTATCTGTGGGCCTGGACAGAACATGAGCTGTAAAAAAATATGTTTGGGTTGACTTCCACTTCAATAATTTTACTTATTTATTTTTTTACCAGTGGTTTTCATCCTCATCTAAAACAGATTCACTTACAATTTGACCGTTTTGAAGTGACATCCCATTCTAATTAAGTACCATGTGGTGAAGTTCATACCGAGGATTTAATGTTGTATTGTTTGTGTTTGACTTGGCGTGTCTACTATTATTTCAGCAATGACCACCCAAAGCCAACCCAGACAAAATGTTGTTGTTAATATTCTGAGCTAAGATTTAAGACTTTTTCCACCACAAAATATCTTCTTTTACTTGAAGAATTAATGGGGGATACATGCACAAGTGTGGAATAAATAGAATGTTGGTCATTCATATTGTTTCTATTCATTCTATAGATGCTTAAGCATTCATAGTGCGGTTGTACTTCAAAGATGGTAGCCTTCCTGTCTTGCAACTGATTCTGTCAATGTAAAGGTGTGGTTTGTTTGAAATGTTTAGAGAAAACATTACTTTCACAATAAAACAGTGCCACATACCCCCAGAAGATTGTTGATGTTGACAATACCGTCAGGGTGCACAGGTTATGCGACAGGTGATTACAGTTTCTACCCAGTTGATATTCATGTGTTTTTCTTTTGAAGCATGTTTGACCGGTATGAAGTTGATGTAGCATAGCACCACACAGGACAAATACACTAAACGCGCACATGCAAAGGAGTGATGGGCCGCTTAACAGCATTCTACCCATGGTAACTCTGTGGTTTTGGCTATCTATTGTATATGAATATATAGGTCTACCTATCCCACACAATGATATTCTACTCCTAATATCTTAATTGAGCACATAATTCTAAGCATATTCATTTGTTTTGGGTGACTGATTACTGCATTGGTCTCGCTCCCACAGCGTCCTCTATGAGTGGAAAGAGCGACTAAAGCAGGGCTGCCACCTTATCCAGACCACCCCCTCGGGTCGCCCAGCCAACATCAGTGGAAACTCCTCCCAGCGCATATATGTCACCTACCGGAGGGCACCTGAGAGCCAACCACATGCTGCTTTGGCTGTCACTGACATCTGTATCATTATCCCAAGCAAAGGAGAGACTCCTCCGCACACATTCTGCAAGGTGGAGAAGAATCTTAACAGCAGTATGGTAAGATTGAAATAAAGGGATGTGTTTGCCGCTTACACATTCTGATTTCACACGATATAGAAGATGCACTATACAGTATTTATGATTTGTCACTAATTTGTTGTAACACATAAATCTAAAGTCACAATGTCTGTCTCACACTCATTCAGATAACCAAATCTAAAATTCTCAGTTTCTTAGAAAAATGATGTGAGCAAAAGCCATTAACATCCAGGTATTTGACATGAAATATAATATGATCTCTTTTTTGCTCTCGTGTTCTTGTTTCAGTGGGGTTCCTCTGTGTTCCTGTGTTATAAGAAGTCTGTGACCAAAACCAACTCAATAGCATACAAAGCAGGTAAAACTTGGCACAGGGCATATATACTCATGCTAACAATGAAAATATCCTGTATTTGTGACCTGAATAATTGAAATATTCAGAGCAATTTATTTACAATGCTCAACATAAATGAGTACACCTGAACAGATTTGTTCGATAAGTCTTTCATATATCAGTGTCCGACTTATAACCTTTTTCAGTGGTTGCCCTGTCAGGTCACCATGAGCCACATTGTGAAGGCCCTGTCAGAACCAGCACTGGCCCAGTTTATTCCTAATATACAGATAGATGATAAGTTGCCATGATTATTTCATATTTAGCATCTTTATCCTGTACAATTGCATTCATGGCTGTGACTGTGTACTAACCTCACTAAAATGAAAGAATTGCCATTTCACAAATTAATAACTATGCTTCAAAGAATAAATCAAATTTAGATTGATCAAAATACTTGCTTAGCACTTTACATTCCAACAATGCACAAAATATTTTTTGTTTTTATAAATGCAGCGGTCCAAAATGTAGCGACCATTTTCATGTTGAGACGTTTATATGTAGGGTTGGGCATCGTCTGAATTTGGACGATTAATTAAAAAAAAAGGAGTTATTTTGGGACAAATCACATGAACTTCTCTGTTCTTCAATTTCATGAACTTTTTACAATTTGTGAACTTTACCATGGATTACTCAAAGGGCTGTTTTTAACCAGTATATTTATTTTAATAATTTTTTTTGTATTATTTAGTTTTAGTTTTCACATGCACTTTATTTTTTGAGAAGTTCAAGACAATTCAATAATGCAGCTGTTACTGAAATCATGCTACCAAACACCAATTGATTTGCTAACCTTGTCTTGCTTTAGAAAGAAAATATATATGGCAAACACAGCGCTGCATTTTAAGGGCAAGCAAGGAAAGTCTATCTAATCCAAGCAGTCTATGTAACCATATGATGTATATGTATGTACAGTATTTATGTATATGCTGCAGCTGCGTATGCTATAAGCTAAATCTTAGCTGGATAAGTGCATTTGTGTGTTGAACTTGTTAGCTCAATGTTGCCATTAGACTTACTTAGCCGATTCTGACTTTTGGGTCATGAGCTGCATTGTGTCGGTTCTGTGGCTAGGCGTCGGCCGAATGAGCCAGCCGGGCCGGCCCGGGTAGGACCACCGACCCCGCGAAGTGCGACTGCTGCCACCGCGGTCTCCCAGCTTCTAGCCGACTGCATTACGTCACCAGAAATGCTTAGCATTCACCTATACACCTCCAGACGTCATCTGACTAATCCCTACAAGCATTTGTTTAAGCGGACAGGATAGCAGCGGCGGCAGGCGAAGGATTTACAATGGCGAGAGTGATGAAATAATGAGCATTTATCTGCCAATATTCCGTCCAAGTGAATTCACAAGTCACTTTGATTC
This sequence comes from Filicampus tigris, assembly GCF_054856515.1. Taxonomy (NCBI): domain Eukaryota; kingdom Metazoa; phylum Chordata; class Actinopteri; order Syngnathiformes; family Syngnathidae; genus Filicampus; species Filicampus tigris. The sequence continues at coordinate 27,416,954 of NC_141219.1, forward strand.
AAAAGACATAATGAGATAGGCCTACATGTGCAAGCTGGACATGTTATATATTACAGATCCCTATTAAGCGCCAGGAGTGCTAACTATCGCAACTGCCGATGGGGAGCACTACAATGGTGAGTCCCCGCGAACATACGATGGCTTGGAATATTACAAGTTTAGGTTAATGCTAAAATCAACCAATGAATTAGTTGATTGAATTGGTTGATAAATATATACATGAATCGGAATTTTCCCATGTTATTATGGACGAAGACTCTTCTGATTTATTATTATTATTATTATTTTAATGTAGCAGCTGTGGTCCTCCCCCCTTTTCCACCTTCTTGGTTAAAGTTATTGAGCAATAATAATGTTTTCCATCCATCCATTATCTATAACGTTCATCCTCACAAGGGTCGCGGGCGTGCTGGAGCCTATCTCAGCTGTCTTCGGGCAGTAGGCGGGGGACACCCTGAATTGATTGCCAGCCAATCGCAGGGAACACAGAGACAAAACAATCACACACACACACACTCACAATCACACCTAGGGGCAATTTAGAGTGTCCAATCTACTTACCATGCATGTTTTTTGGAATGTGGGAGGAAACCGGAGTACCCGGAGAAAACCCATGCAGGCACAGCGAGAACATGCAAACTCCACACAGGGAGGCCGGGGCCAGATTCAAACCCATGACCAACGCACTGTGAGGCGGACGTGCTAACCAGTCGACCACCGTGTCGCTTAATAATTGTTTTATTTCTTGATAATAGTGGTTCTCCACTTATTTCTATATTGCATTATTTTATTTTTAACCACACATTAGTAACCCAAAGGCATTCTGATAAATATTGCATTTGTGGAATAAGAGTTAATCCACCTATTTTAGCCATCTCAGGGGGCGGCCATTTTGTCTCTTCTGTCGACTGAAAAGGACATCACAGTTGCTCAGGGCTTAGATGTCCCCTTTAACAAGTATGCACAGTATTGTGGTTTTATGGAAGATAATTTGAATCACTTGCCAAGATTCACATAGTCCTAAATGTTTATCACATTAAACCTAATCAAACAAGCTTGTTTGATTTTTTTTTTTTTTGTATTTTTTTTTGTATTTTTTTTTTGTATCATGTTTTCAGAAAAAACTGTGTCAAGAGGACTGCCTAAATTGACTATTGTATAGTTGTGCTGTACATGCAAGCTTGCTGAAACATGTTGGAGTCTTTTCATTGGAATGGAATCCAAGATATAGTATACCACTTGGCAGTTATCTATCTTTTTAAGTGGTTGCATATTGATTTAATTCGTAAGGAAAAAAATGTCGTATCACAGTTTATTACTACATCTGTTAAATCTTGAATATCAAAAGTAAAGGGAGGAAACTGGAATTTCCAGCAAATTGATATCTTCTTTTTTTTCACTAATAGGTTGGAAACGCAATGTTTATTTTCAGTGTTGCAGGCTAGGTCAGGCAATATTTGAGCTTGGAGACAAACATTCTCATGCAACATCTGTCTTCACTTGAAGACAACAGGATTTTGCAAACTCAGCAAAACAAAATTGATACTAACTTTTAACTGTTTCATTGCTCTGTTGGATATCTTCAAATGTTGGATATAGTTGAATTGCTCAAGTACTCATTCCACATTAAACTATCTAAAGGTCACACTTTTACCGCACATGCTCTGTTTATTTATACATATCTGTAGGTGGACATAGCACTAGTAAAGTAGAAGCTATGCACAAAGTTGACATGATTCAGTAGTTTTTGTTGAACTTTGCCACACAAAAGCTGTCATTTTTCTTTTCACATTCCAGCTTTATGTTTTAGTGAAGCATAATGTATAATTATAAAGAAAATGAGTTGGCCCAATGACAGCGTTTTTTCAATCTATGTGTCATGTAAATGCAAGTAAAATTTATTGTAACAAATCATCCCTATGTAATAACAAAGCACTGGTAAGCTTTGATAAGGCTGGTATTTCTTCTGGCTCTGTAAAGTTATGCCTTTTCTGTTTAGTTGAGTCACAGTTCTCTCTACCGCTCTTATATTGCTGTCAAATGGTTGTTTTATTGTTTTCTCGTTTAGGGTTATTCAGCAGATATCCAGAGGAGGACTATGAGTCATTCCCACTGCCAGAATCTGTTCCTCTCTTCTGCCTTCCCATGGGGGCCACAATTGAGTGTTGGCCTGTTAACACCAAATACTCACTGCCTGTTTTCTCTACATTTGTCCTAACTGGAGCCTCTGGAGAGAAGGTAGGATGGATTACTTGATACATTCTTCTGTCTATACTCCCATACCCAACCAATCGACTATCAAACCTCTCTGCAGCACCATCAGAAGAAGCTACCACTAACTGATAGGTCCCAGGCTAACTAACTGTCATTGACATAGCTGGTAGAGCCAAAACCATAAAAGCATTAACAAATGCCTTTTTTCCACTGAACACTTTGTGTGTGTAGTAATTTAATAACTTGCACATCTGACTTTTTAAGATTAAAAGAATGAAAAGCACATGCAGTATTTGAATACAAAGATTAATGGTGACACCTGTCCGGATGGTTTTCAGTTGACTTTACTTGTTCCATTAAGCCACAATATGCTTAGTTGACTGCTTTACATTGTTCAAGTTAGTGTATTTCAACCCTTTGTATAATAGCCACACACAGTAATAACACACAGCACATTAAGAAACACTTTTCCTAACGATCTTAGGAAAAAATTGGATTGCGATTTTTCTGACAGATATTGCGATTTCGATTTGATGTGAGATTTTATTCAAATGAAGCTTAAGTGGATTTACAACATACAAAATTTACAATTATGAAAGAAAATGACATCATATCATCAAATACATTAAAACTATTACTTTAATAATGCAAGTATACTAAAGAGGTTTTGTGTGGGAGGTCGTCCTTTTTCAAGAACCATAAACATTATATAATTTAAATACTATATTGAAACATGTTTTTGTAAAACATTTTATCAGCCCACAATATCTAATCCTATCCTAGATGATGTAATGAGCCTCAATTTATTAATATAGTTATGTCCATTAAATGTTTCATGTATAGTTTCAAAATACAAACCCTTTGAATAAGAAGAACAAGTAAAATAAAGCAATGATATTCAAATTAAAATGATCCTGTTAATTAAAATACTGTACCTTCTCCCTCCACCAACAACAGAAGTCTAGTGCTAATGGCTTTGCGAGGGTGACACCACCAACTCATAAGCAACCTAGATTTCTTTCAACAGCATATGAAGTACCCAAAGGACAGCAAAGATGCTAAAAGGCTCAACAGGGCAGTTGCAGAGTTTATCTGTATGGATCAAGTGCCAATATATTCAGTCGAGAAAGCTATTAAAGTTATTGTTCCCAAAGTCTGTTTTAAAATAAAGGAAAATATTGACATTTGAGTGTTTAACCTGTTTGCAAAAAGTATTGAAATACATATTGGTATCGGAATCGAAACAGAAATTTGGTATCGTGACAACCCTACTCTTGAGTAGATGTCTTCAGTTGCATGGCAGTGTTACACGGATGTATAGAGATGTACAGGGAGTCCTCACGTTACGAAAGAGTTCCGTTCCTACACTGACGATGTAACCTGAATTTTGGCGTATGTCGGATTTCACTGTTAAAGTCGAAATTTACGTAAAAATACTTTGTATTAAAAAACGGAAATACATTAAAATACAAACATAAGATGCTGTACTTAGCATTACTGCTGAGAAGTGGATGGAGAAGGAGGAGCGGAGGGCAAAAAAGGCAAAGATACTGCCGGCGCGTACAGACACGATCGAGACACTCTGCGTATGCTCAACCGCAAGGAATACTGGTCTCTGTAGTACAGGGAGTGCTTGTATGCGGAAGCACCGCAAATACCCAAGCAGAGGTAAACAAGCTCAGAGACGCAGCACAAAAGTACACTTTTAGAGCGAGGAGGAAACCGGCTGCTTCATTCATGTGGTGAGTGACATGAATATCAATTGTTTTATTGACGGTTGAAAGTAACAAGCAGAAATGACTTTGTGACGTCATTGTCATGTCATGACGCCATGTGTCGCTGTACACAGTGCATTATTCAAATGCCAGAGCAACTCTGTCCGCTCACTCATGTAAACGGGATATTCAGAATGTTTCAGAAATCGGAATTTTGATTTTAAACCGAATATTGACTCCATGTAAACGTAGTCACTATGGTGCTGGGGACAAAATGAAGGAGGAGGCACGGGTGTCGGAAAATCGAAACGTCGTAGGTCGCGTACGTCTTAACATGAGGACTGCCTGTAGATGTAGATCTATAGGCTTCCAAATGTATTGAGGCAAGCATATGCTGGTGTAGATGCATTGATCGAGGGATAACATTATACTGTGGCTAAGAGATGAGCTATTAATCTAACACACAGCTTTTTGCGTTCAGGTATATGGTGCTGCCATACAGTTCTATGAGCCCTACCCACAGGAGTGTCTCACTGATCAACAGAGCTTTCAGCTGGGTCTACCTAACAGAGATGCACCCAAAGCCACCCCCTATAACAGCCCACCTGATGTCACCAATACCACTTCCCACACCTGCTCTGTCTACACCAACAAATGTATCTGCCTGCTTTCTCATTGGCCCTTCTTTGATGCCTTTCGCAAGTTCCTGACCTTTCTGTATCGCTATTCCATCTCTGGCCCTCATGCCCTGCCGATTGAGAAGTGAGTTCTGTTTATTTTGTCTTTATCTACATCTTCCACATTTGTTTAGAAAATATACAGGTAGTGTTTGCTTTGTCTACATACACAGTAAAAATCAGCTCTTTATGCATTTATGGTATTATGAAGTTATTCAAGTGATCAACTAAACAGCATAATATGATATGCCTTTATCGTTTAAACAGCTGCTATCTGATTATTATAAATCTGATTAATACATCTCTTTCTCCTGGTACCCTGTTTGCACATACACGTTAATGATAAATATCTTGCCTTTACGTCTGTTGATCTTTAGCATAACTGTATTTGTAAAAATAGTACAAAATAGAAGTGTGCACCATTCTTTCCTTTCTTACTCTGAAAACGCATAAAAAAAACATGTTTTTTAAGGAAGGAACGGAGGAAGGTCAGCATTAGCCTGTTTTTCAGGGATTTTAGTTCTGTAACTTAACGGTAACCTAGCCTGTCCACTCCAGCTCTGGGCACTGATTTGTTCAAATCAGGTCACTGTTATGCAGCATTGATCTGCTTTGTTGCTGCCATCACCCTTCTCTCAGATAATAAGCGACAACATACTGTGGCCAACAGACTTTGATGTTTTAATTCAGGGTTTCCGTGAGTGATTAAAAAGCATTAAAATTCATTAAATGGATTTTGTGAAGATTAAGGCCAAAAATGGAATTAAATATGATGTCTAGAAGCATTAATTAAATTAAAACACAATTGGTAGGCTGCCGGTTAGCAATTAGCACTGAGCTAGGTTGCTACAGCTCTTGGGGGTCTGCATGGGCACTCCCAGACCCCTTTGAGAGCCAAGAGCCGAGTGTATGCCCAGCTTGTCACATGGACTAACTCCAAGGCTCTTTAGACTAGGGGTATATATTATTCAGCAACTCCTGAAGATTGTTATGTGTAACATAATTGGTGTTATTTCTGGCTTGTTTGCAGGAAAGCTGCATCATTAATGACTGCACACTTCAGTATAAAAGTCATACCTTTTAACTGGATACTACACATTTTTTAATTTGAATAAGTATAAATTACTATTAAATGACTATCAATAAAATAAAAGATACAACCACATTTTATGAGGTAAACTATTTATCCACTTTCAATTAATGAGAGTATGCAAAACTTGGAGAGGAAAAGAAATCCCGTGATTAAGTATGATTAAAAAATGTTATTGACTGACAGCCAAACAGTTCATATATATGTATCTATGAATGTAATTTTGTGCGCATGTGTGTGTATTAGGGGTGTAACGGTACGTTAAATCACATTTCGGTTCGATTTTTTGGAAACTTCGGTTTGGTATATTTTCGGTACAAAAAACAGATTTTTTTTTTTTATGTTTATTTTGAGAAGATGACAAGTAAACGGTACGTTTTAGAAAAAATAAATAAAAGTGAACCATTCGGGTGATATTCTAAGAAATTACACCGGAATAAAACATACATAAACAATAGAGATCTCTTAATTTTGTAAATTATTAAGACACTGAAATCTTTAAACACTCAGCAGCAACAGCCTATGACACATCTAAGTATTCATTACAGTATGTTCCCAAACAGGAGACCGCGGTGTACGGGGGGACCTTCGAGCTCTGGCTCTTTTCTGGCTCTCTCTTTTGTGCCGCTACCCTCCTCTCCCGCGTGCAACAGTCAGTAGCGCCCGTGCGTAAGCTCGCGCTAATAATAAAAACTGATCAGAAACGGTTCGCAAGGTGGACCAAACCGAACATGCCATACCGAAATGTATTAATACACCCACGTATACGTTACACCCCTAGTGTGCATACGCGCTTGAAGGTGGGCATTAAATTTGTTTTAAGTTGCATTAAAAAGTCTTGAATGCAGAAAGGCTGTGATTGTATTATCCTAATTTAAGTAGTGATGTAAATACTGTGTAGAGCACTTCTAAGGAGAATGTGCTGACATTAAAACAATAATGGTGTTCAAAAAGAGTCTTAGGACAACCCTTGCATTTGACATTACAGATCTTGTCTGCTGTATTATTTCATATAGGGATGTCACAATATCATGGTATTGCGATATTAAAACTGCCACAATATATCTTGTGGTCATGATGAATATTAATAACAGAAAATCAGTTTGAAAGCCCAAGTTGTATTCCATTTGTGCAGTTCCAGTACCCTCTGGTGGTTAGTATATTAGTACATTTAATTTAAAGGGACACTTGGAGGATCTTAACATTGGCACTTATATAATAGGTTTGCATGTAAAAATGACATCGGTACTAAAATGAACCAAAAAAAAAAAAAGAATATTGTGATTTTATTTATTTATTTATTTTTTTTAATGAGCTCTTTTCTTTTTTTTTTTTTTTTTTTTAAATATATCGTGAGCTTTTTGTACATCGCCAACCGCCCCCGCAATATCAGGATAATTATCGGATTGTGAGGTCCATATCGTGATGTTATCGTATCGTGACATTTGGATATTGTGACATCCCTAATATATATGTATACACACACATACTTGTCTCTTGTTTTTAACTATGATATTGTTTTCTTCACAGGCACATTTCTCATTTCATGCACAAAGTTCCCTTCCCTTCCTCTCAGAGACCTCGCATCCTGGTGCAGGTAAACTTAGATTTTAAGAGTAGTTGTTGTGCAGCAAAAGGGTGAAACGTGATCTTGTGTAACTGTTGCGAACTCAAAAGGGCTTATAAATTTTTTTTTATCTTTGCAGACTTAAATATATTATATATCTTGTTATTTCCACAGCTTTCCCCTCATGACAGTCTGATGTTGAGCCAGCCTGTATCTTCGCCATTACCACTCAGGTAAAAGTGTTTTTGAAACTTTCTGTATCATAGGTTTTGTAGTCCTGTTCATTTTTTGAGCAGTCATTCTCACAATAACTTAAAGATTACAGTGTGTTCCAAGGCCTAAAATTCATATCCCGTGAATTGATCATTCTTTTCGTGCATTTGTCTTTTCTGTAGTGGCGGACGTTTTTCCACATTGCTCCAGAACCTGGGTCCAGAGAATGCAGTCACCCTGCTGGTGTTTGCTGTCACTGAACAAAAGATTCTGGTTCACTCATTACGGCCCGCAGTACTGACCAGTGTAACCGAAGCTTTGGTTTCTGTAAGTTGCTACATTCAGATGTACTGACTTGCTTTTGTCATTTCCTATTGTATCCTTCAGTATATTTTTGCAGTGATGCAATCTTATATTCCTTAAAATGATGCACTCATCATCAATAACCAAAATAAATGACTGTAGATGCGAAGTGAACCAGGAATTGAAGTGAATGCACAACTGTTGGTTTGAAATATTCATTCTCCTCAGATGATCTTTCCCTTCCACTGGCCATGCCCATATATTCCTCTTTGCCCCCTGGCACTGGCTGATGTGTTGAGTGCCCCATGCCCATTTATCGTAGGGGTGGACTCTCGTTATTTTGAACTTTATGATCCGCCACCAGATGTGAGCTGTGTGGACCTGGACACCAACACAATATTCCAGTGAGTGCACCCTACTCGTTTTAACTCTCCACCATTTGTATACAGCTCAATTTAAATTCGTACCCCCTTTTGAAAAGTGAACTTCTTATTCATTTCTCGGTAAACATTTCCAAATTTTATTGTTGATTAGAAAATTACTGGTTAATTTAGCTTGCTGTGTACTCATTTGGGCAATCTGGCAAAAGCATTTGTCAGAAAAATGAAAAGTTTTCTCTGTGCACTTGGCATTTCTCATTTGCAACCAATGGCTGCAGTCGTTCTGATTTTCTGACTTCACATACCAGTTGACCTTTTTGTGTATTGTATGTAATATTTAATTTGTTGATGAAGAGCACAGACGGTTGCATGCAATATTTCATTATTTCCCCAATGGTCACACATGTACAGATCATTAGTTCTAAGTTGAGTGGTCTAGCCTAGGCGACAGGTTTTGTTATACGGTGTAGGACTTGTAGGAATATGACCGTGGCCCACCCAGAACTAACTGTCTTATTTTCTAGTAATGAAGATAAGCGAACCCTCACATGGAAGAGCTTGCCCAAGAAAGCCTGTAAAAACCTAATGAATGTGCTGGACAATCTCAACCAGCAACTAGTTGATGGTGAGTTGCCACTATTACAGATTGATAACCCGGAAATGCTTTTCCATCAGACATAGTGGAGCTCTTAATACTTTTAAAGTTTATGGCTATATTTCATTCTAATTATTTTTTTTATATTCTTTTTTTAATTCAAGAATCATGAGTATAATTTGTTATTTCCCTGTCTTCAGGTCAGTACCGGTCTGATAGCCTGCAAGAGCTCAGCATCGGTGATTTATCAGAATTAAGCTGTGGGAAAAGTCTCCACACTGTGGAGCTAGAGATCCAGGAAACTTTTCTGCGCTTCATGGCAGCCATTTTAAAGGGATACCGTTCCTTCCTGCGACCCATTACGCAGGCACCATCTGAGAAGGCCACAGATGCCAGCTCACTTTTTGACTTGCAAGGTATAATTTAGTTTAGTTGGAACACAGAAATTTGTAGTGGACCAATTGAGATATTCCTGCTAATTAGCCTACTAGCACACACACTCACAACACACTCACAGGTTGGCTGTTTTTTTCTTTCTATAAAACAAAGTCCCGTTGTATCAGTATCAGACAAATGATGGCTAGGATAATTTGCCAGAAGACTAAACCTGTTTATATTTGTGGTTGACTGCTTCCTGCAGATTTAAAAAGTGATATGATGGAATTGTAATTAATGGTTGAGGAGCTCCTAGTTGCCTAGTTGTAGTTAATGGAAGAGTTGCCTCCCAGTTCTAATGGTATCTCACAGTGACCGGCATTGCATTTGGTACCTGGGCTTTCTGGGGGAATTACCAGACTTCAACCACCTCTTAAATTACCACCACAATCCAATAATAGAAACGATCAATACTCTACAAAAATGCAATATAGTAGCATGCAACTGTGCCATCTACATGCATCATCATCAAGAGCAGTTCACAATCAATATAATGTGACAAAAGCATAAAAAAGTTAAAAAAAAAAAAAATAAAATAAAAAAAAAAATAAAAAAAAAAAGTCATGCTCAGCCAATGAGGGTGAAAGGCTGAACCCTGTGACTGGTGACCACTCCAGGGTGTATCCTGCCTCTCACCCAACGTCAGCTAGGATAAGGTCCAGTGCACCTGTGGCCCTAATGAGCACATGTGCTTCAGAAAATGGATGGATGGGTAGTTGAATCCATCCAACCAACAGTTATCAGTAAGGCCTCTGGTCAAACAAACACAATGTGCTAAGTTGGTTGTTTTCATTTGGAAGATTTGCGTGTCAGCTGCTGATGTCTTCTGTTTGGCCCCTGACCATGAGAACTTATTCACTTTGCAGCTGAAGTCATTTGGGGATGATGTAATATCACACTTTTCTTCTTTTGAGAATAGTTGTTGCCAATGTCAAATGTAACAGGCATGGTTTTGTGACATTACGATAAACAAAAGAGCACAGCCTATGTTTCTTACTGTTTGATTTTAGACTGTTAATGTATTCTGATGAATGGTAATTGGGGCCCGTTTTTTTTTTTTTCTATTTTCGTGTGCACATTTGTTTTATTCTTTTAATTTCAATGAATTGGGCCCCCTGAGAGCAGAAAATGGAAATTTTGGATGTCCAGCCTTGCTCAGGGTTTACTATTATAAAACATAAAGTTGAACTGAGCCGTACAATGAGCATGTAAGTGATGTGTAGCACTTATAACAAAATATTAACATCTATGTCTCCAGGGTTCTTGAAAAGCCGTGACCGCTCCCACCAGAAGTTCTACTCACTGATGACCAAAACCCAGATGTTCATCCGTTTTATTGAGGAGTGCTCCTTTGTTAGCGACAAAGACGCCAGTCTGGCCTTCTTTGATGAATGTGTGGAAAAAGTGAGTGCCTTCATTAATAGCATAATCCTTTAATGATCCCCAAAAGGGAAATTCGAAATGAGAAGCGCACAGTAATAAAACGGCCTTGTATAGTGCTTACAGGTGCAATGATGTTGAAGGTGGTAGCAAGATTTTAATACAGCCTCGCTTCACTCCTCCATCCCCTCCCACCTATGAGCAAAGCAATGCTCCTCATGAACATGCGCACAACAGACAATTTATACGATTAGCCATGGCTGCTACATTGGTAGCATGGCTTATTCATGTTGAAAAGTTGCCAAACATGAAATGTTACTGGTTTGATGTTGAATTTTTTGGAATGTATTATTGACTAAAAACATGGAAATATGATTGACACATTATTCGCTCACACTTTCCATCCGTAAAATTAGAGGCATATAAAATGGAGTCAGAGAGGAATGATTTTTCAAAAGATCATTTTAATGATATTCATGATATTCAATACAAGTCAAACCATACAACATACAGTACATGACAAAAAGTGTTTTTTTTAGGGTTTTTTTTTAACACTGCAAACTCTATAATCAAAAGGATAATTGTTGTAATGTGCCAGCAACGTTTTGTATTTCTTCATGCTTTTGAAAATATATATAGATTTTTGTCAAAATTACGGCAATAATATGGCTGTTTTTTTTCAGATAATATTGCATAATAGCAGTCACCATAAATAAATGGAAAGATATACAGGTATTCCATGTGATCGGTATCGGCCGATCACACTCATGCATGATCGGTATCGGTGTCATAAAACCTGATCGAATCATCCCTAATACCATCCACAGTCATGGTTTCATAAAATAAAATGCACACATATAAGGACGCACGCACAGCCACCCCACTCTGGCCACCACACTTAAAATGTTCTGACTGCACCCCTGATAGTTAGGTAAACAAGACTAAAATAAGTGCTATTAAGAGATGGAGGCAATTGTTTTTGGTAATGCTGCTGCTTATACAGTACTGGTGATGGTGAGAGTGTGAATATGGAATAATAAAGGTGTCAAATGCTGATTTGGAACAAAATTGCTTCATTCAAATTGAGAGCACAAAAACACGTTACTCATGTTTAAATTTTGATACTGTCAAATGATACTGTTCACATAGTCTACCATCTCAGTCTGACTACATCACCCAACTTCTCAAATTCTACCAACTGTGTTGTGTTGTTACCATCTGGTGTTACTGTCTTCAATTTTAATCTTCTTTCCATTCACTTAATTTTTCTATTCTATCTATTCTTTCTGCCTCTTCGTGAGCAGCTGTACAACTCTGATCGGAGTGCTGAAAAGGCGGTCAAGGTACAGTATGTCAATTGTTTGTTATGGGTATTTTAGGGCCTTGTCCTCATCTTAATCGTTCATGCAAGTAAGAACAAATAAGATACTATCGACTCAGTTTCTGCCAAATGGGATTGTGTGGTTGTGTTCCTTTTCATTTACAGCAACAGTGATTTACTGTAATCTTACTATAATTCACCAGACCTGCAGGGCACGCAGTGTACAATGTGCACTGTCGTTCCTGTGCCTTATTTCGCAAGGTGTGGCTTAAGTGATCTCCTCCGCACTATGGCTTGCCATAGCAGGGTGCTTTAAAGCACATTGTGATGGCTTTTGGAGATCACAATCCTGGTGTGAATACTGGTGCTAACGCACAAGTAAATCCCGGGTCTCCCCGGGTCCCTCCGCTCTCAAACACACACGGGGTGCATGTGCAGCACAAACACGGAAGCAGGGATTGGATTAGAACAGAATGGCTGCTTTATTAAATGAATAAGGTGTGTATAAAACGGTTCATATAATGGATGGATGGATGAAAAACAACGCTGGAGGGGCTTTTCAAAGGGTAATTTCAGAAAATACATCAAGGGCCTGAAATTAAGTAAGCAGCAGTTTTTAAATGTGTGTCACATGGTATCAGCATCTGTCAGAATGTCAAAGTCATTTGGCCAATTGGGTCACCGGATTTGGGTTTCAACCTAAAAGATGTACCGAAAGTGAAGTACTGTCAATGTACCATGATGTTTCCCTCTCTTCTGCAGGTAGATGGTGACAGGCCAGAGGAAACCAGGCTGATAGAGACTGATGAATCCCACCGAAGTGAGCACACGGTCTTCATCACACCTCCAGAGTTGCCTCCTCTGCATGAGGGCGAAGAGCATCTACTGTGCTACAGGTAGAAAAAATTGAAGGAATTAAAATGTTCATTACAAATTGGGTATCATTTAAAAGAAAAAAAAACATTTTTTTTGTGTAAGCGTTCATATTACATTATAAATGCGACCTTGGTCTCTGTCGTGTTGTGAACCCAGAAGAAGAGACGACATCACTCACGATGAAGTTTTTATGGAACTAAATGTAGTCCAGACATTTCTACAGTGGAGCGATTCGGTAGGATGTAGAAATACAGTATTTGGAGAAAATGATAACGTGAGGCTTTTCTATCTCATTTCATGGAAACGTCACTAAAGATGATGTCACGTCATAACTGTGCGTAAAAATGAATTGATCTGACCCGTGGCTGAATTACTACTATCACCATAAATGTCCACTTTATGCTTTGAAATGGGATTAAGTCATTAAGTCAAATATGAAGTCAACACTGTTACTCCAAACAACTTTGCAGATTCGATTCAGACTTATCCGATCTAGGACCACATATGAAAGTGGCCCACGTTGCATTTGAAAAAATCTGAATAGAGCCGTTGAGACTGTCAAACAATCAGATACAGGTCACATATGGGCAAAAAAAATCCTATCTGGGTCACATTTGCCTGTGGTGTGAACCTAGCCATAGTTAGAACAGAGAAACATTCTAAAGTAATTTGTGGAAAATGATCTGACTCATAATGTCTCTATGCATGTTATTCATTAGATATGATGGCTTCCCAGTGTTAAGTCTTGACCTGTTTGACCCAGTGGAAGGGCTTCAGACCCCAGCTTCCCGCCTCAATGCCAGGCACAGCTGTCCTACCAGCCCTGCGCCCATGTTTAGACGCAGCAAGCAGGTGAATGTCATCCTGCTTTCTTCATTGTGGCTTATCTTCAGTATTTATGAAATTATCTTTGATAGAGCAGAAAAAGTTGTTCATTTTCTGTCAGCATATACTACATACATTTGTACATTTTATGTCAGCATACACTACATAAATTTGTAATTAATCATTCCATACCAGTACATTTCCAAATAAAATGAAAATAGCAAAGGTCATTCCATTGTATATGTCTGGTAGCAAGCACCTCCTCACAATCTATCGACCTGTCTCTTTATTCTTACAATTTTCCAAAATATTAGAAAAGCTATTCAACAACAGGTGAACTTCTTGGACAGACTCAGCGAAAGGCAGTTAACGATAACAATGATTTATGTATGGCATAAAATGTGTTCATGTTTTTTTATTTGCAGACTATACTAATATTTTTTGTTGTGGTAGTAATTTACAACTCCTAATACATGACATTAATACAGAATTGATGAAAGTAAAATATTGGTTTAATATAAATAAACTAGCATTGAACTTGACTAAAACTAAAATAATTTTATGGAACTGTAAAAATGATATAAAATTACAGATTAATTTGGATGGGGGGGGACCATTGACAGAGTGAATACAATCAAATTGTTTGGGCTGACAATAGATAAGAAAATTAACTGGAAAACACAATATATTTCCAGTCCAAAGTATCAAGGTGCTTAGCAGTATTACATCAAAGCAGGTTCGGGCTTGAATGTAGGCCTATCCCTATTGCAAATAGACTAGATACATTCAAGTCCAAAATTATACATACCCCGTCATATGAATAATATTGGGCTTGACTTTATGTATACACAGCAATAAGTTTATATGCTGATATAAATAAGAAAATTGTTTTATTAAATGGTGAGGTTGATAATTTATTAATATCGATGAAGAAAGGTTTGGATTAAATAAATTGCACTTCTTCCCACCCCTTTTTGGACTTGTAGGTGAAATTGCTGGTCTTTTCATCTTTCTATGTTTTTTTTTTTTTGGACTGTATATTTTGTGCTAATATTCATGTGCTTGTTCATTTGTGGTGTATATCATTTTGCATGTTGGGGAAAAAATCTATACAGTGAAACAAGCTCCTAAATAAATAGTGGATTTTTTAAAATTAATTTTAACTTCAGAGCTTCTCTTCATAGCGCATTCCCTTTTTTGTCCACAGGAGATTAAATCAGCCCAGAAAATAGCCAAAAAGTACTCGTCCGTCCCAAAGCTGTGGTCCATGTGCCTCCTCCGCCATTGTTATGGCCTCTGGTTTATCTGCTTGCCTGCATATGTGAAGGTTTGCCATTCTAAGGTGCGAGCACTGCGTACTGCCTATGACGTCCTCCGTAAAATGCAGTCTAAAAAGCTGCAGCCACCCGATGAGGTAATGTATTACAAGGATACCATAATGTAATGTTATCGAACTGTTGGCTCTTCAGTCAGGTTTTGGTGCTGAAAAGTTGTCATCTTGGCTGAACAATTTTATCCATACTTACACAGGTGTGCTACAGAGTATTGATGCAGCTTTGTGGACAATATGGTCAGCCCGTCCTTGCTGTTAGGGTCCTCTTTGAAATGAAGAAAGCTGGGGTTCACCCCAACGCTATCACATACGGCTACTACAACAAGGTAGCCACATATGCCCCTCAGAATTATAAGTTATTCATATTATATCATTTTTATGTGTTCAATCATTTTTTTTAGTATAGCTAATTGTCATTGAGGTATTATTCAAACTTTATAACAACAGAATGTGTCACAAAACATTTATTAGTTGTAGTGTTGTCATTACCATTTTCGTTTTCCCTGATAAGCTTGTGAACAGGGAGACAGAAAGAAAATGAAAAACACCCTGGGGCAAGGGAGATCAGCTATTATCAACCTGTTTTGTATCATGCCCCATTTTGAGGTGAAAATATTTCTTCCTCTTTATTTGCAGGCAGTGTTGGAGAGCACATGGCCAACCAGCACCAGAGGAGGCTACTTCCTATGGATGAAGCTGAGAAATGTTGTTCTGGGTGTGGCTCAATTCAAACGGTCGCTACGGAAGCATGCCCCTCTTACTCAGAGCCCGCTGTCAGGTAAATTCACTGAGAGGAAATTCTTTACGCTTATTCTAAATTGTGGTTTAGTGAGAATCCTGAATGTTGATCAAATGTTGTTTAAATACTAAATGAAAAGACAATGTGCAGTGTTTATATATTTTTTTGTTTGGGTGTGTGTTTTTTTTTTTTTTTTTTTTACCAGATGGTAGCGACATGGATGCTGTTAGCCATGGCAGCCTGGATAGCACTGCTGACACTAACCTGAACGAGCAAGGCCCTTACAGCGCTGACACCATCAAAGTAGATCCCACTGATGATAGATCTAGCACAGGTATACTTCAACTGGATGGCTCAGTCTGAGACATTATTTGACAGAATTTCTTTTTTACATGTGCCCCACCCCACTCCCTCATTTGTACCATCCCTTTCACCCACTGGCCACGTCTTCATTTCTCTCCACCTTGGCTGTTTTTATTCATTCCTATCATTTCATGTCTCTTCATGATTTTGTGGCTGTGGTTTCTGCTCTGTTCTGTCCCTAACGCTGTCCCTCACTTTGGCCCTGCCTGTGTTGCGTCCTGCATGCAGTCGGCCATGCGCGTAGCAGAGTGGGCGCCAGGGCCCGCTCATGTTGGGGGGGCTCTGAGCACAGAAAACCCTCCCTCAATCCAGGTAAAACTCTCATTCTGACCATCTCTCCTTCCCTTAATTGACCCATAACCGTTTCTATTTTCTTTCAGCCCTCTCATTTCCATATTATTTCTCTGGCATTTCCCACTCAGATCTCTGACCTTCTTAACTTCAGTCAGTCATTTCCTTGTGGCGCATCAGTGGGTCGTGTGTGTATGTGTCCTCTGCTATTCCCTGCATGCTCACCCACGAACCGACTTATCGTTGAGTACAAGGTTATTATCGTAAACAAAAATGAACGAAATAACGAAAACTGAAATTAAAAAAACATTTTCGTTTACGAAATAAAATAAAAATGAAAATGTTTTTTGAAAAACGCTAACTAACTAAAACGACATTGTCTGCTCACAAGACTAACTAAAACGAACGATAATCGGAGCAAAAATACCATTGGTTTTCGTCTTTGTAAGCTTTTGTGATCATTTAAAATGTAAAACACGGCGCTGCCGGTTTTACGACAGTTGTTCAGCCGTACGGCACCTCGACGTTTGAAGTGACGTAACACGTTTACAATGAGGTCTGATGGGTATAAAACAAAACTAAAACATAATGGCGAAAGTTGGGAGAAAACGTCACAGCCCCATTTGGGATTATTTTGATTATGATTGTGTCTCGGACAAAAGCAAATGCATTGTCACGGAGACGTGTCTTGTGCGGCATATTGCTCGAGGGGAAAAATCTACCTCTCGCTCTCGCACTCGCTCTCTCACAGCCACACACTTACAATATGGAAGGACTTAAATTTGTTGACCATATATTCTGATGTTACAAGTCTGCACTCTCCTGTTCAATTGTTCGGGTTTGTATGTTATGTTTTATGTTGCTTGTTTCATCTGCATTTTCAATTTAGAAGCAGCATTAATGCACTGTACTTTTCTTGGCCTTATTGCACTTAAATTCTACTGGACTTTTATGTTTTATTTGTTGATGGTTATTCATTCATTGTTAGTAAGTTAATACATTTTTCAAATGGTATCTTTATTTGAATAAATAACACTTGTTACTGTAAAAAAAAAAAAAAAAAAAAGCTGCACCTGACAAATACATAAAATTCTAAAAAATAAAACGAATAAAAACTAAACTAAAACAAGCATTATCCCCAAAACTACAACTAATAAAAACTAACAAATCTATTCTAAAAACTAATTAAAAGTGAGAAACCTTGAGAAGGTACCACAGATGGGGGAATCCCCCTTCCAGGATGAGCAGGCTGCAATGGATGCCGAGTGGGCAACATTGAACACACATTATAGTACTATACAATGTTTGTTAAAGTGATGCGAAAGTTAATCAAATGAAGTGCTGCAGGAAGATGACATCGATGAAGTGAGCAGGGGCCCAAAGGTCGTCAATGTAGAAATCTCCATAACAGCGCCTCCGAGGATGTGGTCAGCCTCCAATCTTGTAGCAGTCAGTTTGCTGTTGGATCGAAACAGCAACCTCCAATTTGGTCGCGATCACCTAGTTCCCAAGCCTGGGAAAAGGGGGCAGAAATAGAATAGAAGCGGCAGTAAAGCGGCCAAAACAAACAGTTCAACTAAATGCAGAATCGTAAAAATAAGTCTTAAGTCGTGTTTTAAACATTTCTACTGAGGTAGTATCGTCAGCATAACAATGAAAACTAATGTTATATTTACGTATAATATCACCAAGCGGAAGTATCTAGATGCTAAACAATAGGGGCCCTGGTACGAATCCCTGCGGGACTCCAGATGTAACTTTACAAAACTCAGAAGTCGCATTGCCATGAATTACACGGTGCGTCCTTTCTGAGAGGTAAGAATTAAACCAAGAAAGTGCTGAGCTTGAGATACCAACACATCCTTCAATGCGTTCTAATAGTATGTTATGATCGACCTTGTCAAAAGCAGCACTAAGGTCAAGTAAGAGTAGTATTGATGAGGTGTCGGAGTCCATAGCTAAGAGAAGATCATTAGTCACTTTAGCAAGAGCCGTCTCAGTAGAGTGATGGTATTTAAATCCTGACTGAAGAATTTCAAATCGATTATTAGCGGCCATATAGTCACTAAGCTGTTGCGCTACAACATTTTCGAGAATTTTCGCAATTAACGGGAGATTTTAAACCGGCCTATAATTACTGAGGTTCTCTGGATCAAGGTTTGGCCGCTTAAGCAGAGGTCGAATAGCAGCGGTTTTAAAGGCTGCTGGTACAGTGACCGAGGTGAGTGATAAGTTAATGATATTTAAGACGGAGGGTCGTAGGGTTGTAATCAATTTTTTGATGAGCTTACCAGGAAGCGGGTCGAGCACGCAAGTTGTCCGTTTTGCCGTACCAACTAATTTTGTTAGGCTTTCAAGAGATACTATTTTAAAAAGAGATAGGGTTGTCAGACAGTTATCAGCCATAATAGCCCTACTAACATCAGTATTCGCGAAATTCGACAGGGTTTTAGGAGCGGTGTCCTTAATCTCGTCCCGAATGCGCTCAATCTTCAGCGTAAAGAATTGCATGAAGTCATGGGCTGAATGAGAGGAGCTATTGGCGGTTCGGCAGCTGTTGCGTTAGCATTGCCACTCGAATAATTTGTCAAATAAATATTTAGGATTGTTTTTATTTAGAACAATTAATCTGGAAAATTAATTAGTTTTGGCTAAGGCGAGTGCTTCTTTATATATTAGTAAACTATCACACCATGCCTGATAGAAGACCTCAAGTTTAGTTGCACGCCCTTTGCGCTTTGGCTTCCTACATGATTAAGTGAGCGGGTTTCCTCCATGAACCACGGAGTAGGCTGTTCAGGATGAGTTTTATGTCTTAATGGTGCAACGGAGTCAAGCGCATTTAACAGAGCAGCATTAAAATCATTAGTGAGGTTGTCAATCGAACCAATATAGCTCGGAAACGAAGCAGTTGCCAGGGGCAGTAGCTCAGACAGCACAGCGGTGGTTGAAGAACTGATACTTTGGCTGCTAAAGCTTTGATTGTGGTCAGGGTGATGGTAATGAGGCCGCACTTCAAATTTTATAAAGTAATGGTCAGACATAAGAGTAGTATACGACGGTAACACCATTACATTTGAGCATGCTTGGGTTAATACCAAATCTAAAGTATTAACATTTTTATGCGTCGCTTCGTCAATTATCTGCGTGAAATCAAAGCTATCAATTATTGTCCGAAACGCCGCTGTAAGTGGTTCCGACGGGAGATTCATATGAATGTTAAAGTCACCCATAATCACTATATTATCTGCATGAGTTACCAAATCAGCCAAAAACTCAGAGAACTCATCTAAAAATCCAGCGTACGAGCCGGGGGGACGGTAAATAACTGCGAGAAAAAACGGCAATGAGGCTGTAGATCGCATAGTGAGCACTTGAAATGTTTTAAAGGTGTCACTAGAATGCGTGCTAAGTTTGAAATCAGATTCATAAATAAGGGCTACACCCCCACCTTTCTTATGAGGGCGCGCAACATGTGAACTAACGAAGTTTGGAGGCGAGGCCTCATTTAGCGGTAAAAAATTATCAGGTTTTAACCAGGTCTCGCAAAGCCCAATTATATTAAGTTTATGGTCTCTTATGAGGTCATTAACTAACAGGGCTTTCGAAGAGAGTGATCTAATATTAAACAGGCAGAGTTTCAATAAAAAAATGTATTCAGTAAAACAGGCTTATCCGGATAATTGCCCATAATAGGATTCCTAATCATAGTATTAATAAGATTGCGTTCCCTGGGTCCTGTATTGTATCTCGAACAACTATAAGCGCGGCGGGAGGGTACGACTGTCGGATTATAGTAGTTATTTATCGGCTCTCGAGTACTACTATTGTCATATTGCACCACCTCAGTAGAAACAATATCGCTATGTGATGCAGGAATATGTGGTGTGTACGGCTCTAATCTAAATAAAAATCTATGTGTGTTGTCAGATTCTAGCATAGCGCTAGTTAACTCTAGCCTTACAGGCTCCATACCCGTTTTTACAGGCTCGCTGATTACCTGTAACCTGACCTGCTCGGATGTGAACTGTCATGGAAGGCTCAAACAGTAATCTATATTTCTAGAAAGAGTGATGGCGCCTTTCCAGTTAGGGTGAAGGCCGTCCACCTTAAGTAGGTCGGGTCGGCCCGAGAAAGAAGGCCAATTACCTACAAACTGCAGTCCCTGCTCACTACAAGCTAGCCAGCCACCGGTTAAGCGAGAAAAATCTGCTAAACCTCTCATCATTGCCTCTCGCAGGCAAGGGGCCAGAGACAATTACTCGATGCCGACTCATAATTCTAGCGAGATCATAAGTCCTAGATATGTTCTCTGATTGCCTCATCGTAGTATCATTTTTGGGATTTTTTTTTTATCTTAATGTTTCGGGTAATGGAGTCATTACTAAAGTGCGGGAGCCAGTAGACCGAGTTGGAATGGGACTAGCTAACGGGCCGAATCTGTTATGCGTCTGAACAGGCTCACCACGATTAGCAGGCCGCTTAGGGCTAATGCTAACCGGACTATCAGGTTGGCTACAACCCATACTAACACTTGTGTCCGTCACATCTACGGTTACCGCATTATTCTGCTCTAGCTGACCGACACGTCCCTCTAGCAGGGAAAGCCTTTCAATGAGACGAGTGTAAGTGGTGCACGAAGACATAGTTGCGTGTAGTCGCTCGGTGGATGAAGGCAGTTGAGCAGCTGAAGGGCAGCCCAGGAAGCCCGTTGGTGTCCGAGTTGTTGTGCGGCCGAGACTGATGGAATCGGCGATCCGCTGCTTCCAAAAAATCTTCAGACTAGTCTAAAAAGAAGAAAGTTGTAGGATGCGGGGGGAAAAAGACCCGCTCGTTCGTCTCTCTGGCGAATCTGCGGCGGGATGCGGGCCGAGCGATTGAGGGTTGGTGGCTGGGCCAAGTTTACACAATTTCTTTATTTATTTAGAGATTAATAAACAATTAAAGGATATTAGTAAGAGGAGCTTCACATATAACCACAAAAAGTTCAAACTTTAGCAGTATGTAGTGTGAAATAAGGATTTGGTCTCTACCGTTGGAACGATGTGTTTGCTTAATTTATGTGTACTATACAGTTGTATCGAACTGTAATCTCAGGCATTTTGTATTTGTATGTGGAATATGTGACTGTATGGTTTGGCATCAGGTAACTTGGTGCCTATCTTGTCTCTCTCTTATTTCCCTCCGTTTCATATTTTTATTGTGCTGTTTGTCTCTGTCACCTAGGAGATCAATCAGATTTGGGTTACAATTCGTTGTCCAAAGAGGAGGTTCGCAGAGGAGACAGCTGTGCACAGGATTCTGTTCCTGACAAGGATGATAAGAAAGAGAGTGACTCCAGTTCTTGTTAGTAGTCAGTTTGAACTCATATCTGCTGATATTTTGTATCATTTGGGTAAAATTACTTGTCCGTATATTCTGTCATAAGATTTTAAATTGTGTTTTCTATATTTGTAGTGTCAGAAACAGAGAGCAACAAGGGTAGTAAAGACTGTCTTCCTCAGCTGGACGTGGAGATCAATTCTTCCTTGCATTCCCGTGGCATTGTTAGAAGAAGCTGTCAATATGACAACTCTCAATGTAGAGCCAAGACCTCCACAAGCACAGGTAAAAATAACATGATGGTATAATTTCTGTAAAATGTATTTCTATTCCACTTGTTCTCATTAGAGTTACAAGTGAGTTGAAGTGAGATGATTGCCTTGATAGATCATGATCCTCAAGAAAGAGTTCAAGGACTTTATGCTCACGAAATATGAGACTTTTGTAGATGTATATGTGAGAAACACTGCAGCAGTAATGTCTTAATACGATCCGATAAGCAAATTAAGACATTACAAGTTACAAAATTTGCATGAAATACAAAATATCTGCCGATCCAATATATCGGATCAGATCAGTGCATACTTCCATTTAAGTAGAATGAAACCCACTGTAAACTTAACTCATTCAATCCCAAAGACATTTGTCTTTTCACAGTCCAGCCATTCAATCCCAGGAAGTAATTTACATTTTTTTCATTTTTCTTTCAAACATTAGGGTAAAAGAGGGTCTGAAAATATCTGGTACTGAATGAGTAAGTTATCTCCCATCTTCCTTTTTAGGCCATGTTGCAGGTCTTCTCTTCACTTCTTCTCTGCAAGAGATCGGTGAGATCCAATCGAATAGCTTGCTAAGAAGACACAAGAGTACTTTGGAAGAAGTTGTTGGCGGTGGCTCGGCTTTTGACTGGCAGGGTGTGAGGAGGCATTATATGAGTGGTGACAAAGTAGACAGCTGTGGTCGTGGCACCACCGTCCTTGGTCTGGGTATGAGGCAGGGTGAAACCGACCCAGTTAAAATTGCAGGACATCTTGGCGCTGATGCAAAAATTCTCTCTAATACCAAACTCTGTAAGAACAAGAGGCCTCTGTCATTGGCATTGAGTGGTTTAGAGGAGACTGCTGTTACAAGAACTTGTAACGATGAAGAGGAGAACGACTCCAGTGATGAGGACACAAATAATCTAGAGGCTATTTTTGATTTGGAAGATTTGGATTTGGATAAAACTACCACAGGATTTGGAATGACTTGTCACAAAACCTGCACATCTCATAAGAATGTTGTTGAAAGCAACCCGAGTTGCTGTGGCATGAGCAATGTGGCATCAAGTGGAACTGTGAACCGCACAGGCATCAAGACCGGCTATGACCCCCTATCCCTACTAGCTGCAGAGTCACAGTCAGAGCATCAAAAGGAGCAGCCGTGCCCCGAGGATGACAGCACACCCACCTCCAACAGGCATTTTGCGAGGGAGATCGAGCTGTACATGAAGCACATGGGGAGCCCACTGAGCAGTCGTACACCAAGCGTGGACCTGCACGACCCGGCCAGCCCCCTCATCTTCCACCCGTCATCACGCTCTGTTACTCGAAGAGCTAGCTTACCCCATAGCTCCCCCTTTAGGACTACAGCAGTGCCACGGTCTCGCACCTTCCAGCCTCCCTCGCCCCCCCAGCCCATATCGCATCAACGTCTGTGGTCATCGCCACCCAGTCACAGTGCTAGCACCACACCTAGCCCTTGTCCCAGCCCGCGCCCAAGGACTTATAGGGAGAAGACAAGCAGGATGCAAGCTGCAACTCCTTCACCATCCTCCTCCTCTTTTGCTCTTGACACACTGCTGACACCAACACTCGATGTTTTCAAAACCAGTATGTTCTCTGCCGGGAAAGGTGTTGCAGAGAAGGCGAGCCGTTGGTACTCACGTCTGGCTACCTACACCACACCAACCAAGGTACACTCCATAAAAAATGTGGCGTTTTTGAAGGTGTGTACAGCAATATTATCAACACAAAATAAGAGTAAGCCATGGCTCTGCCAAAAAAAAAAATCAAGATGTAACTGTCAGCAGCGGGTTTAACGCAATTTTAGTGAGACACTAATACAATACATCATCAATAAAATATCTACCATCATCATTAATATGTTAAACTAACCATGTGAATAAATTGCATGCGTCGTAATGACATGCTGTTTTCTGTCTAATAAGTCAGCTGGAACCTGAATATCCACAATATTTTGGGCAATAGGAACAAGCCTGCACCTCACTCAGTTTAACACTCACATAAAGCACACAAGTGGCCAATTATATTTGCTATTTGAACAGACATAATGCAGGACTTCAGTCACCAGTCTCTGGGTACTTACAGCTGGACTCTAACTACAGTGCATGCACGTCTTATGTAATTGAATGTGTGTACTGAGTTGCTGTAGTTTTTGTGCTCACAGTCTTAGCGTGGCTTGTTTGCTGTTTGATCCATAATATTCCAATCTCTGCTTACCCAGGACACTCACCGTCTCAGTGTGTCATCACTCGACGTCGGGGATCCAGATTGCTTCTCTGTTCAAGGTGAGGAGCATAAAAGGGAGTCAAAGAGCTATATGGTTTCCCCACAAAAGAATGGGGCTCTTGGCCCAAAGGGATCTCGAATAAGTCCAAGACCAAGCCCTTTCCACAGCAGACTTAACAGTCCCACTGCATCAACAAGCCTCAGAAGACCTACAACCCTGCTTCACGGTAAATCCTTAAGTTTTTATTCATACATGACAGGTTCTTTAATCATATTTACCCGTACTTGGAAATTAGTGACAAGTCACCTACAAAAAAAGACCAGACAGGGAAAGCTTGCTTGACTGCTGTCCTACTTTTCCTAAATATGCTGATGCCCGATGACTGCCCACTGCCACTGCAATGCTTAAATGCTGAGAACAAGCTTTACCTTCCAGAACAGACCCTCAGTTTTGCTTGAAAAATGCCAGTGATGTATCAGTGTGTTTTATTGTCTCAATAGCAATCTGCAATAAGTGTAGTTGGTCGATTGCCACATACTCTTACCATCTTTCATAATCTTACAGGTGACCTCTCACCACCCGGCTTCCCTTTGTCAGACAAGTCAGACGTGGGCTCCTCACGCTACACTAGCAACACCAGCATCTTCAATAACTATGCAATGGAGGTGAAAACAATCAACTCACCTGTTTGAATACTGGATGCGCAGTAATGATTTTTTTTTGTAAATAAACTTAATGACAGAACTATTACTTTGAATTTTGTCTGAAATATTGTCCCTCAATAGTAACGCCTGGCTGAGGTGTATATTTGTTAACAGTAGAATTTAGTTTTCTATGTAGGCTAATTTCTCTGCATTCTTTTTCATAAAGTAGATGGACACTATTTTTGAGTGATTTTTTGTGTGTTTTCAAATGTTCTCTTTTTCCAGCTCTTGATATCAAGCTGTTCACGCTGTAAGACATGCGACTGTCTGGTCTATGACGAGGAAATCATGGCTGGGTGGACAGCGGATGACTCCAATCTAAACACAATCTGTCCCTTCTGTGGAAACCCCTTCCTGCCTTTTCTTAACGTGGAGATTAGAGACACGAGAGGACCCGGCAGGTAACAAGACATAGTACTTCGATACCATGCATCTGGATGCTATTACTTAAACTGGAATAGCATGACAAATTATGATATATTTGTCAATGTGACTTGATCTCTTCTTTTGTTCTTAGGATGTTCCTAAAGGAAAGCGCATCTGTAGATGAGGCGATGAGCTCTTCATATTCTGCCTCCACAGGCTTTGACACAGGGACATCCACCTTGTCCACCCCTTGTCCCAACACAGCTATCCAAGACTGTTCAGCGAGATCAAGGTACAAAGATGTCACAAGATTACGCCACAACATTCAACTTTCCTACGCTCTTTTACCGAGTGTTTTCAATATGGTGCAGTTTTGACTACAAGTGGGTTATTTCTCCACAGAACTCGATCCACCAGGTCTCACGGTATAGACATCCCCTCAGAGTGGCGCCAGGGGGCTTTTTGTTCTGGAATGGCCATGGCCCGTAGCGTCAGTGCCTTTGGTCCAGTGGAGAAAACATCCCAATGCAACCATTTTTTGCCAATCTCTGGCAGTTTACCCAGCCGCCTGAATGAAACCACTGTATGTCCCACACCACTGATACCACAGTATTGTCAAAATTATTTTCGCCCCTAACATTTTCACTCTTATTTTATTGAAAAATAATCTTGGGGCAAATAAAAATACATTTGGTCAGCAGCAGAGCTGGGCAGTCCCGGGGACCGGGCCGGCTGGATGCCCATTTTTGGGGCAGGGGTTGGACGCTGACAAATTTTAAAAAAGGGCTGGACTAAGCATGGCCGGAAGTGGATTTTAGTCCGGCCCACTAATCGGGCCTCATGCGTGTGATGTGGTCGCGAGGCGGCCAAATTTCATCTCAGCCTACTCTGTGAAAGGCTCCTTTTTCGGCTTCTTTCTACTCCCGCGTCGGCGCGAGCGACAACTGCCCGACGCATTGTGCTGTTGGCGACAGGTCTGTAACACATGCCACGCACACATCAGGAATTGTTGCTGCTCTGATCGGTCCATTATGTCACATGTTGCGATGGCATACAGTTTCTCACCACGCAGCTCGCTGCTGCTGCAAAGCAAACTAGTTTGGCAGCGGCATGGGTGTTATGTAACGTATGTGTGTGTAAAGAAGCTACTCACCCACGTTCTACCTTCCAGATCATTATCGTAATACAATTAAATGCATCGTATAGTCATCTCGGTCCCTTTATGGTTGTAGCAGGCACGATATCCATTGTTGTTGCTGTCTTTTTGAAGCGACGCCCCCCCGACTTGCAATGCAACTGTTTCAAAACAACTTGTGTCCACGAGTATAGTCAAGCTGCGCGCAGCACTCAAAGATGAGGCCGGCACACCAAGGTGGAGTTCATGCACTAATTCTGGCGTCTTCCCTACTTCCGGAAATACGCCGTAGCAAACCTGCTGTCGTGGTGCTTTGCTGGTATGCTTTTATTTTGAAGGCCGGGAACTGTGAAGGAGGGGAAGTGTAGAAAATAAATGAGTAATTTGTTGACTGCGACTTCATGCTCTCTGTTGGACCCAAATAATTATACAATACGACAAAACCAGCCCCGGGGCTCGCAATGGAAGTACTAGTGGCACGTTTGAAGTGTGTCCACAGCGGGTTTGAATAGTAAATTAGGCAGCTAATCATCTCTAACTAAACCTCTGCCGTTAGCATCTCTCTTTTCTTTTTTGTTTTGGGGGGCTGGGGGGCGTAACGGGGCAGAGGGTGATAATTTTTATGAATAAGGGTGGGGGGTCGCGGCCGGAAGGGTACCCAGGTCAAGGGTGGAGGGTCGTGGCCGGATCGGTAAAAAAGGGTCAAGTGCCCAGGTCTGGTCAGCAGCATTGTCAGGGTGTCTGCATTTTAACAAGCAGAGACATTGTAAATAATTTCAAATAATACATGTGATAATGACAATGAGAAAATCTATAAAAAATCCCAAATGTGATTGCCTCTGTTCATGTAGTAATCTTACTCATTTATACATTTACATGTTTGAGTTCTGAAATGAGCATGTACAGGGAGTCCTAATTTTACAAACAAGTTCCGTTCCAACACTGGCGATGTAACATGAATTTCCGCGTATGTCGGATTTCACCGTTAAAGTCGAAATTTATGTCAATATACTTTGTATAAAAAAAACGAAAATACATTAAAATAAAAAGCATACAATGCTGAAGTGGATGGAGAAAGAGGAGAGGAGGCCGATAAAGGCAAAGGTACTGCCGGCACGCAAAACAGACACAATCGAGACACTCTGCGCATGCTCAACCGCAAGAAATGCTGGTCTTTGTAGAACAGGAAGTGCTTGTATGCGGAACTGCTTTGACAGTTGAAAGTACCAAACGGAAATGACGCCATACACAGTGGGTTATTCAAATGCCGGAGCAACTCTGTCCGATCAATCATGTAACGGGATATTCAAAATGTTTCTGAAATTGAAATTTAGACTTTAACCCGAATATTGACTGCATGTAAACGTAGTCACTACAGTGCTAGGGACAAAATGGAGGAGGGGGCACAGGTATCGTAAAGTCGAAACATCCTAGGTCGCGTATGTCGTAATTCTTGGACTGTCTGTATGCTACATTTTTCATAGACGGGGGATCTGATAAAGCAATACTAAATTAACTTGTAGTGCGTCTTGTAACAGTGTGATCCTACTAATGTGGAGTTTGCATGTTCTCCCCGTACTTGCATGGGTTTTCTCTGTATACACCTGACTTCCTACCATATTTATGTTCGGCTATTCTGTGCTTGGACGAGGACTGCTGCTAACCAAAGAAGTGTCTTCGTTTAAGTAATTTGTGTGACCTGACACGCATTTTTGAAAAGCTCAGCTGCAAACTTGAGGCTAATCTAGTTGGCCTTACTCCACTGTTATTATTATTATTATTTGTGTATCCATCAAAAAGCTTTCCACTATCATTTTTGTCCAGGACCCGTTGAGTATGGACTGGCGTCTCCACAACCCTGAGCCAGTGACGGTTCCGTACCTGAGCCCGCTGGTGCTGTGGAAGGAGCTGGAAAGCCTTCTGGAGAATGAGGGCGACCCAGTAATTACAGAAGCTGACATGGTGGACCATCATCCTATCATCTTCTGGAACCTTGTGTGGTACTTCAGGCGGCTGGACCTGCCCAGCAACCTGCCCGGACTCATTCTCACCTCTGAGCACTGCAATAGGGAATCCCAGGTAAGAAACGTGTGCAGTACAAATACAAGCATAGCCAACACACGAAGCTAAATTGCCCTCTTTCTACAGGTTCCTCGTCATTGGATGTTAGACGACAGTAAACATGTGTTGATCCAGATACTGTGGGACAACTTGAAGCTGCAGCAAGACCCCGTCCAGCCTTTTTACATTCTCTGGAACACGTACAGTGAGTCATACTTCTTTGTTGGACAGGACATTTGGATTTTGGCAGACACACCTGAAAACGTTTTTTCAGGAAAAATATATGTTAAAATGCTGTGGAATAAACGTCAATACTTCTCAAAGCAGGCCATGATGTGATGGGAAAAAATGCACAAATTCTGTAGTCTAATTATGAAAAAGGGTAGGAAGGGCAATATATCCTTTACATTGTAGTTAAAGGGACACTTGGATGATCTTAACATTGGCACTTATAATAGCTTTGCATGTAAAAATGACATGCCCCCCCCCCCCAAAAAGACTCCGTAGTGATTTAAGGGATTTTTTTGTGATTAGATTTACGACAAATTGGCCCGCCCCCTTTTGAAGCTTGGCTTGTTATTTTTTCGGTCTCAGCGGTCTACGTCACAGGAGGGAGGCAAGCGTGGTAATATTGCTCGCTTTGTCAGTTCTATTGTCTAAAACGGCGACCGATCACCACCAAAATGCAAATGCACATTACTACTTGTCCACTTCAACCTGTGAAAGTATGAAAGTGTTCTGCACAATATTTATTAATATAAGTTTGTATCGATTGACATCAAACGTGAGCTCATCATGATTAACTCCACAAAATCAAAAATACAGTGGCGATTGCTTCTCCACTTACACAAGCTGAAGCGGACAAGAGCATGAATGCGCACACGAACCCCGACTGGTTATATTTTGGACATTTAGCAAGGCTAAACTCGTGTCCCCAAAAAAAATCAATATTGTGATGGTTTTTTTTTTATTTTTTTATTTTTTTATCAGCTCTTTTCTTTCTTTTTTTTAAAATATATCGTGAGCTTTTTATACATCGCCAACCGCCCCGCAATATCTGAATAATTATCTTATTGTGAGGTCCATATCGTGATGTTATCGTATCGTGACATTTGGATATTTCCAATGGAGAGTATGTAATCGGTCCCTCCAGTGACTCGGACAGAACAAGGATAGAACGGTAGGGGGCGCGGCCATTTTCCTCATTAACAAGAGGCGTTATTCATGTTATTCATGAGTCATGTATTTCCTAATTACTCCCAAATTTATTGATAAAATAGAAAATGACAACTCTTTTCATTATCCTGATCAAAAAATATATAAAATGCACTTGTTAGTGAAAACATGGCCATCTGGCCCAACCATCCCTTTAATGGTTACACCAGCCATTGATTTGATTTCAAAAGAAAATGCAGCTTGAAGCCATTGAATATAATGGCTCTCCATCAGAGTTTGTAGTTTGGGCCATTAGTTGAGCATGTCAGCTATGTTTTCAGCAACAACGGAGGAACATCATATGTATTGTGAAGCAACATGGTGGCAGCATCATGCTTTACTTCAGCCAACAAAAAGCAACTGGGCTAATGCCAGTGTGGAGAGAATTGCAGTATTATCAAAATACAATTCAGTTTGGTCTGAAATAGTCAGGCAGGCCCTATAATTCAGAATACGAAGAGGAATTTCAGTTTACCACACAAATAACAATCTGTAGCCTAGATCCAAACCCACAAATGAATGGCTTTACCAGAACATAATTCAAGTTCGATTTCATCCCTACTGACCGCCAGGGGTGGTGCTTAAAGCACTGAATGTTCCCTGCGCATGCGCGAAGGGAACATTCAGTGCTTTAAGCACCGTTTCTGGCGGTCATTTGGGATTCATAGAACCGTAGTTACGGACGTAACTTTCGTTTTAAAACGGGCCCAGTCAGACTTAATCTGGGAAAGTTGGAAATCTTTCATAAACTGATGGGGCTTTACACAGGAAAGCTATGATGCATTTAGAGTGCTTTTGCAAAGAAGACATGGTAAATATTCAGTCAAGATGTGCCATGAACAGACTTTCACCCAAAATGCTTGAATGCTGTAATTAATGCAAAAGGTGCTTCAGCAAAGGATTAATTCTGATGAATTTGCATGCTCAATGTCTTTCCTTCTTCACTTCAAAATTACTTCAGTTTTTTACATGTAATCATACAGTTATTTCATGGCAAAGGTTTTCACAAATCCCAAGCATTTTATAGTGGTGTGTCAAAATTCTCCGTATCATGTGATTACTCAGTTAAAATGTCAGCCGTATTTATTTCTTTATTTTTTTGTTATGTGCATTTCCTGTTATTTGACTGTCAGTCGTAAATAGAGGGCTGTCTTGAGCTCTGTTATAATTGCCTATTTTATAATAGGTCAAGCCAGCCATGTCCTTCTGCTAACAGGCTCTGTGTGCTCTCTGTCTTTCAGGGCTTAATTGTACTCTGTTGTTAGAAAGTGAGTGTTGACCTCTGGCCGCAGACTTCTGCCTATTACTTGGGTTGTCTTTGTTCTCTTGTGTGTGCTCGCATTTGTGTCCTTGAAGAGTCATCTTTTACTTTTCATAGGTTTTTTTTTTTTTTTTTTAGTGACTGCAATTACCCCCTGATTATGTGGGGGGAAAACAGAGGCCTCTGTCCCAAATACATCTCTGCACTGTATTTGAATGTGGGTGTTGGTTTGGTGAATGTATACGTACTTGCACATTCAGAATTAAAGAGAGACATAAACACTTACTAAAACAGGCTCAGCACCAGATGTGCCATTATTTAAACTGACATAGGCAAGCATGACAAAGCGGTTTGTACTGGCTCTTGGGCCATTTCTAGATAAAGTGTCATGAAATGAAGTACGTAATGCTAAACAAAACATTGCAGACTTAAATCATCATCATTAAGAAAAAAGTGCACTTTGCTGACCTGCGTACGTGTGTGGCTTTCAGATGTGGGCTACTCTGTGTCCCGAACGGTCCCAAAAGAGGAGAAGGCGTTCACGGAGGAGCTGCTGCACAGTGTGGTGAGGAGCATCCAGAGGAATGATGTCGGCCGACCAATGGCTCATCTGCTTGAGCTACAGGACCAGACACTCGGTCTCAAAAGGCAAAGGTCAGTGTTATAATGGTTAAATTTGGACTAATGCCAGCCGCCCTGCATCAATACTCTCTAAGCCACCTTTCGATGCAGCTCTGCAAGTCTTTTGGGGTATGTCTGTACTAGGCTGAATGATTATGGAAAATATTGTGCTATAGTTCCTCCCTATATAAAAAAACAAAACGTAGCCATCTCCAGTCAGAATCATCACACATTCTCAAGTGAAGAGAAAGTAAAATTAGACCTGCATAAATGAATGTTTTCCGATTTCAAAAACCATGCTGCAGCATGCACTAGGCGGCGCCACCTCAGCGGTTTAATGACGAGCAATAATCATTTCTTCATTTTGTCTTCATTTTCATTCATGAAATCGGAGGACGCAACATATGGACACATGCAGATGTATTTATACTCAACCTAGACAACTCACTATGTTGCAGTTGCAAGTTCAACTATTGGTTCTGTGGCCATCTTCGCAGCATTCGTCTCATAGCTTTTACCCTTGTGTGGTCGCGCCACAAAACAGCCATAAATTTGCCCTTATGTAATTTTCATGTCCCTGTAAAGTGAAATCAAGAATATCTTGTATCTTTTTTTACAGCAATCCTTAGTCTGGATTAAACGATATCATATGAATACAATGATGTCAGTTAACCAAATTATTCCCAAACAAATCTATTCAAGTCATCTAGTGAAAATTCTTCTCTTTTTAATATCGCAATACATATCGCAAATCCCCCAAAAATCGCAGTCATTTTTTTCCAATATCGTGCAGCCCTAATTTATATGTATATAAATATTTTGTTTATATATGTATGTATGTATGTATATATGTATGTATATGTGTGTGTGTATATATATATATATATATATATATATATATGTATGTATGTATGTATATATATATATATATATATATGTATATGTGTATATATATATATGTATATGTGTATATATATATATGTATATGTGTATATATATATATGTATATGTGTATATATATATATGTATATGTGTATATATATATATGTATATGTGTATATATATATATGTGTATATATATATATATGTATATGTGTATATATATATATATGTATATGTGTATATATATATATATGTATATGTGTATATATATATATATGTATATGTGTATATATATATATATGTATATGTGTATATATATATATATGTATATGTGTATATATATATATATGTATATGTGTATATATATATATATGTATATGTGTATATATATATATATGTATATGTGTATATATATATATATATATATGTATATGTATGTGTATATATATATATATGTATATGTATGTGTATATATGTATGTGTATATATGTATATGTATGTATATATGTATATGTATGTGTATATATGTATATGTATGTATATGTATGTATATGTGTATATGTATGTATATGTATATGTATGTATATATATATGTATATGTATATGTATGTATATATATATGTATATGTATATGTATGTATATATATGTATATGTATGTATATATATGTGTATATATATGTATATGTATGTATATGTATATATATATATGTATATGTATATGTATGTATATATATATATGTATGTATATGTATGTGTATATGTATATGTGTATATGTATATGTATGTATAAGGCCTAAAGTGCCTGGCAAAACATCCCTCTAAAACCTAATGGCGACTTTAGAAATAGAAATAGAGACAACTTCAATGAATGATTTTTTGTATGTTGGATTTAAAACAAAGGTTAAATACTGTATACAGTATTTATATGACTGCCGTTTGCTGACCTTAACTTTGTCCTGCTTAGGAGTTTGTACAGAGACCTCCTCTTCCTGTCCCTGGTGGCTCTGGGAAAAGACAACATTGATATCGGTGAGTCCTTAGTTTGTGTGTGAAAGAAAATGATCAAAATAAATGTAGCATGTCATTCTGTGACTTCTGCATCTGAATGGACACCAGACAAGCAACCCGTATGGCACCGTTTAGAAAATGAGAGGAAATGTTTCCTGTCCACTAAAAATCATCATCGGGTTTAAGACTTGCTGTCAGAAATGAAGTCAAGGTCTTTTTCTCAACTGTATGTAAACTTGTGGTTGCAACTGTAAATCAGGTCTGCGTAGTTTTAACTACTTTGACTCATCAGGAGAATTGAACCTGCAGGAACGCCTCAAAGAGGACTTCATGCATACCTGTCAACTTTTACGTTTTCCCCGTATTTTGTACGTTTTTTGATCATTTCAAATTGTGTATGCCGTATAACAATTTTTGTATGTGGGGAAAAAAAAAAATTAAAAACTTGTTTTTTGTTAGACCGATCTCGTCTTGCCCATTTCGACTGTAATCCGGAGCGTCCTTTATCGATTCCGACTGCAAACTTCGGCCGACTTTTACGAGCAAAGTCCAACCACCCCCCGAACACCACATGTGCCCCCCCCCCCCCCCCCCCCCCCGGGGAGCGATAAGCACTGTGTAAGATTCTATATAGAAATATCCGTTCCGTTTCCCCCACCTCTCCCGCTGAGCGATAAATACTTTGTAAGATTAAAAACAGATACTGTGTAAGATTATATGCAGAAATGTACGGGCAAATGACAACTTTTGTAAGATTCAGCACAGCCCAGGGTTGACAGGTATGCTTAATGGAATAACTCGGGTTTACGCTGCTCTTCACGCAGATGCCTTTGATCGGGAGTACAAGCTGGCGTACGACCGCCTGTCACCGAGCCTGGTGAAGCTCACGCGCAACTGCGACCGCCCACCCAGCACCGGTGTCATGGAGTGTCGCAGGACCTTCGGGGAGCCTTACCTCTAAATTGCGTGAAGATGAGCTCAGGAAACCAGCTGTGCTGGTTGTGAGGCAGGAATGTTCAACATGTAGCCATCCTTCATTCATTTGAACAGGATCGTCTCCACTGAGTCTCCTTATACAAAGACTGTTACGACACACCAGAAGAGTATTTTTCAAAGCAATATTTTTCATGGAAACATGGCATGCGAAACTAGTAGCGATGATATTTTCATGTGAATTCTATTTATACAAAGTAAGATGTATTTATTCTAGTGTCATCTGTTGACTGTCCTGTGGTGGTAGGTGTGTAACAGTTAGTGTCCAGTCCATCATGTTGCCTGATACATTGAAAGGAGTTTGACTTGAAGAGAAATGACTTCATTCAGCCACAATTCTAAATTGACCACCCAAGGTAACAATTCACATCTTACAAAATGGGGAAATAACTCGATGGGGATGCGGGGGTTGGAGGTCCGTTGGGGAGGTACTGTATACCAACTGACGTGTTTTCTTTTTTTTGTTATGTTTTATAACTGTGGTACAAATAGTCAAATCTTCACTACGTCCTTGTTGGACAAGCAGTTGGATGTAACATCTCTTTGGATGTTTGAATCAGGGAGGCAATGGAATGGTTTAATCCTCCTTAACTAGTTTTCACTCTTATCAATTCTGATATAATAATGACAATAGAAAATGAAAGGATAGTATGCATTAAGAGATGATCTCTGAACGGTACGACTGGAGATTTTAATATCAGTTGGAATTTTAACTTGTTTTTAAGAATAATTTTAGCTTACTGCATAATTACCTTTATTTTTTTAAAGAATGATCTTATTACCAAATAAAAAAAAAAATAGAATTGCTGTTAGAAATGCTGACATGTTCGCGACATACTCTGTAGAGCAGCAAAGACTCAAAAGACAACGCACAGAGGAAAGAAGTCATTGTGCTTTTGGAAAATGCGTTTTTTAAAATTTGCACATTGCAACCAAATGTAGACCTTTAGGTCTTGATTTACTAGATCCAAAATCAGGCGCTAAATTGTAGAGATGAAAGGAGTTCAGTCAAAGGTGGTATGGCATTGACTCCATCTTGTGACTGGCTCCAAGTCAGCCCTTCAGATCATTCAGAAGCTCCAAAATTGCAGAATCAGTTCTCACCAAGGCCTCTTATTTTGCCGCACAGTGGTATCATTTGCATACACTTTTTACAGGTAGAAACCCAATAGTATATTTTAGTGTGAAATCAAGGCACAGACGCCGCTGCCATATTTGGATGTGGCAAAATGGAGCGATCAGTAAATATGCCTTATTCTTTTGCCGCGTGGAGATGTAACAACCAATTTAGACTCAAAGCGAGACCTTCTAGGATTAAGACTGACTTTTAATTGTATTTGCCCCCATGATATTGTTTTGCAAATAGGATTTTCTGACTTTGTGGCAAATACTAGGAAATACCTTTTTGCTTACCTTCACTTTTCTAATACCGTACAATGTAGCTTTTCCAAAGATAAAGGAATGAGAAAGCAAGGATACTTCAATATTTATAATCACAGTAACAGTGTTACATGCAATTATATTATGAGTTGCAGCTACCAATATATGTATGTTGGTTTGGGGCTGACGTATATCATAAACATCATTGGATAAAAAAATCACACAGATTGTTGTCGATGCATATCCGTGACCCAGATGTTTTAGCATATGAAAAGGTGAATTAGAGGCATAAATGTTGTTCGCTTCGTCAAAAGTGCTTCACGCTGACGCATTGCAACGATGGGCCAAGCTGGTCAAGGCGGCGTTTTTGTATATATACAGTATGTTTATGACAGACCCATGTTCATATTCATCTGAAATACCTTTTAAAAAAAATACACGAGGAAAAAAGGGAATGACTGAATAAAACATGCTCCACTGAGCCACCTAAAACTGCACAGAGAACCAGATGACTCACAGTCAGTTTAGAGTCTGGCAATATGAAACTGAAGGAGCTGAAGTAACATCTCGTTACCATGCACGTGTTTTTTTTTCTGGGAGCGTTATGGTGGTTGAAGGAAGACCTCCTCAGGTCAAATGAAGGTCTTATGAATGACAACCACTTTTGTCACCTGGAAGAACAAATTATTTAAAAGTCATAATGCTGCTGCACTTTGGCCCATAAAAAAAAAAAACGTGGGCTGATTTAACTTGAAATGGCTCACTGACTACGATGGGAACATCTGGGAAAGATGACGTTCATCTGTAAAAAGGAAAATGTGTAAATGAATGACTGCACAATCTTCATTTTAATGCTTTGTTAGAAAGAAAAAAAAAACACATATGTAAAACTTTTTATAACAGTTATTCACACACGTGGTGATGGTTCTTTCAAGGACCAGACATTCAGGGCTCTTTGAATGTAAATAAAGTCATATGATCTCCCGTTTCTCCTTCTCTTTTTTATTGTATTTATTTATTTATTAACTTTAACAAAGTAAAGCGATGTTCATGATTTGTTTTTTTTTAATGAAAGACATCTTTGGTCCAAGACAATAAGCAAAGAAAGAGTATTAGACTGTTAAAAAAATAATTTATTGCAGAATGTTTTGAAATGAAAAATCGTTTTCAATGTTTGCATCCACTTCATTTCAACAAGTGAGTTTAAAACAAGACAACATGACACCTTAAGACCAACAAGCATCCGTTTTTTAACAAAACTGTGAGCTTCTTTCAACGCAACCACATCTGTATTCCCACACAGCCAACATGATGTAGCACGGGTAAAATAACACTGAACCTTTAGGCGGTCAACTCTGACAATGCTTAATGTACAGGAGGTGTTTTATACACTGACTGTACCGTTAAGTGTTTTCAAAGGTTGGTCGTTTTTTAATCCTGTAAATACTCCCTTAGAAATGTGTACAACATTTGAACAGTTAATGCATAACAGCCGCATGCCGCGTTTCACATTTCGAGGACAACGGTACTTTAAAGTGGAAATCAACCCAAACATATTTTTTAAAGAATTGTTCCCATCAGGCCCACGAGTTGAAACATGGCATTCTGATTAATACTGTGTTTGTGGAATATTTTTAATATATAATAATAGCTAAGCAGCAAAATCCACTGGTTTTTAGCCATCTCAGGGGGCGGCCATTTTATCATTTCTGTCGACTGAAAATGACATCACAACTACGCAGGGCTAAGGGAATGACCAATCACAGCTCGTCTGTTTTTTAAAGCTGAGCCGTGATTGGTCGTTACCTGAGCCCTGGGTAGTTGTGATGTCATTTTCAGGGCTTGCATAGAACATTTTCTTGAAAAAAATATGTTTGGGTTCATTTCCCCCTTTAAATACGAATGGCAAAAGTTCATTTCCCCTTTGAAATTGCAAATTGCATAAATCCCTTCTAGCTTCCCAATAAGTGTTTTTTATATAGGAAAGACACACTCTAGAGTAGTGTTCAGTTAAAAAAGAAACAGCATAATAAGCCGTTAATTTTGACAAGATATTTTGAATTAGCTTTAGTTTGTATTTTGACTAAATTTAAGTTTTAATCATAAATTAGTCATCTGATTATATTTTAGTTTTCGTCCAATTTTAGTCGCCTAAATTAATTTAGTCGATGTTTCAGTATATTTCAACTTCTATACAGAAAAGTATAACACACCTATTTGTAACTAGTTTAACACACAAGACTCACATTTAACACTACTGTGTCATTATTAAACTTTGTTTCAATTAAAAATGTTGGAATGACTATTATGCCATTTTAAAACTTAAAAATTAGTTTTTGACTAAAAATGTAAAAAAAAACAAGGGCTTAGGAAGCTAAGCATGTAAGTTCCTTGAAATATGAAGATTTCACCGCCGTCACTCCTGATTTTAAAAAATGATCCTTTAGCTATTGTGATACAATACCAGTTCTGGAGGACACTAGACCACCCCAGATGTCCACCAAAAGAAGTCCCATTCAAATCTGAGGTTCCATTTCAAAATAAGTCCCCTGACTGTTCGACATTATTTACACCTCGTCTTTTTCTTCATCGCTGAAGGTGAAATGGGCCCCAAAAAATCATTTTGTCGCTTTCTACCAGCATTATTATTATATAATGGACATTATCGCTCACTTTCGTCGTCATATCTTTCTCTCAAAGCAGTTGACAATTGTTGACTGTTTTCTTCCCAAGAGTGTGATTGAAGCAGGTGACTCTTTTGTTGACCACTGAAGTTGGCCTCTAATTGATTCTCTTCTCACTTAGCCCCATCTGTTCCATTTTCTGAGTGGTTCTTTTCTCCTACCCGCGTATGTTTCCTTCTTCAATTTGATTTCGTGACTGTGGGTTTTTTTTTTCGTCTTTTATTTGTTGATGATATTGTCAAGTCAGTAGTTCTCGTATCAATAAGTAAGTTCTATTTCAGTTTTCGTTTAGTTTTCGTCTGAATAAAAATATTCTTCATGAATTAAATGATAGAAAATTTTAGTTAATGAAATTAAGACTGGTAATGAGAGATTGTAAAGAATTAACTAGTTTTTGCAACTTTTTAAAAAATTTGCTTGCATTGAACTTTTCTTTTCCCCCCATGCCATGCTTTAATCCAATTGACATGCTTTTGACCTTTTCGGAAGAAAAAATACATTGGGCGAAATACCTGCATAAAAAACATGTAAGCAATGTGAAGTCATGGTAGCCAGACCTGAAGTTTGCTGCCGCCATCTATAGTGCCCGAGTGCCTCGGCTTGTAACTTTCGAACCTGTACGTCCAGGTACCACTGTACATTTGTTTAATTTAGTGTCTACTCAATTTCAAACGAGTAGTAGCCTAATATTAAAAAGGGGCATTAAGATATTTTTCCATCCTTGGTTGACAACGCACTGGGTCACACATTATATGGAGACGGGACAGACGAGGATGCGGTCCTCCAGCAGGACGCTGAGGACGAGGAACACAAAGTAGAGCGCAAACATAGTGAGGCCAAGCGTTCGGCTCATCTTCCAGTGACACGTGGCGATGGAGATGATGACGAAGAGGAGCATGAGGAAGAGCAGCACGATGGCGCAGAACAGGCCGTTGGAGCTGACCGTCACTGGCTGGCCGTCATGCAACAGCGAGTACAAGAGCCACGGGACTGGCAAACTACAAAAAAAAAAAAAATCAACAGCAAAACAAATACTGTACTAGAGGAGTCATTCTACAACTGGAGGACTTGTTTCTGTATCCCTCATTAAATTGTTAAAACAATTTGTTTTATTGCATATTTGTTATATGCTCTAAGACAAGTTGTATCTCTCAACATACACCCTGTCACTAAAATGTTTTTAGCCATCTCGGAAAAGGGGAAAAAAGTGAGCTACATGACCAGGCGCTGACCATGAGTAGATATAAAGTCCTCCTTTTTTTTTTTGTTTGAGTATGTCACTCAAAACCACCTCAATCAACTCATATCAGAAAAAGACAATATTAAAGTTTATATTATTAGTTTCACATAGCCATGTTGCGCCACTCAAGGTGTTGCCTCACCCACACCTCCAGAACACACACATAAATTGTTAAATTACAGACAAACTAGGGCCGGACCATTAGAATCGATTTGCCGCAAAGAAAAAAAGAATTTGACCACATTTGGACTTAGGAGATTTTCGGCCGACAGCGACAATGTATAATTTTTTCATACGTCGAGATCACAATTATCGGACAATTTACAGCTACAATCAAACAAACACACACAAATAAAATGCTTTGTTCAGATATTGTGCGGTTTTGGTTTTGCTGGCAGCAGGCGCGTCAGCAGGCAGCCGCGCATGCCGGCTGCCTCCTGACACGTCAAGTGCTGTCAAACGTCTCTGAAGGAGACGAATGTTGATCACTGAAATTGCACAAGGTCTGCAGAAAGAAGTTAAAAAACGTTGACTTACCGGTAATAAAAAGACATGATGAAATACTGGAACGAATTAGGTTATCTGTGTTGTGGTGACAGTTGTGTTTTGCTAAATTGTGTTGTTTCCGAGGTTCCTGAATACATCACGCGACTCGCTGGATGGGAGGGGTGTGCGAGTGAGAGAGGAGTGAGCGGACAGCGACAAGGGTGAGAGATCCGTGCGTACTTATGACGGAACTGCTGTTGCGCTGTAGTTGGCCTCGGCTACGGCCCACATTAGCCGTGTTGGAATAATAAAAAGGGCCATAACTGAGCTATGTCTGACGTCGTGACTTTGGAAGACGTAACAATGCACTTCACTCGGACACTTTTTTTTTTTATTTTCTCAAGCCACGCAGAGCTGCAATATAAGGATGAAAGAGCCGCGGGTTTCCGACCCCTGGGTTAAACAATAGAAAATGGATGCTTCTGAAATACGGCCTGCTGCATTGTTTGGTGTGAACACACAAAGCAACATACAGTATTAGTATTATACAGTATGTACTTGAGTCAGTGTCTAGTAGACTTACCCTACAGTGATGTCAAAGATGTTACTGCCAACTGAGCTGGACACAGCCATGTCTCCCAGACCTTTGCGGGCTACAATAACGCTGGTGATGAGGTCAGGAATGGATGTGCCGGCCGCCAGGATGGTGAGCCCCATGATTTCCTCGGAGATGCCTATCGTCTCACCCACCTGGACGCAGGAAAATGGACACATATTGTACGCTAAGTTTGACTCGATTTGGGGAATATGAATATGAATATGAACTGACCTGATGGGCCCACCACACCATCAGGTAGGAGAAAACACCAATCCACAGGATTGTGCCAATAAATGTAAGGGCAAAGTATTTCTTGGATGTCTGGGAAATAAAAAGGTGAACATTTGACATGAATTCAGTGCAGAAAAAGGTTGCTTGAAAATTGGCTCCTCAGGTCTATGGAGTGTCGGCCTTACCATCAACCTACATTTTTTCACAAATTAAATAGTACATTTGTGAGTACAGTAAACCCCTTCCATCGCGGATTCCAGTTTTGCAGTACCACTATTGTGCAGATTTTTTTGTTTTTAAGATAACTCTATTCTGGTCTCACACTTGAAAATCGGGTGCAATTCCACTTTCGACCACTAGTAGTATTTTGTTGGAAAATAATTGAATGTCATCCACTGTAATCCTGCTTTTTAGGGCTACAGAAAGCGCTACGGCTGTAGGTTCATTTTATAGTGTACATCTTTGGGAATCATTACACTGGTCAACACATTTTTTTTGTTTAAATCAGAGATACAAGTTAACTTTTCGAGATGATTTTATTCCCCACTGATTCCAAATCTGGCCTTGTGTTTTTTCTCTAGCTCATCAGGTTTTCATAATTAAAAAAATAATATTAATAGATAAAAAATAAAAATGATAATAGTAATAATAATATGTGCTATATTTATTAACATTTCTGAATTAACAGTTGGGTTAGGTTCAGAAACAGGTGATTTTTTTTTTCTAAAACGTCATAGCTATAAATGTCAACACATGGCAAAATCCATACTGCGCAAGCTTTTATGGGTCAAACGTAAAAACAAAAAATGAAAACATTTAAACGACCTGATGTGTTAGAAAAACGAATGGCATTTTTAAATCTGTGTCAAAAATACGTTTAGGGGCACATAAAGCCATCCCTGATTGAAATTTGCTGTTGACCAGAGTTATTGATATAAATTATGGCATAAATTAAGTTTGTTTGTTTGGGAAAAAAACAGCATTTGTTTACTGCAAACACAGAAGGATTGGTACACTGTTACACTGTACGATATTCGTATGCTATCTATTGCTTTTGCTTTCTGTCAATATACTGTATGTGTTTGTAAGATTGTAAACGTGTGACCCTTAAAAAAATGAAGCGCTGTAAATGCTATAAAAACATGCCTACAGGGTATTTTAATATTTCACTTACAGTATTGCAGATGTGGTCTGGAGCGTAACCACCGCGATGGCCTAATACTAATTTCCTGCAGCTCGCCTGAATCTCTCACATCACAGTGGTCAAGAATGACTGGTGTAGTGAAGGACGGTGGAGATACACACCGGGTTGCGGACGTCAGGCAGTGTGAGCCACAACGGGAACACGATGGGCAACAGGAGGAGGTAAGTGACCTGCTTGCGTCTGCTTTCTGGCCAATCTAAAGACAAGGGCTCGTTCTCCTCCTCCCCTTCTTCCTCCTCTCCATCATCACCCCCACTTTCACTCGATACGTCGCTGTCTGCGTCACTGCTCTCATCGCCACTTCTGCCACCTGAGCTCTCCTGCACACAAGAGACATTTCGGACGATCAGCGAGTCACGCAAAGGGATTCATCAAGGGTTGCTGATTAGTGGATCTCCAGTTTGTGATGGACAACATTTTCCAGTATAATCCTAATCCATTCATCTCTTTTCTAGACTTCCTCACGAGGGCCGCAGGAGTGCTGGAGCCTATACCGGTTGACTTTGGGGGAGAACAGGGTACAGCCTGGGCAGTTTGCCAGCCAATCACAAGGCACATAGACAAACAAACATTCAACTCACATTCACACATATGGATAGTTTAGAGCAGTGATGTGTAACTGGTGGCCGCCCGTGACCACACTCTGAGGACCCCCTTGATTAATTTTCCAGCCAAAAATGTAAGTTTATTGATTTATTTATTTTTGGGGTGGTGGTGGTGGGTCGATTGTAAACATGTTTCCTCTACTAAAGTTGAGCCCCGAATACTTGCGGTCTAGCACCCATAAATTCACTTATTTGCAGATTTAAAAAAAAAAAAAAAATCAATCTATTTTTTTGTTTATTTGGGTTTATCAGGCGAACACGCAAACTCCACACAGGTGTTCCTGTGCAGCGACCCGTACTTCGAGGCAAAACAAAACGCTAAACACTAGCTACGGTGCTGCCTATGCAAACCTTATACTGTACTTCAGATAATGCTACATACTGTACGTTAATCCCCTCCATA
Organism: Filicampus tigris; assembly: GCF_054856515.1. Classification (NCBI taxonomy): domain Eukaryota; kingdom Metazoa; phylum Chordata; class Actinopteri; order Syngnathiformes; family Syngnathidae; genus Filicampus; species Filicampus tigris. The sequence goes on from NC_141219.1 coordinate 27,460,182, forward strand.
AATCCGAGCAAAGTCGGCTCCAGCTCACCCTAATGAGGACATGCGGTATACAATATGTAAGAGTACACACACGCACACACACGCACACACACACACACACACACAAGTACACTGCATACAGCAAGATTTTTGTTCTGAATTATTTGGGTTCGTCCTCCTTTTTCTATTGTCCCTCAGATATCTCTAGTCTCTTTAACTCTTCTTTTGGGGCACATTTTTAATGTTCGCCTACGGCCCATTTATTCTACTTTAAAAGCCTGTCGAAAAAGTCTTGTCATATTGACCTCAAAATCAGTAACAACATTAGTGTGCAATGGGGAAATGATCTATTTTGCAAATGCACACAAAGCTCAACTTGAAGTCAACGTTATTATTTGGTGGGCAGTACGTATTAAATGTGGCTCGAAGACATGACAGTGAGCTGCATACCTTAGAGCCATCCTGCTTGTCCGTCACGTTCTTTGTCTCCCGCTCAGCTGGAGGCTGGGAGGTGGACGGTTCCTCTGCTGCTGTGCCAGGTGCAGGCCGCTCACATTTTGGCTCGTGATCGTCATCTGGACATCGAAGATGGATAAAAGAAAACAAATGAGAGATACTTTCAGAGAATAGAATTGTCACAGGTGTTTCAATCACATTGTGATTTGATGAATTTGTCTGAAATTCACAAAGGAAGATATTCGCAAAATGTCCAAATCTGAACCTTCAGGTTTACTAGAGAAGATTTTCACACACAGACATATTGTACACAGACAACCATCAGCACATGAGTCCTCTGGCGGACTGATTTGGACTCATTGAGGCCCCTTCAAGCTCCCTGCAAAAGCACTTCTCTCTGCCTCTCAGCCTCTGATTCAACCTTCTTCAAATTTAAACCATCGGTAATGTTTCGGAAATGAAATGACCAAATCAAATGTACCTCGAGAGGGGTGCAAAAAAACAGTCAGAGAGCACATAGACCTCGAACAAAATCAAACAAAGGTGAACAGGAATTCCCCAATCAGTTTCTATTCAAATATTCATCGCAATCAATTAATCCGGCTACAACACAAAAAGCAGGGGAGATAAACAGAGGTCGTTTAATGATGAAGATGAACATACGTGTGCATTTTGTATAGTGTGCAATCCGGCGTGGGGGCAGTTATGTAAATTAGCCGCATTATTCCATCCAAGTGGGCTGAAAATGCGGAATGGCTCGCTTACAATCTATACAAAGGGGATGGGTGAGCAGACCCACCGTAGACCAGTCTGTGTGTACAATCAATAAAAAATTCATTTTTCCATATTATATTTCAACATACTGTATATTTGTCTTTCATACAAACAGGTGGTGTATTCATATATTTCTCATTTTCGAACAGATAGTACAAGGGCATCGACACTTTGATTTGTCTCGCTTTATCACAAAATCCTTTTGGGCTTATGTCATGGAACAAGTTCACGCTGAGCTCCAGGACACAAAGTAGAGGAACATAAGTTGTGAATCTCAAAATATTGGTCATAACAAAGCAAGTGTTATTTTGCTTCCATCAGTATAATTGCATTTATGCTTAGCGTTTCGTTGTTCACGTTCTGATTTTTGAAGAGATGGTCACTTGGCCCTTTTTTGCCACCACTAGAGGGCAGACTATGCCTGTGCAGTGTTACTGCAGGGAACGTAAATGAAAAATATTGTGCAGGCAGTTAATAAAGTTTGCTCCGTGGTATCGCGGAAGAGAACAGTGGTCTTGCTTTTTAAAAGAACCCAACACAACACATAAGTCGGTACTTGACCCGGTTAGGAACGAATACAAGGATGGACGAAAACCCACGTTCGTCCTTTTTAAAAGACTTTTTGTCCTCCGTCCGTCCGTGCACAAAATAGGCGTCCGTCCGTTCCGTGCGTGGGACGGAATGCCCATCTCTGGATTTTTGAATGGAAGATACAGAAAGAAAAAAACAGAGCTGAAGTCTTGAAAACTTCCCTCTTGGCAAACGTAATGAGCTAATTTTGTCTTAATACAAAGATGACGTTCTATGATTCACTGTGTTTTGTCCTGAACTTGGAACTCTACCAAGATGTAAATAAAGTGATGCATCGTCTTAAAACATCTCACCTCATCTACACATACTGCACAGTACTTGTACTGTATATAAATTGCATAATGCACGTTCAATGCAGGTCTCTACAAAATGTTCAAATATGTTCTAATAGTTCATACAATACATACTGTTTCATACCAGAATATGTACAGTGTAAATGTACAATGTTCACATTCCGACTCACCTTTCAAGTGCTGCTGATGTGACTTGCCTGTGTCAAGGACATTCAGAGGCTTTACTTTGTTATTTGCTGCGGTTAAGAGAATTACTGAATCAGAATCAGGATAGCTTTATGGTCATTGTACCACTAAGGTGAAATGAAATGGAACAGACACAACCCGTCCGAGAGACACAGAAAAACAATAACCAGCAGGGGGATACAGAACGGGAAGCTGTCGGTTCATCTTTGACAGCGCCCCGTTTACGCAGATGAAAAGAAAAACATAAGGAAGGGAGAGGGAAAAAAACAACCCCATACTAAGCTCCTGTACAGTATGCATTTGGGGACGGGCGTGGCGACTCGGCAAACGGGGACACATTACTGCACGACACACAGTAAAAAAGTATCATATATAGAGTACCTTTGTGGTATATTTTGAGCTGGGAAAAAAAGATCACTTGCAAACGGGCAGTCATGCACTTCTAGTCCATGCAAACAAAATGCCACAATCCAATGTTGACATGCAGCAATAAACACGTTTCAGGAAAAAAAACAACGCAGCACACAGGTTACCTTTCTTCTGCATGAACCCCTCCGCTCTGACATCACCCTTAAAGGACGTCTCTGAGAGAAATACACAACAAAACGCGACTCTTCGGTCACATGCTACTTCAATAAGTGTGTGGAAAGATCCTCAATGAAGTTCTTTATCTATGGTGAGAAGAAGTAGCTGAAACAATAACCTCGCTTGAACAGTTTCCGGTCCTTATCATATTTTGCAGAGGAGGTTTCTGTTTGTTTTTATTTCCTGCATTGGTCAGAATGACATACAGTCATACCAGGAAAACCAAACCCCTAACCAAAGGTGACTTTGGGTGAGGGACGGGTTACGCTCGGGACTAATCACAGCATAGGCACTGAGACAAATTCACGCACACACTCAAGCCTTCTGTCGTTTTTTTTCACCCAGAAAGAACCCGCATAAGCATGAACAGGTTTGGATTTTCAGCATGCTTTTTTATTTTAGAGCCGCAATGTGATGATACCTGAATGTGTACAAGGGCACGCCCAAGGTTATTTCAGTTCAGGAAAACTAACGAAAGCACTCAAACTAAAATGGGAAAAACATTTTCGTTGACAAAATAAATTCGAAAATGCTTTTTAAAAAATGAAAACTAATGAACTACATTTTACGTTTACAAAATTAACTAAAACCAACTAGAATTATGGCAAAATGACCTTTGTTTTCATCTTTGGCAATCAATACATGAATGAGCCTTTGCTGTTGATGGTATTAGCAAGACAAAGGACGGTCAAACAGTCGTCAGGGAATCGTGCTCGTTTCAATGTGTGTTGCACAGAAGCGACGTCATTTCTGGTAGTCAATAAAAAAGCGCCACCAGTTGATGTCGCTCCTAGTCGATGAGTTTGTGTTTGACTTTTGGCTCGAATGGCTCCCCGGTTTTTGTCATTTAACTCAGTCCATAACGCAACTCTAGGACAGAAGTGCTTTCCTTTTATGGTTCATATATGAAAAAAATGTATACAGTGTATAAAAAAAAGTAGTACAATACTGTACAACTGGGTTTAATGTTTCTCAACAAGAATTCAAGCCACAAATCCACTTTAGAAGTTGTCAATTTGGCAAACAAGGCATCCAAGCTTGATTTAATTAGGGTTGTGATGCATCGAACTTTAGAAGCGATATTATGCACTGCACGTATTGTAATTATAGTCTGTGGACTGTTATATAGTACCTGTATTTGATTTGTGGATTGATGGTTGTTTTTAAAATGATATTTTTGTTGCATTTTTACTACACAACACTTAACAATGTGTGTGTTTTAATCTCTCTCATAAGTAACATTAAAAAAAGACAAATAATACTAAAACTAACAACTAAAGAATGGCACTTTTGAAAACACTAAAACTAACAAAGCCACCATGAAAACTAATTAAAACGAACTCAATTTAAAAACCAAACTCAAAATTAAATAAAAACTTACTATAATGACAAATGCAAAACTATAATACCCCAGGCCCAACCGATATGGATTTGTTGAGACAGATGCTGATATTTAGCAGAATAAAACTCAGATAACGGATTAAGTTTGAAAAATTACATTTGTTAATGTTATTTAATTTACTAAAATGTAAATATTTATATTCAACTTTACAATCCAGAGAAAAATTTGGCCAACTACAATTGACCAATTTTTTGCCAATTCTCATCGAGCTAACGTCCAAAAAATCGGTCAGGCCCTAACGTGTACATCCAAACAGCTATTTTGGATATGAAACTGACAAACCGAATAGCATGGTGTGATCTGAAAGATGCTGATGATGCAAGTTGCTGTGGTGATCGCTCTACTATTTCATTAGAGATAAAGAGCTTGGTGTGCTAGCGTGCTGGCTTTTATCCAGCTTGTATGAGCGTGTATTGGAAAGCTGATTAGGGATCAGCTGTGACCGAGTGTTGCAAGAGTAAAGAACCGGCCGGCCTCGCAATTTTGAAGACGGGCCTCATCAAGATACGCTCGCAGGAAGGACAAAGTAGACAATGCGTCTTGGACTGGAGTCACGCATCAACTTGACTGCGGTAATTAGATTACTCGCGGTATGCATATACAAATATTCAGATAGGTGGATGAAGAGACCTACTTCTCTAACTATATCATGAACTGATTATTGCATCAATTTATTGTGCGGTATTATATGAACATTCCTCTATAATTATCGAGCCATAACAATTGCTTTATCCTCCTGTATATTAAATTCCACCCATACATTGGCACCTATAATATTCCACTTAAAGAGGAAGTCAACCCAACCATTTTTTTCAAGAATATGTTCTATGCAGGCCCACTAGTTGAATCGCAGCATTCTGATGAATATTGCGTTTCTGGAATAAAAGTTAATCCATCCATTTTTAGCCATCTCTGGGGGCGGCCATTTCGTCACTTCTGTCGACTGAAAATGACATCACAGTTGCTCAGGGCTCAGGTAACAACCAATCACAGCTCAGCTTCAGAAAACAGGTCAGCCGTGTTTGTTCGTTGCCTGAGCCCTGAGCCACTGTGATGTCATTTCCAGCCGACAGAAGTGACAAAATGGCCGCCCCGAGAGATGGCTAAAAACTGGTGGATTAATTTTTATTCCACAAACACAATATTTATCAGAATGCCTTGTTTCAACTTGTGCGCCTACATACAATATATTCTTGAAAAAAATGTTTGGGTTGACTTCCGCTTTAAGCCATTGACAATGTAGCAATGTGTATTCAAATTGAACTTGTGATTGCAGCTTGTCCTCGCCCCCCCCCACCCCCCCGCTCTTTGTTACCTTCCCCCAGAGGGTCCAGTGTGTGGATCATCAGCTGGAAGATGGTGCTCCTCAGCGAGGCGTTGTGGAGGGAGGCAGAGCTCCCGCCTCGCTGCAGGGCAGGACGCACCTGCATACATGAACACAAAAGCAATGACAACGAGTGGCATCCAAACACGGCGTGCTGTTCACAACGTAACCACGTTAGCTGACTCGCAACACGTGCTGGCTCAAGAATGGGATGCTATCCCAAAGCAGGGTGTGAGCAGCATGGGAAAAGGTGCCGGGCTTTTGTGCCTGTGCGTGGTTCTTGCACATGCACAGGGCGTGTTTTTCACGAGCGCAACCTGTCACATATGCAATATGTGGAAGTGCTTTGCAGCGGTGTTGCGACATCTTCAGCAGCAGTACGTGTTACGGCAGTTGTGTTCATGCGCCTAGCTCATGTGAATACCACCTGTTCCCCTGGCAGTTAATAAACAGAGTTCACGAATAAACTCGACTCGGATCATTCTACATTGGTGTCAGAAGAGGGATATCTTGCAGAGAAGACAATTCGTCATGAGAGAAGTTTTGCGCCGCTATCAGAAGCACGGTGTAAAATTGATATCCAAAAAATGTGAAATCTTCAAAGACAAGAGTGAAGTTTCTTGGAAAAATCGTCACCAAAGATGGCTATTGCATGGACCCTGCCGAAATAGCACCGGTGCAAGCTTTGAAACATCGCAACCCTGGGACGGTAAGGGAACTGAGGAAAATGTTGGGATTCCTGTCCTACTATCGACCATCCATCCATCCATTATCTGTACCGCTTATCCTCACAAGGGTCGCGGGGCGTTCTGGAGCCTATCCCAGCTGTCTTTGGGCAGTAGGCAGAGGACACCCCGAATTGGTTGCCAGCCAATCGCAGGGCACACAGAGACAAACATCCGCGCTCACAATCACACCTAGGGGCAATTTAGAGTGTCCAATCAACTTACCACGCATGTTTTTGGAATGTGGGAGGAAACCGGAGTACCCGGAGAAAACCTACACAAGCACAGGGAGAACATGCAAACTCCACACAGGGAGGCCGGAGCCGGGATCGAACCCACGACCTCTGAACTGTGAGGCGGACGTGATAACCAGTCGACCACCTACTATCGACCATATATCCCAAATTTCTCTTGCATCGCAAAACCCCTCTATAAGCTGTTATGTGCAGAAAAAAACAAAGGTGGTAGGGTAGAAGAGTCAAGTGCAAGTAAGAGTAGGTCAAAGCCCAAGAAGTCAGATCAGCTCCCCTCAAGCCAGAAAATTAAGTGGACTGAACAACACCAGGAGGTGCTCTGCCAAATCATAGAGAACCTGATTAACCCACCGCTCCTGGGATATCCTGATTTTGAACAGCCATTCATACTCCACTGCGATGCATCTCAAGAAGGGCTTGGTGCAGTACTGTACCAGAGACAGCAGGGCAAGCTCGTCGTCATCGGTTATGGGTCAAGAACTCTGACTGCTCCAGAAGTAAATTATCACCTGCATTCTGGTAAGCTAGAATTCTTAGCAATGAAGTGGGCAATTTGTGTGAGATTCGGGGAGTATCTGTATGATGGACCTTCCTTCACTGTGTACACTGATAACAATCCATTAACCTATGTCCAAACTACAGCTAAACTCAACGCTACAACACACAGGTGGATTGCAGAGCTCGCAGACTTCAAGTTTTCAATCAAATACCGCCCAGGGAAAGTTAACCGAGATGCAGATGGCTTATCAAGGATGCCACTAGACATGGAGAAGTACATCCAGTCCTGCTCACAGGAGATGGAACCAAAGGTAATCACAGCCGTCACACAAATACTCCAACTTGGATCTGACACAAGTGAGCCATGGATGTGTCCAGTTATCATTTCTGCAGCATGTGACCAAGTGGAAACAGAGCAAAAGGCACCCAGAGTGACGGGATTTTGCTCAAGAAAAATAAAGAAGGCGCAAGAAAAAGAGCCAGTAATTGGAAAGGTGAGGGAGTATGTGTTAACTGGACAATGGCGTAACCTGAAGGCAAGGGATAAGAATGATGACACATCTGTCCTCTTAAGAGAAAGACACAAGTTATGTGTCAACCAGGAAGGTATTTTGTATCGGAAGTCTGCAAATCGGTCCCAGTTAGTACTTCCAGCAGCATTCCGTCAATTCATTTATCAGGTACTCCTTGAGAAAATGGAACATCTTGGATTGGAGCGGACATTGAGCCTCATTCGTGATCGATTTTATTGGCCACACATGCAGAGAGATGTAACTCATTTTGTGACACAACTGTGTAGTTGCCTCAAACGGAAGCGTCCAAGCAAGCAAGTAAGAGCACCGCTTGTGACCCTGGTGACAAGATACCCCTTTGAGTTGGTCTCAATGGACTTCCTGCGCCTGGAGAGCTGCAAAGGCGGATATGAGTATATCCTAGTGGTGATTGACCATTTTACGCGGTTCGCTCAGGCCTATGCTTGTACCAATAAATCTGCAAAAAACGCTGCTGAAAAGATCTTTGGAGACTTTGTACTCAAGTTTGGATTTCTTTCAAAGCTACATCATGATCAGGGAAGGGAATTTGAGAACAAGCTATTCTCCAAACTTGAGGAGTACAGTGGCATCAAAGGGTCACAACTCCATATCACCCCGCTGGCAATGGTCAAGCAGAAAGATTTAATCAAACACTCTTGTCCATGTTGGGAAACCTGCCAGAGGGATCAAAGTCATACTGGAAGAGTTCTTTAGCCAAGGTGGTACATGCATACAACTGCAGCGAGGCAATAGGTTATGCCCCATATTATCTCCTGTTTGGTAGTAACCCTCATCTTCCAGTGGATATCATGTTTGGCTTAACACCAATTGATCAGACTCACTCTCACAGCGAATATGCCAATCAGTGGAGGAAGCGGTTGCAAGAGGCATATAAATTGGCTTCACAGACTGCTCAGAAAGGACAAGAAAGGTCAAAAAGGCTCTATGATCAAAAGGTTTATGGAGCAGAGCTACAGCCAGGATGTCGAGTGTTAGTAAAGAACTTCAAGGACAGAGGAGGACCAGGCAAGCTAAGGGCGCATTGGGAGGATCAAGTCCATGTTGTGGTCGAGAGGAAACAGAAAGACAGCCCAGTCTATGTGATTAGACCTGAGAATGGTACTGGAAGGACTAGAGTACTCCACAGGAACCTTCTACTGCCCTGTAACTTCCTGCCTGTTGAACAGGAGATGGTGGATAAAAAGGAAAAGAGGAAACAAATCTCAAAACCAAAAGAATTGAAGAAAAGACAATTGAGACGGGAAGGGACGGATACGGAAAGCAGTTCAGACGACATCGGTTGTTGGAGAGGTATCACCACTCGTCCAGTAGAACCCTCAGACCAACCTAAACATCAGTTGAGAGTGGAGGCGGAAGAATTCCACCCGAGGATTGAGGAAGATCACGTCAATGAAGGAGATGAGCAATCAGATGGCGATGATGGTTGAGCCTGAAAGAGAGGCGTCACCTGTCGCAGAAATTGCCTCTGAAAGGGAGGTGTTATCTGATGAAGCTGATGAGATCGACCCACAGCCACCACGGACGAGAAAGTATCCTTTTCGAAACAGACAACCACCCAAAACACTTACCGATGCGACACTAGGTCAACCCTCAGTCACACGTAGATAGTGTAAGTAGTGTTGACCGTTGAAGTTAATGTTCAAAGTAACTTAGTATGTTGTAAAATGTTGCGTTAATATAATAGTGAATAGATGCAGCATTACAGAAAACGTTTTGAAGTTGTTTTATTTGTTGCATATAATTAGAGACACTGTACCAGAAATCCAGAGCTTGACACATGGGTTGGATGCTTCCATTTTTTTTTTTTGCTTGTGGATTTTTTTTTCTGCCTCCAGTAACAGTTTATTTGGTGTGTGCGCCGTCATTTTGACACGTCATGGAAGCTGCAAACATACTCATAACATACCATGCTGCCAACACAAAGGCTAACTTCAGAATAAAAGATTACCAATTAATACACTGACGTTAATGCAATAGCCTTAGTAGATTGTTATTTTGCAGTCAGCCCACGTGGCAGTGTGACTGCTAGCTTGACTTGTCTTTTCGACATTTTGCCTTATCGAGGGTGGACCGACGGAATGCAAGGACCGAAGCGTTTTAAAAGGAAGAGGACGATCATTTTTATGAATAAGGACGGCGGGACGAGGCCGGAAGGGTACCAGGGTCGCGGACGGAGGACGTACCGGCAAATAAGGGTCAAGTGCAGCTCTGGTTGCTCCCAACATTAACACAATGACATCCCCAAATCATATTCAATCGCTAATTTAGAATGCTAAGAAACTGCAAGTTAATTACGCCGTCATTGTATGATATATTGTTGAATAAGGGGAGGACCGGCACTCATTTTTGCCCACAGAAAGCACCGGCAGGACCCTGGCATTTTGACTGATTTGACCATGGTTTCCCATCAATTGTTGATCACCTACAAAGTGGGTGTCCGTCATAGGCGGATAGGCGTACCGGCCTGTCACATAGTCACATATGCCCAACCCTGGCACTCTCTTTACCATTTTAATCAGATAAGGGATAGATGGATGGATTTTTCATCTGTTGGACCTTTTTTTTCCTCGGATTGACGGACCGGCAGACCTTTGACGTCGACTGACCGAAGCGCGGTTGAAATAACAAGGCAGACTGACCGACATCCGATTACAATTTTGCTTCGGCTTGAAAAAATGACAGATTGACGGACGGGTACCCAGATTGCTGACGGATGACGGAGCGGCAAACTTTTGTAAAATGCCGACCTCCTCAAATGTGTATTCAGACATGACTCCTGACCACTCCTGGCTTCCATGTAGCTCTGCCACTGATGTTGATTTGTTCAGTTTGCTCCTTTATTGGCTATTGATTAATGGTCTGCCTTTCTAAATTGATAAATTGACCAAAAATGGTACGCTATAATTCTTGATCCTTGCGGTAATTTGTTAAAAGCATGTCACAGACATGTTATTAAAACAACAGGGAATGACTTTAAATTGGGGGGGGAATGTGATGTCCTCTTCAAAGAAGAGTAATTCCATACTTCTGCTCAAATGTTGATAACTTTTACTTCATTTACTTTATTAGTGTTTTATCCTTTTCTGAGCATTTTACTGATCACATGCCATCTGAACAAATGTAATTACAGTAAAGAACTACAGTGAGACGTTACTCCTGTCAACGCTATTATTTGATTCTTTTGAAGATGCCCCTTAAACATGATTCAACTATGTGGCTGTTTGTGTGTTGACTTGTGAGATGAGATGACCTATTTGGATAAGAGCCAGCAGGACTTGCAATGATTTTGTCTTCATTTTCAAGCAGACTGTTCTAACATTCAAATGTACCTTTTGGAACGTCCCGCATTCGTTTTGCTCTGTTATTAATGTGAGGAAGCGAGATCAACATCAGTTGCGGCAAGTAGTAATGTTTTCAATGTTAGTGGCCTTGGACAAAACCTGTTCAGGATGAAAGCATACCGGTACATGTATTATTATTAGGAGACTATTTATACATTAGATGCAATCATGCATCACTTCATAAGCATAAAGTAGTGCTGAGCAAACCAGAATGAGCTTTCCTCGACTACACACTATATTAGTAGAACATTTCAACCCTGAATGAGGTGCACTTCAGAACCTGGATGCCTGGAAAGTGCTCACAGATACAACTTATAAGCATATCATAATTTTAACCGACTTTAAAACACATGATCTGACGTGATGAAGATATGGATTGAATTTGGATGGAAATTTATCACGGGTTTCTTGTTTAAAAATGTCACTTGTGGCAACACCCTGGACTGGTCAACAAGTACATCACAGGGCCCACACAGAGACAAAACAATGTTCGCACTCACATTCGCAAAAGGCTCTGAGTGGGAACCGCACCCACGCTGCCTACACCGTAATCAGGTGAGTGGACCACTGCACTCTTCCTGGCGAGACATTGAAGCCAAAATATAGTAACACTGTACAAATGATAAACATCTTTTACCCTGAGTTTGTCTTTGTCCTCTTGGAGATTTGATGGTTTGCTCAGTAGAGAGCTCTGGGGTGGTTCTGATTGCTGTCTAGATTTATCCTCATTATTGGACTCAGCAGCAGGAGCAGCGGATGAAAGGGGAGGTGGAGACGGCGGTGACGGCTCGCCCTCCTGTGAGGTCAATGACACAGTTTGTTAGTGAAAGATGTTTGGGCAAAAGAGCAAGCATCCATTTTTTTGCCATTTTTTCTGGAGAACTGGAATCTAGTCCCAAATGACCTTGGACGAGTTTTTGACGAGACACTTGACAGGTTCAGTCACAGGGCACATATCAACAAATCCAGAAGCTTTGACCGTGAGCTAGTAAACGAATCAAGTGATATCTCAGAACAACCAGTCATAACTTTCACAAATGTTGTTGGGAAGCCAGTGTGAACTGACGAATCCTGATTGGATGAACGGTGAAAAATCCTTTAGGATGTTTCCAAAATATAAGTGCATTGATGGTGCTGATGCGCGTGAAATCCACAGCAAGCATATAGATGTGTCGATGACCGTGCGCATAAAACAGCATGAATCGACAATGATTCAGTCATAATCGTCATCGTATCCGATCAGTAGAAAATGCTGAAGTGGTGGTGTAGCCTCACTTTGGATACCGATTCAAGTAGCGGTTACTTTGGAATGTTGACAAAAAAAGATCAATAAATGTATCGCTACTACCTATATTGAAATGAATCGCTTTCCTAATTGTTATGGAAGGACTTTTGGGAGCTCCAGTTGGGTTATGGAAATGTGAGATGAGGATGTTTAAGTATGCATAAAAGGAACACATTTTGCGATAATTATGAGCCGCTGATGTGGGCTCACGCGTCCTTATACTCGAGTAGTTAAGAAGCAAATGCAATCTGTGAATGTGCTTGATGCTAATAGCAGCATGTTCCAGCGGCTCTGCATCTAAATGCGTCCACTTGTCTGTCTTGTTTTGGCAGTCTGCAAAACAACAATAGCTTTGATGAAAACAGAGCAACAGGCCATTACTCATTTACGTCGGTTGGTGCGAGCACTACTGGTATTTTGGGATGCAGCCAGACACCTGGACTCCTTTCTGCTCGGCATCAAAGGCCTTTACACAAACACAGGCCATCTCCTGCTCATACTGTCCTTCTTACACAGGATTCGGAATGGACACAGTCGGAAATATGTGCACATGAAAGGACAAAAAATGGGCTTTGTATGACATGAAGTCAAGAAAGATGTCTGTTGTGAGAGACCATTGTTGATGATCGGAGATGATTAACAACAATATCAATATCGACACCTCAGCTTGCTTAATCTCAAGACCTCTTTTTCAAATGTGTCACCTCTCAAAATGGGTGTCTGGCCAGAGGGTCTGACCGGTCCAGCTCTGGGATGAAGTGCCCAGCTCCGACCAAATGTACATCATCTCCTACTGTTATTGATGCTGAAATTATGTCAAGAGTGATGTGCCTGAAGATAAATACAATTTTTTTAAACTTTCACTTATTAATACATTTTTGGGGAAGGGGCAATAATTTTCTTTTTTTAATTACAAAATAGTGGAATAACCCAATTACTTGCATTGTTTTGACCCATTTTTTTGTGTTCATTTAACCCTTAATTTTGGGTCAAAATGGAATAACCCAGTTTGTTGTGTTCATTTAACCCTAAAAGGTTGGGTCAAAACAGAATAACCCTATTTTTGGTTCAAATTGACCCAAGTCCGGGTTGGTCCTTTTTTAACACAGCAATTGGGGCAAATTTAACCCCAAAATAGTTATTTTTGACGCAACTGTTTTTAGAGTGTGACAAATCTCCTTTCTGACCATCCCAACTGTGGCTTCATGTTCCAAGTTATTAATTAACTTAAAACCCTAATGGTCCAATAAAACACAGATTTCCTAGTAATGTTTATGTGCTAACAGAACTATCAATACTATTAGTTTCGATTTGATGTTACGATATACAGTAGATGCGAGTATCACAAATTGCAGACATTGTGAAGTCTCCAGCCCCTCCTTGAACCTGCACAAAACAAGCGCTATAGAAGGGTTGAATGCCATAACCTTTAACTTTCAGTTCTGACCTTCCCGCAGTATGTGTTGTTTGCTTGCGTGAGATTTCTCCCTGTACTCCCACATTCCAACATCCTTCACGTTAGCTTCATCTACGACTCCAAATTGTCCATAGATTTGAATGTGAATGCTATGTGTGCCCTGCGATTGACTGGCAACCGGTCCCGGGTTCACCGTGCCTCTCCCTCCAAATTCAACTGGGACAGGCTCCAGCTCACCCACGACCTTAATGAGAAGTGCTGTAGAAAATCTGATATTACTGACAACGTATTGATCTCCAGCCCAACCTGAGATGACTTTTCAGTCCTCAGACATCATTTCAGTGGTCATCGACCGCTGTTAGTAACACACGTGCTATTAATTGCTTGCTGTCATTGTGACTGACCTTGTCAGGCTCACCAGTGGTCCACACTTGGACGACGCTCATGTGCTTGTTGAGCTGCGTCTTGACCGCCTTCTCAATCTGACTGTTGAATTTCATAAAGCACACGTAGCTGATGTAGGCCAGCACCAACATGGAGCTTTCCCACCACAGTATTGTGTTATCCAGGAAGAAGACGATGAGCATGATGAGGTCCAGGATGTAGAAGGACACGTCCCGGAAGAGCGGCCACCAGGTCAGGTGCAGCATCTCCCGAGAGAAGATGGCACACATGCCGATAACGAAGAGGATGTTGAAGACGGCCGAGCCGACGATCGTGCCGATGCCCACGTTGCTGTGGGAGACGAAAACGCCAATCAGGGAGGTGAAAAGCTCTGGGGCCGAGCCGCCGGCGGCCATGAAGGTGGCGCCGGCCACATCGTCGGAGATGTCCAGCTTGTTTGTGATGACCTCCAGAGCAGGAACGAAAAATTCATCGCAAACTATAGCGAGGGCCACAAACATATAAATCATCCCAAGGGCGTGCAGAACCACCCAGCCTTGGCGACGCTGTTCCACCGAGAAGATGTCCTCCGGGTACTCGCCTTTCCTGTGCGGCGGCTGGAGTGGAGTGGGTGCCGTGGTGGTCGGCGGAGCTTTGGGAGGTTCCACATAGATACACTGTTCTATATCTGTCCTGTTGACAATAATCAAAGTGGGTTGCGTACTCTTCGCTGACTGGACCGGCTCCTGTGTTACATTGGGTGCCGTTAACTCTCGAAGGCTGACCTCAACAACGCCATCATCCCCTCCTTTTTTTCCTAAAATGTCCCGCGCATGGATGGAGAGTCTGAGTTTTGACAGCCTGGCTTTCACCGTCAGCGTGTAGAAGAGACACAAGAGCACACCGAAAATGAAGAAGAGGACACGACTGCGCCTGAGTCTCCTCGGACGTGGGGACACATTTATTGTCCCCATATCAAAACAGCAAATGATGTCATAAGCAATCCTTCATGCTTCCTGTACTGCTATGTGGCGAAATGACACACATTCACGAGTCCAAAATGTTTCATCTCATGGTGGCCGACTTCCACCTGTGGCAGAGCTGAGAAGCAAAGAAAAACTGTTAGAGCAATATAAACACCATTCCTAGTGCATAGCTGTAGAGACTGAAGCGAAAGATGCAAACAGCCACCTGTTACTATGACGACACCGATGATTTGGTACCATTTAGCACGCACTACGAAACACATTAGTTCGGGTAGATTTTGTTCATCAGCGCACGCTAAGAGGACAGTCTAATATTTCAACGCGACTTTTTTTATTCATGCATGAAAGTTAACCATATCCCACCTCGATAAAAGAAAGAGAGGAAGGAGTGTGCATATAGCGAGCAGAGCAGTCTTACCTGCATGCAGCGCCGGCTGCTCGGCTCCGATGGAGTCCTGGTGAGCGAGCGAGCAGGCTTCGCTTGACGCCACCTGAGCCACTCGGACACGCTGAGTCGCTTTTGGGAGGCTACAAGGGCGCCCCGCATGTCAAGGCTTGAACAAGGCTCAGCATAATGCTACTAAGAGGATTTGGAGCCAAACACCTCTCACCTTCCCTTTCAGAAATATTCCTCTATCAATAAGCTAACACTCATATTGATGGCACAGCAGGGGGGCTGATTTGACAGCAGTCACGCTAATTGGTCTATGATCTGCATTAAGTGGGGGGCGTAATGTTAGGTGCGCCCAAGACTAGTGAAAAATTATTTTAAGGGATTGATTTTTGTTCACCATCGGAAAAAAGACATCTCTCCCTATAAGGGAGCGCAACTGATCTGCGGACGCATGTTGTGAACTGTGACAGAGCATTTTCATCAGAAATGTCTTGTGCCTCTTTTTGACGCTGAAGCATCAGGTTTTCGATTTTTATTTTCGTTCGTTTTAAGTTTGACCTAAAAGGCTTGCGCAATACGGATTTTTGAATGCGTTGTAATGCTATGGCGATTCGGAAAAAAATACCCACCTGTTGCTGAAATTAAACCTTAAGTCGTACTAAACTGTATTACATTTTTAGTAATTATAATTAAAAACTGAGTATCCTGAGCAGATAATGTAAGACAGGGTTCAATTTGCAAAATTATGCCGTGCTAGAGCAATTAAAAGTGGCAAGAGTATTCACACTTAAGTAGAAGTATACCTGTAGGCATTGTTGGCTATTTGTAGCCTACTGATTCAACACCTTTACTTAGGCAAAGGTAAAAACACCAGTAGAAACTATTAAGAATTTATACTGTTAGTCACACCGATGATTACTTGGAACAATAGGGGGAAAAGTTAATCGCGGCTCACAAATCAGTTTTCTCTTTTATTAGCTTTGCGGTATACTAAATTCTGACAAAAGTTATAATTGGGACTAAACTCACATCCATCCATTATCGATACCGCTTATCCTCACAAGAGTCGCAGGGCGTGCTGGAGCCTATCCCAGCTGTCTTCGGGCAGTAGGCGGGGGACACCCTGAATTGGTTGCCAGCCAATCGCAGGGCACACAGAGACAAACAAACATCCGCACTCACAATCACACCTAGGGGCAATTTAGAGTGTCCAATCAACCTACCATGAATGTTTTTGGAATATGGGAGGAAACCGGAGTACCCGGAGAAAACCCACGCAGGAACGGGGAAAACATGCAAACTCCACACAGGTTGGTCGGAGCTGGGATCGAACCCACGACCTCTGAACTGTGAGGCAAACGTGCTAACCAATCGCCCACCATGCCGCCCACTAAACTGACAATATATCCTATATGAGCAAACCAAAACAAAATGTTTTTTTTTTTTTTTTTAAATGCTAAAATAGCTAATGACAACTGAAAACATACATACACTTTACCCCTACAGTTGCCTGAGTGTTGTTTTTTCAGGTGTGATTTTTTTTTTTTTAAACATCAGAATCTGGTGTTTTTTAGGCTGGAAATAGACAACACATTCACCACAAATCATTCTTGTAGCTGTCAACATCAACAACTTCTTGTGGGCATGGATGGGGAATATAGTACCTTGCTTCTCCAAATCTGCTCCGTCCTCATAAATGCTTCTACTGCTGACCGTTTTTTTTTCTCTGCCTTACAAGTCCCCAAGATCTCAATGTCTTAGCTGCAGTTGAGTTTATCTCTCTCTGTCCTTTTTTACGCCACGTCGTCATTCACGGAGTTTGAAAAAATAACAAGCCTATTTTGACAACGTAGAAACACCGATGTTTTCAAATGTAAAGGAATTAAAAAAAGTTGAAAAAAAAACTGCCAGTGAATTGGGTGTCATATTCACAGCTGATGGTGATATGAGTGCATACATGTTTAGTATGAGTATAAAAACTAACTTTTAGACCTATTTGAACACTATAATTAGTGTCATATACAGTAATCTGTCTCTTTCCAGTTTAATAAAGAAATAGATATGTGTGAGACTCGACAAACAAACATCGGTTTCATTCACATCCTTCCTACCATCTAACCCAGGGGTGCCCATGTCCGGTCCTTGAGAGCCCCTATCCTGCCTGTTTTAGATGTTTCCTTCCTTGAGCATACCTGATTGAATGCTCCGGACATCAATAAGCTTTGCAGAAGCCTGGTAATGATCCTGATTATTCGAATCAGGTGTGTTGGAAGGTGGGACACATCTAAAACAGGCTGGATGACCAGACTTGGGCACCCCTGTCTAACCTTTGGACTACTGTATTTGAAATTTGAAACACATCAGATTCCGAAATATTAAGATTTTTTTTCTTGTTTGAGTTTCCAAAAAAACGTTCATAGAATAAAAGATAACATAAACATGGCTTTCAACAACCAAAAGTCCTAACTGATGGAACGCAGTGTAAAACACAAAAATAACAACAACAAAAAAATCTTAATTTTAATTTAATATGAATAAATTATACACAAAGTAAAGGCTGAGTGTATATGAAGCAAACAACTTTTCAAATTTCTCACATTTGACATTTGAGTGTCATGATGGGAATGCTAACAAACAGCAGTCATTTGGATTTAGCTGTCATATGAAAACGGGGAGGCTGAGCACGCAATTAACTCAGCTACATAGGCATCATGAGCAGGCCACGACATAGCAAGTGTCATTACAATTCAAGTGCATTCACATTTAGCAACAGCATATTATGCCATTAGGTAGAAACTCTACAAAAGATCCATCTGTCCATCCCTTTTCTATACTGCCTATCACAAGTAGGGCTGCACCACATTGGAAATTCATGCGAACATGTACCTAATGTAAGGACATTTTCATCATCTCAAGTAGAATGACATTTTTTCATGCAGCAAAATAAGTAAACTGAATGTATTCTTAGCCAAACAATTGTCATTCTCCTAGATAATGCTCGTTTGCGTCTGACAAGTCAAATTCAGATAAAGGCACACAATTCCATAAGAAACGTATCGCATGTCTTTGTGATATGCATATTGCAAGGGGCAAATTTGGCAACTTTGATATTTTTTCGATATATTGTGCAGCCCTACTCACTAGGGTTGTGGGCGAGCTGCAGCATATTCCAGCCGACTTTGGGCGAGAGGTGGGGCACACCCTGGACTGGTTGCCAGCCAATCTCAGTATATGAAAATCTTATCAACTCGTTTATGCCAATGGTAGAGGGTTCGATATGCTAGCTTCCTTTTGCAAAATGGCAGCACTCTTGCTTTTGTCTCAAACACACAACAGCAGGAAACTAATCATGTACGTACGCCATATAGGGGAAGAAAAAGTGAATTATGTAAATAATTCTATAATTATGTGTTTTCTCATCTCAAAACATGAGCCAGTCAAACAATCACCTGTAGAGTGGAACTGCAGATAGAGACATTTAGGGAAGAAAAACTAACAACGAATATCTTAAGCAGTGTGACCTCCATGGAAAAGGCAACGAGAAAAAGAAACATATTGTGGCTCATCGTATACGTGACATCCTGCTCCATTATTGAACTTTTCTTTTCCTGGCTCGATAACGTCGCCTCCTTTGTTTGTAAAGATAGCGGAAATTAATGAAGAGTCCTGAGGACAAAAAGAAACACTGGTTAGTATTT
Organism: Filicampus tigris; assembly: GCF_054856515.1. Classification (NCBI taxonomy): domain Eukaryota; kingdom Metazoa; phylum Chordata; class Actinopteri; order Syngnathiformes; family Syngnathidae; genus Filicampus; species Filicampus tigris. Next base: position 27,479,308 of record NC_141219.1, read on the forward strand.
ACTTGATGGACTCAAAGCTCATTTACGCATTCAGCACTACTAATCACAGAGAAGATATTAATACAACGTAAGATAAATATAAAGGTTGTTTGTTGTTATTTTAGTTCAGAAAAAAAAAAAATCGCCACTGCTTGATCAAGCTGATCTGTGGAGATGCAAATAGGTGGCTGTTGCCTTACCCAGGAACATGAGGACCAGGTAGAGCTGCAGTGTGTATGAAAAGCTTAAGTAGTGCCCCAGCAGTGCAGGCAGGGGGAGGCTGAACAGACGCGTCTCGTCAAAGACGGGGAGGGACTGGATCACAGCCACCGCTGCACAAACCCGCACAAAGACAAGCTGTCACCAACAAGTGGCGTTGCACTGTTATGAGCTTTTCTCAACACGGCCACCGGGGGGCAGTCACCTTCAGCGACAACCCCGAGCGGGTACAGTGGAATCCAAAGGCTGTATCTGAGCCACGTCAGCAGCTTCCACTGGGTGCCAATGCAAGCCAGCATGTAGAACGGGTACCTGAGAACGAGAAGCCCGAGCAGCCAGAAGGCCGCCGCCGCCGCCGCCGTCATCAGCAGCAGCAGCAGCAGCAAAGCAGTGTGTAGGTGTTGCTAGCTTACCGGAAGACGTCAATGCTGCTCCACAGGTAGAACACGAAGAAGACAACGGGTTTGCTCTGCATCTCTTCCAAGCAGCCAAAAATGACAAATAAAATGACATTCCTCCCCGCTACCTGTGCCGGGACATTAACGAGCGGACGTGTGAAGAAGGTGTAATCGACGAGTGAGGCCCAACTTGCGGTATAGGTTTTTACAGTTTTCCCTTACCTGTATCATGGCCGGAAAAAAGCCGGTCTTGACCAGGCCTAGCAAGGGGTTAATCACCTCCAGCACGGCCATCATCTGGCAGAAGTACATCACATCCGCTGTGGTGTGGAAGGTATCGTAAAATGAATCTGTGAAGAGGAGAAGAGAGGGGAACAAACCGCGATGATGAAACTGGCCACAATCATCATAAATAATTGCTGGCGATTGCAAAACAATTTGTCCAGCACACTCTTCTTGTCATTTGCAGATGGGACCATGTGTGAAAACACAGCCCTTGAGTGCTCGCTTGACCTTTTTGTTTGTTTCCTGTTAATCAACATGCGCGACGCACTCATGCTGATTATGTTGGCAATTCTAATCCAGCCAAAATTGTTGTCTCCGATTCAATCAAGTTCAAAAGCCTGTCACGACAACACATGCATTATAACTGTTCTATTTGACGCCGTCCAAATATTGGTGGTTGAATGGAAGAACATTTAACTATGAACTGAAACTTGATCACAGGAATAACTTTCTAACTAACAGGACTCCTCATGGCCTGTTTTTTTTTTTCCAGTGTGGCAATCAACATGAAATGTTGTTGAAACGTCCTCATCACTGCTTTTTGTCTGCGGTTCCAAATGAAGAGACACACATATGCTATTGTCTAAATGGATTCTCAGTAGTTATTTGTTGATGTTATTTCGTAATTGTGTTATTGAATTGTAATGTTATTGTATTGAGTGCAGCCTTTCATTTTATCGACAGCCTGACCAAAGACTGCAAATTAGCTGCACATCATATTTTCATCCCATTTTTTTAAAGGCAATGTTGCATCATTCCTGTTGTATAAACATTAAAGGGACAGCCATGTATTCACTAACAAGTTCATTTTATATATTTTTTGATCAGGAAAATGAAACGAGTTGCCATTTTCTCTTTTATCCATTCATTTTGGAGAAATTAGTAAATAAGTAACTCCATGAATAACACGCCTTGTTAATGAGAATGGCCGCGCCCCCTAGCATTCTATCCTTGTTCGGCCGGAGTCACGCGAGGAACCGATTCCAAACTCTCCATTGGAAATCATTGTACTTTTATTGCTTATAACGTCCAAAAACGGCAACCAATTGGCACCAAAATTTGTGTGGGCATCTCTACTAATGCCCACGTCAACATATCAAAAGGATTAACCTCTCCGTGGCTGATTTATATGAGAATGAGGAAATGTGGAAGTGAGCAGAGCTACATAGATTTATGCTGGGACGAGCACACATTGCTTCTTTGCTTAGAAAAAAAAAAAAAAACACTGCTTCTTTGCTGATCACGGTTAGAACGGGCGAGTCATTAAACACCAGTCAGGATATTTACAGAGACTGAAGTGGGAATGAGGAGGCGTGCACATTTATTTGGATAAGGAATGGACCCAGTTTTTGGACTTAGAACGCACCGTCCAATTTGGAAGGTAACAGCCGAAATGGCACGTTCCAATGCGGCCACACTCGTCTGTGCAGTCAGCCTCGCCGAAACTTTTTGTTCGCTGTTCAATGAGGGCTTTCGTCACTCCCACGCCGCTTCACTCAGGCAGGTCGCGGCTGCAAGCAAGCAAGCAGGGACACCGCACGCGATTGCTTGCGAGGCGACATGAAGACAGGCTCATGTTCAACTCCACATGCTGCGCGGACAGTAAGGAGCTAATGTTGTTGTGCTAACGCCTTTTGTTTTAACGGCCTGAAGCTAGTTGCTACTATTAGCCATCCCAATCCTACCTTTAGCCGGGGAGAGAAGCGGGTGGCTCCAATCTGCCTGCTGCTACACACCGCCGTCTCTCTCCCTCCTGAGACACGAGTTTAGCGTCGCTAAATGTCCGAAATATAAGCAGTCGGGGTTCGTGTGCGCATTCATACTCTTGTCTGCTTCAGCTTGTGAAAGTGGAGGAGCAATCGCCACGGTCTTTTTGATTTTGTGGAGGTGACCATGATGAGATCACGTTTTATGTCAATAAATCCAAACTATTGTGCAGAACACTTTTATACTTTCACAGTTTGAAGTGGACAAGAATAGTAATGTGCATTTGCCTTTTGGTGGCGATCGGTCGCCGTCTTAGACAACAGAACTGACAAAGCGAGCAATATTACCAGGCATGCCTTCCTCGCGTGACGTAGACCGCTGAGACCGAAAACATAACATAGCCACGCCCCTTTTTGGGGCATGGAAATTTCTCGTAAACCTAATCACAAAAAATACAGAGTCTTTTAAGGTGGGCATTTTAGTACTAGTGTCATTTTTACATGCAAGCCTATTATATAAGTGCCAATGTTAAGCTCACCCAAGTTTCCCTTTAATTAACATTTATTTTAGTGTTAAAAGTTTTTTTCCAACATCACGAGCCTGATTGTTCACCGCTTGTGAACGCACAAAACTCTCTTCCCGGTCTGTCTGACACTCTTCTTGTATCTCACTCTCACGATCTTCATCTGTTTTTCCTGCATTTGTGTGCTCTCTCTGAAAAGCAGCATCGCCCAAGTCCTCTGACTCTCTCAACTTGCTTCACTTCAGCTCTCTCAACACCATCAACCGGCGCAGTCTCAATGTCTGCCTCATTGTTGTTTGGCTTCATGGCACATAAATCCGATGCCATGTTCTTTTTCTTTTCGATTGAACTCGAGACAAAAAAGCAATGCAGAGGAATTCACAACACAGTGTATAAAAAAACATCTATTAATGGGCTGCTGCTGTGTGCTTTCTTGGTTTTGTGTTGTGCTAAGGTTCATTAACCTTCAACCTTTTGCACCACTCCCCCAGTACATGTATGATGTTCTTCAGCTTCCTCACACATTCCCCAAACATGCATAGTAGGTCAACTCTGAATTGCTCACAGGTGTGAATGTATCAATCGTTGATTAGCGACAGGTCAAGTGTTCCCTGCTTCCCGCCCAGACAAGTTAGCTGGGATAAGTCTCCAGCCCACACGTGACCCCAAACAGGGAAAATGGCGGAAAATAGCTGAATAACTGGATCAAGTGCCCCTTTGGTTGTGAATTGGGATTTACTTTTAAGACCAGCTATTTGATCAATCCAAAAATGTCAACAAATCTCCTATCATGTAAGGCTCGTGCCAGCAATTGGACATGTGTATGCTAAATACAATAAGCACATTTTTACATGGTATTATGGGTTGCTTCAAGATGAAGTCGATCCAAATATATTTTTTCAAGAATAAGTTCTATGTAGGCCCACCAGTTGAAACAGGGCATTCTGATTAATATTGCATTTGTTGAATATGTGTTAAGCAGCAAAGTCCACCCGTTTTTAGCCATTTCAGGGGGTGGCCATTTTGTCACTTCTGTTGACTGAAAATGGCTCTTATTCCGCAAATGCAGTATTTATCAGAATGCCTTGTTTCAACTAGTGGGCTTGCATTGAACATATTCTGGAAAAAATATGTTTGGGCTGACTTCTTTTTTAAAAAAGTAGTAATATTCATAGAGAATGAGGGAGGCACAGCAAATAAATAGAACTTGGAAAATGGATGATAGTCACGCTAAGCGCTAGCTCGTGTTCCAAAGACATTCACAACACTAGTTGGAAAACAGAATCAAGTGCAGTCAAACTTCACATAAAGACAAGCACTTCATCAGTTGACTAATCTGTACTACATGTGGAGTGCAATAAAATTGTGGGAGTGGGTTGGGAGAGGCAGCGCAACATGGAGGGCCGTGGCACACGCTACACGCCCGCAACCTTACAAACCTTGACCAAGAATGAAGAGTCGAACGGTCAAGTTGACAAAGATCCAGGAGAATCCAAGGAACTGCACCAGGTTGTACATAAATAAGTAGCCTTTCTTCAAGCCCAGGTAGGCTGGAGCGGAAGAATGAAATGGAAAGAGAGTGATGATGACACGTCGTGTCTTTGATCATTTTTGATTTGTATGCAGGTGAGAATTTCAACAGGACTCACGGTCTTTACGAACTCTTGGCTCCACACTTATCTTGTACATCTTTTCTTCCTCCTGAAAGAAACAAATCATTAAAAGAGGAGTCAACCCAAACATATTTTTCCCTGAATACTTTCTATGCAGGACCACCACTCTAAACACTGCATTTTGATTAATATTTCATTTGTGGAATATGCGAAATCCACCTGTTTTTAGCTAGCTCAGGGGGCGGCCATTTTGTCATTTCTGTCGACTGAAGATGACATCAAAGTTGCTCATGGCTCACATAACGACCAATCATGGCTCAGCTTCAGAAAACAGGTGAGCTGTGACTGGTCGTAATCTGAGCCCTGAGCAACTTCGATGTCATCTTCAGTCCACAGAAATGGCAAAGTGGCCACCCCGAGAAAGTGGGTGCATTTTGCCGTTTAACTTATATTCCACAAACGCAATATTAATCAGAGTGCCGTATTTCAACAAGTGGGCCTGCATAGAACATATTCTGGAAAAAAATATGTTTAGGTTGACTTCCTCTTTAAGCGTTACACATTAGATTTGTTTTGTGTGTCAAGCTAGTTTTTAAGGCAATACTTAAAAATAATGACACAAAACATCCAAATATATTCTAAATAGTGAATGTTATAACAGTTTTTTTCTGCTGAAGATGTCGGTTTATGTTGCGGTGAAGACACAGACGACATGCCAAGAACAATGTTTGTATAACTGAAGAAGAGTATGGCGAACTTGTCGAGGAAAGGGAGGGATTTTCAGATGTAGATGATTGGCTGTTGAAAAGCAGCCCAGATTTTAGTTTGAGAACCTTTGCCTGAAGTTCCATCTCAGCATCAGACTCATCCAGCCAGCGGTTGAAGTCAGGAGCCAGAAAGAGAGGCTTCTTCTCCTGCAGCGTCAGACGGTCCCACCAGCGCTCTTCCTGCTTCTTGATTTTGATGTCGACCTGACGCTGTGTGGATTTATGCTCAATCTGAAAGGAACACAGTGACAAAATAAGCGAGTGAAACATCGAATGCTCTCGCCGGGGACTACGTTAGGCGGCCTTTTGAATATGATCCACAAAAATGATTAGTTCAAGACAATGTGGTGAGTGAATGACCTTTGGTTGATGTATACCAGCAGTGCCTCTCCAAAGCACAAGACTTACCTCGTGGGTGGACACACAAAGGTGTCGACACAATGAGCAGAAATCACTACTGTAGACTACACCTAATCAGTCTTGCCACACTGTTACTCATCTGACCTTAGTAATAAAAAAAGTACACATTTGTAGTCATTTGCTTTGCGTGTGCGTGTGGTGTACAGACACATCATCAAACACAAATACACACACCACCTCCGGTTCAACATCTTCCCAAAGCAATTAAAAAAAATAAAATAAAAAACGCCCCTTAGCAGAAGCTAATGCTGTTAGTAAAACTAAATTGAGTAATATTACATTATACAGATTATACAATAATATATTTTATGCTTATTGTCCATTTCAGTTTGGGTGTTGTGATGACATTTTCCATGAAGTGAAAATAACATCCATCCATCCATTAGCCAAACCGCTTATCCTCACTATAAGATAACATAAATATGATAAAGAGATAAAGGGTAACGCTTATTCAAGGCTTCGATGTGTGCAAAGATGCAAGGCATCAAAGGTGTGGATGGAGCAGAATGAAAATGCAAGAGGCTTGAAATTCACATGATATTTACAAGGTCATTTTGTGCTTGACAAAAAGAACAGCGTGTTCAAGAACAAAGTGTTCAATGTGCAAGGATGAATGGGTACGAGGCTATGATGGTAGATTTGAGTAGTTGAGTTTTAGTAACTGAATAAATACTACATTGAAATCCATGAATTATCGTTTTATTAATCATGATTTACATTTTATTTATTTCGAATTTGGTAGATGGAAACACAAACGGGAGCCGGTTTAAAATGATAGACGAACCAGCCTATAGGCTGCAAATACATATTTGTATTTGTTCCAGCTGAATTAAAAGCCGGATAGACGGACCGGGAAATTTTAGTAAAATGCCCAGCTCTGGTTAATTTATTACAAATGAATCCTAAATCAGAGTGAGTTGTTTGTGTTTTCTTTTTAACTTAAACTCTCTATTGCAGAGTGTGACTTGTCTTGCGTTTTGTCAAAAATAACTGAAGTCTTTCTTTTAAATTATCTGCCATTGGTTTAATACAAATTGTATGTATCAAAAGTACTAGTGCTATCAGTTTCTTGGTATCGGTATTGGTGAGTATTCAAGAGTTAAGTACCAGTGTTAATTTTGACAAGATATTTTAATTTAGTTTTACTTAGTCTTTTTTTTTTAACTAAAATTAATTGTTTTAGTCATAAATTAGTCATCTGATTGTATTTTAATCTTAGTCCAATTTTAGCCGACGAAAATAAAGACCCATTTTAGTCGACTAAATTACTAATTAATTAACAATTAATTTAGTCGATGTTATCCTTCAGCATATATTTCAACTTTTATGTAGAAAGTATCACACACCTATTGGTAACTAGATTAACACACAAGACACACACTTAACACTACTGTGTCATTATTAAACTTTGTTTCAATTAAAAATGTTGGAATGACTTATGCCATTTTAAAACTTAAAAATTAGTTTTTGAATAAATAAAATGTGAAGCTAAGCTAAACTGTAGTTTAACGTGCAAAACACATTTAACACATCTGTGTCATTATTAAACTTTGTTTCAATGAAAAATGTTGAAATGACAATATTCAAATCTATTAAAAAAAAAGCCATCTTAAAACTTAAAAAATTTGTTTTTGACGAAATTTATAAAAAAAGGCTTGGGAAGCTAGCATTGTCAACAGAGCCAATGCTAATGGTGTCAAACTGCTGTAGTTTACCATAATTATTTTGAATTTTCCACACTTTAGTGCTACGACAGCATTAGCAACGACAACAAATTTACCTTAGAGAACATCTCGAGATGTACATTCTGTTAATTCAGTTCAAATTTGTCGTATTCTTCCCACGAATGACCGTTCCACATTATTTACACTTGGGTTTTTTTCTTCACGTTGAAGGTGAAATGAGCCCAAAAATCCTTTCGTCGCTTTCTACCAGCATTATTATTATATAATGGGCATTATCGCTGACTTTCACCATCACACCTCTCTCATTTGTCGACTGCTTCCAGGTGACTGACGATCGCTGTAGTTGGAATGGGATTGGTTCTCTTCTCACTTTGTCCTTTCTGTTCCGTTTTCTCCTAGTTGTGTTTGTTTCCTTCTTCTGATTGGATTTCGTGACTGTGTTTTTTTCGTTTCGTCTTTTAATCGTTGACGAGATTGTCAAGTTAATTAAGTTATCATTATCGTCTCAACGAATGACTTCTATCTTAGTTTTTGTTTCATTTTCGTCTGAATAAAAATATTTGTGACAAAATAAATGATGAAATATTTTAGTCAACAAAATTAACACTGCTGAGTACTCATAATGGTATCGGTCTAAAAAAAAAAGTTGTATCAAACATCCCTACAACTTGACAACCGGACATTAATTCTTATTAGAGGTTAATGCTGGTAGTAACAGCGTTAGCACTGCATTACTGCTGTTTGCCTTTTGGCTTTGACGTGATAGCAAAATAGTGCTTCAGCATGTGCGGTTACATCACAGTGGGGAGGAAATGCAGACCATGTAAAAATAAAAAACACCTGGTGGGAGGGCAATCACTCAAGAGACTCAACTGTTTGTAAAGACAGAAATAAAAGAGCAATTCTCCCAAATTCCTTTAAATGTTTGTATGTGAGGGTTGCTTAAAACATATATCATGTTGGGGACAGAGTGGATAGATTGGAGCATCTGGATTGGCAAGTGGACAGGCAGAAAGCCAGTGCTAGTCAAGCACAATGAGCTGGAAGTGAAGAATGAAATGAATAAGACAATTATACCTCAGGTCTGATGGTTTCCAAAAACTCCAAACTAAACATGTAATCATTATCTCCTTTAGCTCCATGGCCTTGTGCTGTGAAAGACAAGAACATTATGAACTGAACAATATTTGAAAAAAATGTTTGGTTGCAGTTAGTCTCAACTAAACTGAACGATAAGGAAGTACCGTAGCGTAACATACAGTACGTACTTCAACAGGACACACTGCGTTTTGCTTCTTTAAGTAGCGTGAAGACACAAATGTACATACAAACCTCTGAACTGAATTGTGTTGTCTTGTAGGTTGATTTCAAGATTCTGAAAGACATGTAGTAAAATTAACTAAGATGAAAATTGAAGACAATCCGAATTTCGCCCCTACAAAAACTACACCATGAAAGACTTGTGCCGTTGTCAATGTTAAAAAGTATGTTATTGTGCATCTAAACTCATTTTATTGAGGTGTCACAAATAACATTTGGAACAAATGTCTCATTGACATCCTGTTTCAGGTCTTCACTGGAGAGCCTGAACAAAAGACAGCACTTACATTAAGTCATGCATCTTTTATTGGACTTTGCTAGCCTTAAACAGATGCTGTACGGTTAGTGTTGAGTGTCATGAGTGTGAGGAACGAGTTGTACGGCAAACACACATCTAATACGTATACATAAATGACAGCGGCATGAAGCAAACACACAGTGGTTTACTATTAAAACTACAAGATGGTAACTGCTCTCTATATGACAACTGGACAATAGATTACATTAAATATGCCCCCATAAGGTATTAGACGGGATGACTAAAAATAGCTCACTAGTGATGGGACATTGCCATTTGCTAGGAATGTTGCACAAGTGATCATTTGAAAATGTGTAAACATTTGCAGGGATTATAGAAATAACATTATTTATTTTAGTACCGTAAATAATTGTTGTCATTAACATGATCACTAACTTCAAATTGATGAATTCCGTTAATTATTAAAGGTAATCTGAGCAAATGTGTTATTTCAGAAAGGCGTATGGAAACTAGTAGACCTTGAAATTATTCATTCCGCAAGAACTATATTCTTTGCGGTTTCAAAAAGGTTGGTGACCCCTGCTTTTAAGACAATCAGCGCGATACCTAAAATGCTGTAAGAATGAAAATAAATATGTATACAGTACGTCTGTGTTTTGTATGGATGGATGTGGTATGGCCAAGATAAAGCTGAAAGCTGCTAAACAGATGGGACTATTTTACCTTGGTATCGCTCAGCTCCACTCGGAGATAAATCTCGCCGTGCCGCTGAGCCCAGTAAACGCGAGGCGTGAGTATCTGCATTGCAAATAAGTTCTCTCTGGTATCTACATGCCACAACGACACCACAAAGTATCCGAAAATATGCACCGAAGACTCAACCTGTCCACCAAAATGCCACACTAGGAGCGCATTACACACTGTGATGACAATTCACTTCCGGGAGGTGGCGGCTTCTTAACTTCAAAAATAAAAGTAAATACAGTATGTTTAGGTTAAAAATAAAACGGCAATACAACAGATCGAATGTATTTTAGAATGTATGTAATTTTAAGATTGTGTAATTTGTATCATTGTAATCGTGCGTTTCAGTTTAGTTCTGTTAGGTGTTACTATTACTACTCGTTTGGCCCGTACATTACAGAACGATACTGACCACTATAACCCGACATCATTGTTTAAACATATGATATTAACACCTTGACCCAATATTTTTTTTAATTCTATTCCAGAAACCGCGTTGGAATATTTCCAAACGCTGCATTTCAAATACATGTAAATCTAATTAAATCATTGGGAGGGAAACACAAATGTACGCCCCTCGAGTGAAGCATTGAATGCGTCTTGACAGAAAGGTTCTGAGATGCTCAGTGATGACTTATTATGGCCTGTTTCAAGGATTACCTGAGAAATAGGTTGCTTTTCCACTTTCGTTTTGACAAATAAAAAACACTTAACAATTTGTTGAGTGTTTTTCGTGACGATTTCTTCTTCCCGTGTTGTTACATTGTCGCATTCATTAACTTTCGGTTTCCGTTCCAAAGTTCAGGTCTTTATACAGAACGAGTTGACAGTGGCCGTCGTTCCATCCAGGAAACCGAACGACCCCAACTCTATTCCTAAATTGAGTTTGATCCAGCGACCTATCAGGGGGGATAATATTACAAGACACTCTTCTTGGTTTTGGATGCTTTAGGAAACATGACAACAAGACTTGAAACCAGCGACGAAACTGCTACAGTTAGCTATAAAGCTAACGTTGCGACTCATTTGAAGAAGAAAACAACTATTTACATCGTTTATCTAATCGCCGCTTTGGACATAACATGGATGTTTATACAGTTCTCCATAACGCCAGTAAGTGTTTCTGTCACGTTAGCGGAGGTTTTCAGTTTTCCGTGATTGCCTTAAACTGTACGCTCCTCCGTCTCCGGAAGTGACCATTGTCCGTATTTCATTGCCGCTATGAGTTTGAGCATGACAGAATTGTTATCCTGCAAAATTAACATTGGACGCCGCAATCCAATGTTATATTTTCAAGATGTAGATACGGCACTGGTGATTTTCAATCATTTATCAGTGCATTCTAAGATTACTGCATGAATGTCCCCACGTGGGGTGACATTTGTTACCTAGGCCTTCAGTGGGGATTTGCCCGACGTAATCCACCGCTTAATTTATTTGATATCACTTTATACCAGCCTGTTTTCCATCTCTCCCTGTCTGCAACACACCTGATTCAAATTATCATGTCTCAAATGATCACGCTTGATTATTTTGAATCAGGTGTGTTGCAATCAGGGAGAGATGGAAAACAGGCTGGTATAAAATGATACCAAATAAATTAAGCGGTGGATTACGTCGGGCAAATCCCCACTGAAGGCCTAGGTAACAAATGTCACCCCACGTGGGGACATTCATGCAGTAATCAAACCTGATTCAAAATAATCAAGCGTCATCATTTGAATCAGGTGTGTTGCAGACAGGGAGAGCTGGAAAACAGGCTGGTATAAAATGATATCAAATAAATTAAGCACCCCTGCCATAGAGAGTTGAAAAGAACAGAACGATCTACATTAGCTCAATAATCATAAACATCTCTAAGGTTTTTCTCACAGTAGACGTGTTAAAATTTGAAAACGTATGTTGTGTGCTTCTAACAGTATTTGGCAAGGAAACTGGGCTTTGACACTTTGTGGTTTGGTTATTTACAAACCATGGTTGGTCTCATCCAGCTGATTGGGGGTCCTTTGTTTGGAAGGTAAGTACAGTCAAGTGTCATTTAGATGACGACTTTCATCGTGAGCGAGCTACATGTATGTTGTTGTGCTCCCCTTGTCGTTTGATAGGTTTGCAGATGTTATCGGGGCCCGCGCAGCACTGTCATTGGCGTGCGCTGCAAATATTGTTTTCTTCATTCTACTGGCTATAGCAGACTCTCCTGCCATGCTTTTTGTCCACAAGCTCCCCACAATTGTCATGCATGTCCTGCCAGGTGAGCGTCTCGTTTGTATTTCGAATTTCATCCACCACCGTGCATATTCCACACATTGAACTTCTATTACATAACCTACAGTAGCAAACCTCTTTTTACATGAATGAACCCCAAATTTTCATAATTTCCCCCTTTTTGCCTGCAGTTTCTCAGATGGTTGTAGCAGACCTTTCAGAACCCGAAAAACGCGCCGATGCACTTTCCAAACTTGGTCTTTGTTTTGGCATTGGAATGGTCGCCGGCTCCACTTTAGGTGGCCATCTTGTCACAAGATATGGGTGAGTGTCACACTCTCACTTATTTGTACTGTACTGTACTTTTTTGGGACGGCACGGCGGTCGACTGGTTAGCACGTACGTCACACAGAGCAGAGATCGTGGGTTCGAATCCGGCCCCGGCCTTCTTGTGTGGAGTTTGCACGTTCTCCCCGTGTGAGTTTTCTCCGGACACTCCGGTTTCCTCCCACTTTCCAAAAACAATGTGAATGTTTGTTTGTCTCTGTGTGCCCCGCGATTGGCTGGCAACCAGTTCAGGGTGTCCCCCGCCTACTGCCCAAAGACAGCTGGGATAGGCTCCAGCACGCCCCGCGACCCTTGTGAGGAGAAGCGGTACAGATAATGGATGGATGGATATTTGTGTCTCTTCATCATGAATGAATGGATAAAAAAAAAAAAAAATCAGATCATGAAAGTAGCGTCTCATTGCTCAAGCAGACAAACGGAAGTGGCTGTGTTTTATTTTGTACATTTTATTGCATGTTTGTTTATGTTGTTCAGCTAACGTTAAGTTTACTTTCTCTTGAATATGAATTATAATACATGTATCACAACCTTATATTGTTTTTGATCGATTTATTGTATTGTTTGTAAAGTGCTTTGTTACAGCTCTAGCTGTTATGAAATGCGCTATATAAATAAAATTGTATTGTATTGTATTTCCCAGGGGGAGATTTGCTGCGTACAGTGGTGCTGCAGGGAGCGCATTAAGTTTGCTGTTGGTATTAAGCTTCATCCCTCAAAGCACTAAAGTTCAAAGTCCAACAGGCAAAACAGATTGTAAGACACATTTGAGTTTCCCATACATATATTTCTTAAAGGAAAAATTGTACAAGAATCAAAGTTATGTCATATACTTGATTAGAAAACAGGTTGGTGTTTTTCACTGAGTTCAGTTTTTAAAGTGAAGTACTGTGTACTTGAAGAAGACAGGGAACTTTATGAAATTCTGTGTATGAAAACATGTTATATGCAGATCAGCACTTAATAATGTATATCGCATAAGTTGTGTTGATCTAATCCAAGGCCAGTCCATTTCTTTATTTCTGTAGACTGAAAACATTTTGGATTGACATCCAATGGATGTATATGAAATGCATGCTCTCGTAGGTTTAAATCTTGAGAGTGACCTTGCGAGTCAAAAACACTCCATTTTTTGTTTTCTTTGATGAACTCCTTTGTTGTTTCTGATTTTGAATGGGATTAGTTTGGGAGGAATTTATTAAATGTTTGTTTGTCATCAATCATGAATATTGCTGTCAGCACTTTCAGTTATATGTGTCTCATCGTAATCGTATGTTTGAATTCACTGCAGCTGAGACCAAAAGCAAGTCCATATTCAGTGTGGGCCAGATCACAAGACTCATGAAGTTTCCAGGTGTGACATCAACCTTTGTTGTGAAGATTGTTTCCGGCCTACCATCAGGTGAGAGATTTTTCATTTCTAACAGAATTGTTCACTGTATTTATAAGCACAAGGAACATTTCAGCGATTATTGGCTGTTGTCTTTGTGAAGGCATTTTCCAAGTGATGTTCTCTATAATTGCATTGGAGTTTTTCAAGTTGACACCCGAGCAAAATGGATATGTAATGGCATATTTTGGAATAGTCCAGATGGTGAGTCATTAAAAAAAAATTACAGTATTGTTCATGTTTGGAACGTCAAGTTAATATTCTTTTGTTGCACTGACTATACAATGAAGTCATTAAATCGCAAGCTTTGCTTCAGGTGGTTCAGGGAGGAGTGATCGGGCGACTTACGGCAAGATTCTCTGAGAGTTCACTGCTACTTCTGTCGATCGGAATTTCTGCTTTTGTGGGCCTGGCTCAGGTACACACTGTACTCACACACTGAAAAAAACATGCACATCACTTGATGTACTATGTTTTCATCTCTATATTTGTCCTGCTTTCCTTTATTCAGTACTTCTCTTCTTTCTTTTTTGTGAATATGTGACCGATACTGCTATGACAAAAAACATTATATAACATGCTAGTAGCCGCCATCTAACTGTAATTTCAAGTAAATGTTTATTAAAGCGTGAAAATAGGCCTCTGAAATACTGTATGTTCTTCCTGCAGGCGCACATGCAAAATGTGTTCCAGTTGTGCCTGACTGTGGTCCCCATGATGTTTTCCCTCAGCATGTTTAATGTCATCACGAACAGTTTGCTGACCAAGAGTGTACCTTCCTCTGACACAGGTAAGATCCTGCTAAGTTGATGGAAGCAAGTCAAAGGTTTTTGTGTAGCGTCTTTGACAGCCACAACATACAAAGTACAGTACTTCATCATTTGTATCTCATAACAAAACTACTGGTCATTTGCTGCACATTTTACAAAGGAAAAACATGTAAAACTGCTGATGGTATATTACAGTGCCATTTTAGTGCTTACTTCAAACCCCAAAATTCATTTGGACACACCCTAATATGCGAGATACACAAGAAATGTATTATTTCTTTCAGGTTATTTAGTGATACCTCTTCTGCTTCCTTTTCCAGGCACAATGTTGGGACTGTGTGCATCAGTTCAGTCTCTACTTCGGACAGTTGGACCGACCATTGGTGGCTTTCTCTATGTGAACTATGGCATTTTCTCCATAGGCTTCCTTCAGTTTATTGTAAATAGTGCTGTGCTTGCGCACCTGCTGAGGCATCGACTCAACAAAACACCCGAATATAAAGAATGACACTCTTAAAGGTTTCAAATCTTCTTTATGTCACCCAACTAGTTGACAATAATAAAAGTGAGGTTGTTTCAATTGTAATTAAATTATTCCAATAGTGAAAGTTTAGTCGGATTCGCCAATGGACGGCCGTTTAAAATTTGAGGCGGACCTGCCTATATACAGGTACTATTATTTTCCTCCCCGGGAAAAAATAATTAATGAGAAACAAAATGAACTAAAACAAATTAAATGGGATAACACACAGCACGACATTTTACTAAAAATTCACAGTCCATTTATCGCCTTCCACCTACAGCTCGGTACCCTTCCGCTGTCCGTTTATCTGCCATTTTGTCCGGGTGGAAAAAAATAGTACCGCCTATGGGTCAGTCCGCCTCTGATTTTAAACAGGCTTCCGTTATCGTTTCCAACTGCAAACTGTGACCAACTAATGCTAAATTTTGATCTGTCCATCCGTATAATCTAGAAAAAAAACAAGTCATATTCAAACAGTGCACTATTATGCGATTATTTTGTGTATGTACATCATTCTGCCCAAAGAGCTTTACAAAGCCTCATGCACTTATTTTATTTTCAAACTTAAAACGGCCAAAAATTTGTTTAAAATGGCTTACTTTTGACAGGATCCCCTCTTTTCACACTTAAAGCTGCCTGACGATCAGACCTGGGAATCGCCAATTTCCCGTCTGCATATTTAATCGACCCACGTGGTCCCAGTCGGTCGAGTCAGCCAAACGACGTAGAGAACAGACTTAACCTGTACCATGTCACACGCAGGTGCCGCACTCCTGACACGAGTAAGGAAAAATATATGTGTTGTGTACCTTGCGGTTCCACAGACGCAATGACATGTGCGCCATATTGCTTTTATTTCACCGATCACCACGCTGTGCGTGTGTCTGTTGTTTTTGTTTGATATTTTTTCTTTGTTTGGCGGCATGCCTGCTCGTGCAGCGCCTGCTTGTGACGTGAACATTACATTCTGGATGCCGTTTGGCTGTCGCTGATTAGGGATGGACCGGGACCACGTGCTCAATTAAACGTGCAGGACGGAACGCGGTGGCAGTTAGGCAATGCCCAGCTCTGTTGACGATGTTGTCGAGTTCACCTGCGTTCGACTCCTCCATCTTCGTTCATCGTCTACTTCTTCTTGACACGCGTGTCGTGTTCTTTATTTGAACAAATAAAAACGTGGGACAATCGCAAGCTTGTTGACAGCTTTTCTTTACTCCTGCTTGAATGCCAACAGCGCAAAATAGACGACTGTATAGACGGGAAATGCTTAGTCCGTCTATTTTTTTTAAGTTTTCCGTCAATCGCCTACAAAATGGGCGTCCGTCATAGGCGGATAGGCACTTTTTCCATACAGTGGCCAAGTAGCTTTAGATATACAGTATATATATACAATATATATATATATATATATATATACACAGTGTATATATATATATATATATATATATACAGTGTATATATATATATATATATATATATACAGTGTATATATATATATATATATATATACAGTGTATATATATATATATATATATAGTATATATATATATATATATATATACAGTATATATACATATATATACACACAGTATATATATATATATATATATATATACACACAGTATATATATACACAGTCTATATATATATATATATACACAGTCTATATATATATATATATATATATATATATATATATATATATATATATACACAGTCTATATATATATATATATATACACAGTCTATATATATATATATATATATATATACAGTCTATATATATATATATATATACACAGTCTATATATATATATACACAGTCTATATATATATATATACACAGTCTATATATATATAGACTGTGTATATATATATATATACACAGTATATATATATATACACACAGTATATATATTTATATATATATACACAGTATATATACACAGTATATATATACACAGCATATATATATATATATATATACACAGTATATATATATATATATATATATATATATATATATACACAGTATATATATATACACACAGTCTATATATATATATATATACACACAGTCTATATATATATATATATACACACAGTCTATATATATATATATATACACACAGTCTATATATATATATATATACACACAGTATATATATATATATATATACACACAGTATATATATATATATACACACAGTATATATATATATATATACACACAGTATATATATATATATATATATATACACACAGTATATATATATATATACACACAGTATATATATATATATATATATATATATACATACACAGTATATATATATATATACACAGTATATATATATATATATATATACTGTATATATATATATACTGTGTATATATATATATACACAGTATATATATATATATACACAGTATATATATATATATATATATACACAGTATATATATATATATATATACACAGTATATATATATATATACACAGTATATATATATACAGTATATATATATATATATATATATATATATAGATATATTTTTTTTACCATTTAAAACATTTTATAATTACCTGGTTTACATTTGTTTGCTGATCTTGAAGTGGGGAAAGTATGCAAACAGACTAAGAATTTCAACTGTTTCAAAGCCACTGTAAGCATCAGATTAAACCAAAAGATTTTGACAAATCATGTCAATTATTTCAGTAGTTCAATTTTTAAAATTCTCACATTTAACTAGATTAATTTCATAGACTGGAATGTTTGCTGATTTTTTTCAAACTATCATTTCAGGGCTTCAGACACTTTTTTTTTTTTAATTGGGAGTTCACTCCACACATTTCCACTATATGACTGATAAATGGGCTGAAGTGTCAAGCAGAAGTTTGTTTTTTACACATGCACTTGTAGACGTATAATGTATTTGCACTGTCTCAAATTTGAGGTACAAAATTCCACTATTTAGGGCCAGTCTGGAGCCCCGTGTTTTGATTATAGTTAACAGCTAACGAGATCATCTCAAGTAATTCATTTGTATATACATTTTGTGTCTAAATATATAAATATGGTAGGAAATGGACTGAAACTTATTTGTGCGTGCTTTCTTTGTGTTTAATGAAACTGTCATTTACTTTTGAATTAAACTACTAAAACATTTCAACAATTCTGTATTTTATTTCATGAGATACAAATGTACAATATAGGTGACACATTATGTCAGTACTCTAAGCAAAGACATACTTGGTGGTGGTGTATAAAATGTTTTTTTTTGTTGTTGTTGTTCCAGATTTTTCAAAAACAAAAAAAATCCAACATGTTCAATACCCCCGATTTGAGGTCGGACTTTCAAGCGGCCGAAATCAGGCTGAACACACCACACACGGCAGGATTATCTGATAAAGTTATCTTAGTCTAGACAGTTAGCATGATGCTAGCTCAAAACAGCTGGGGGATGTATTTCTTTCAAAATGGTGGGGTTCGGATAATTTGTGCCAAAGGACCTGGGTCGAGTTGTGCCAATGGCATAAGTTCCCCCAATTTATAATTTACTAAATATTACTTTATTGTATTTTATTATTTAATGCTTACATTTGCTCACTGAAACTATGTGCCATTCTTAATTTTAGACCAAAATCCATGCCACGCAGATACAAAAGGAAGACAGACAGGGTTTCAACTCCTCTTGAGGCGTTGGAAAGAGCAGTGAAAGAGATGCAACCGAGGAAGACCGTACATCAGGTTAGAAAGGAGATAAAGACCTGCAGTATGACCATAAAAAGATATATGGATAAGAAAAAAAACTGGCTTGGTGTTACAGCTAGAAGGGAGCACAAGTTCACATTCTCCTGCAGCACTGAAAAGTGAAATGTCCAGTGGTAGGCTAAATCTGTGAAGACATTCAGCTGCAGACTCAGTTAAGTACTAATTTTGGAATATTCATTTTGTTCTGACCATCTGTTCATGTGGCGCTAGGCCTTGTTGAAGCAAATTGGCCTTTGATGTTAAAACTTTGAATAAACATTTAACAAGTTCTTTTGCATTGAAGTTGTCTTGCTTTCATGTATCTTATCATTTGTGAGATTAAAATGATCTTTCTAACTTCAGTTATCAATGGCCCCTGTGATTTCTGAATGGCACAATTTACCCCGCACTTGGGGCAAGTTGTGCCATAAAACCATTTCTTTTTCTAAAGCTATTATTTCTCAAACAGTTAATTTAAGCCAGGCGCTTTAGGCTTTAATGGGTTAAGTAAAAATTGGCAGTACTTACCCCACCCTCCCTTACAATTTTAACTTTTGGGCTATCAGGAAATTCAATTAGAGACCATAACTCATTCACTGCCATTGATGTAATTATTTGTCTTTTCAAAATCCGGCCATTCAATCCCAGGAATCTATTAATATTTTTTTCATTTTGTGAATGAGTTAAGGAGGTTACTTTTTTAGGGAGAAATCTCCAAATCTAATATGTTAATCATCAGCTCTATTTTTGTCAATTTCTGGAAACGAGACCTTGTGACATGCAGACTCGTAAATAACACAGAACTACTTTTATTCATTAGGACTTTTATTTACATAAATATTGTGGTGGGTTTAACAAGGGTCAGAAACCCACCTTGATGACGGATTTTGTATACACCAAATTGGCGGGCGGTGGGGTGGATGGGGGGTGGGGTATACGGGGGTTAGAGGGTCGTCACTTCTTCTCAGGAGCCTCGGTTCCAGCTTCCAATATGGGCGGAGCCTCCTTGGTATCTCGATGAGCGGGGAACACCTCCCATGGTGTGTTCAAGTCAAACTTCCTAAACTCCTGCGCCAGCTCCACCGGCTCCGCTACCACACGCTTCAGTTCATCATCATAGCGCACCTGGCAAAAGGACGGGTTCAATTATTGGACTATTGTGAAATGAAAATGGGATCTCACAAAACGTGTCTTTGCCCTCCCTAGTACAGCTCTTTGAGGCTCAAGTTGCTGTATTTTAGTTTTTATTTTACAGCTGTGGTAGGGCCAGGCTACGGTATGTGGCCTTAAAACATATGATTTCTGATTTAAGCGATTCCAAGGTTTTGAACCATGCGGCTTATGTAAAGGTGCGGCTATTCTGTGGATTTTTCTTCCACGGCAAGGGGCACTCTAACCGGAATTACAATGCAATACAATTGCCATTAACAGGATGTGACTGCAAGGGGGGGGGGGGGGGAGTTCAACAGGCGAGGGCACTATGCACTAGGTTATGAATTAGGTGGTATGTGGAAGTAGAGGAATAAAAGATGGACGTTTACTGACAAACTGGAGTGCAAGCGGGCGGTGAAATGAAGATAAGTACTTTATTTTCTCTTGGTTCTGTTCTGTTTTAATCAGCAAAGTTCCTGCTGTGTTAAAAGGCACTGTTAGGAAGTAATCTGTTCAGGTACATACATGTACATTTCCAGTTCAAAATCGTTCTGTAAATGCAGTAGGAGTATCTAATTTTTCAACATAGATCGGTGCATCTTATATTAAGGTGCATGGTATATGGTTTTTCATTATTTTTTGAAAAATAGAGTGGGTGCATCTTATAGTCCGAAAAATACGGTATGTGAATGTGAATGAGTGCTTCCTCCTGGAAAAATATTCCTTTGGTGAAAAACAAAGATAATCTGTGATTGCCTTCCACCAAGCTCCTTTCTTGTCATACGGCAAAGAACGTGGAAATGTTTCCGCTCTTCTTGTCTCATTCTTTGCAGCAGGAATTTATGCTAGAGCAGCCGGCAAAGTCAGTATATGTAGCGACCAAATCACTACGTTGGAAACATAGACTATGGTTTTGCACAATTATCTCGTTTCAGTTCACTGACATATTCGTGGAAGCTCAGTGGGAATGTGCTTTGATCATCCTGACAAATAAAAAGATTTGAATCAACTGATAAAAAATAACCCAGCCCTAACAGTGGCTAACTTCTTGGTATACTTGAATTGCAGTTTGAAATGTTCCTTAACTTTTGCCTGTGAAGGTTTTACGATAGCAACAGTGTGAGCCTAACACAAATTTACTTGGCATTTTTATCCTCTGAGAACTTTGGAGATTTCATTGTATGAAGAAAAAAGTGGTTGTCACCTCAACATATCCTGACAGAGGGAAGTCTTTCCTGAAAGGATGACCCTCAAAGCCATAGTCGGTCAGAATGCGTCGTAGGTCAGGGTGGTTGGCAAAAAACACCCCATACATGTCCCAAACCTTCATGAGAAAACCAAACACGTGCACAGTTGGGTCAATCGGTGTTGACAACGTTTGTCAAGGCAATTGCATTGACTCATGTAGTTTGTGACTCACCTCCCTCTCGTACCAGTTGGCGGCCATGTGGACGGGAACAGAAGAGTCCAAAGGCGTGAGTTCATCCGTGTATGTTTTAACTCGA
The DNA here is from genome assembly GCF_054856515.1 of Filicampus tigris. NCBI lineage: Eukaryota > Metazoa > Chordata > Actinopteri > Syngnathiformes > Syngnathidae > Filicampus > Filicampus tigris. The sequence continues at coordinate 27,500,872 of NC_141219.1, forward strand.
ATGCGGGAGTTGTAGCGTAGCGACAGCAAGTTGTACACAATCTGAAAACCAACACACAACACAAAAACTTCCGCTTCGGTCCATGTAAAAAATGAGGAATTCCTGGTTGGTCTTAAGAACAGTGCAGTTGTATATGACTTGGAAGTATAATACAGCTGCATTTTCTCTTTCTGAACTGTGTGTTTTCAAACATTTACATCCATCCATCCATTTTCCAAACGGCTTATCCTCACGAAGGTCGCTTTAGCCTATCCCAGCTGCCTTTGGGCAGTAGGCGGGAAACACAGTGAACTGACCACGAGCCAATCGCAGGGCACACAGAGCAGACAACCATTCACGCCTCGTGTGCAATACACATTTTAACTAAATCAAGTAAAGCACTTTTTGTTTTTGTTAATCATCCTATTGTGTATTTAAAAGTATGGTGTTAATGTTCAAACTGTGCATATTGTTACAATGACTTACGACAAATATTTTATTTAGGGATGCACGCTAATTATCGACCTGATATCAGGGGAAAAAAATGAAATCACTTTTATCGTATTATTGTATGTATTGTATCGTCACTTGTACCAGACTATAGTAATGTTTTTTTAATGACCTCATACTAGAAAACAAAAGTAAAAATGTGCCGCGTGTGCTGAACTTATTGATCATTGCTGTATTTGTATGAAAGCATATCATAGACAGTATTAAAGACACCTGGGTTTTAAATTGTCAAAAAATGGTTCTCCTTGACACAAAAAGCAAAAAAAAAAAAGAACTGCTGTACCTCAAAGCGGTTCTGCCGTGTAGGAATGTCGACAGCTGTTAGGTCGACCATGTTTCTGAACTGAGCGTTAGTGTGGTCCCTCAAGAAAGTCAGCACAGGGATCACGCCGTCAGGGTGGATCATCACCTCCAGCTCATTATAACATGTCACCTTAACACACAAACTTTCAAAATCAGAACATCTGCATATTTCTGAAAAGCCCTTTTGATCTCAAACAGATTTTTGGGCTTCTCTATAGCACAACTGGACAGACGTCTTTATCCATGTCTGTTCATGGGAGGATTTTTATTGATTGCCTCTGTCGCAACTAAAGGCAGGATTAAGTTGCGAGCGCGTGTGTTGACCGAACGTGTAAAACAGTCAGACTTCAAAGATGTCTCATTACATTTGTCCTTGTGGTGTCCGCAAAGGTTCGTCTCACATAACCATATGCATCTCCACTTGCAATCAGGGTGCACTTACTGTTGCATTGAACAGACCTGAACCTGTTGGATGTACTTGGGCATCATCTCAGCCACATACTCCCCAAACGCTGTCAGCTGGTTGAGGACAACTGCATCCTTAGGCCGCACGGTGGCTACACAGAAGACGTGAAGAGGTGACAAGATGGTCATCGGTGGAAGACACACATTGGCCTCCAATATCACAGGCAGAAATGGACCTTTTTAAATAAACCCAAACTGAACGCTTGAAATTAGTTCTTCTCCAAATACACATTTTGAAAGAATATTTACATTGTGTTTGACTAATTGCATGAACCCAAACAATAAGCTTGATACATAATTTGAGGTTCTGGAAGTCCTTTGTTTCAGTTTCTACTGCAGTGACGTAAAGAAAACTTATAACTAGTGTTGTTCCGATACTGGTATCGAGAAGTATCCCGATACCACATCAAAACACTGGTATCGGTATCTGCGAGTACTTACAAATAACGTGCCGGTGCAATTTCCCGATGCTGTACTAGTAAAGAACGTTGAATGCACCGCTTTGTATCTTGCTCCCTGCTGCTTTTTAATGTGTGTGTGGTGTGTGTGTGTGTGTGTGGGGGGGGGGGGGGGGGGTTATAGTGGGGTACAGGAGATATAATGTCGGCGATATGTAACTACTTCAACATAGAAACCCCAGCTAGAGCGATGCAACATTTGAGAACGAAACATGTGATCGAGCACCAAGAGCTTGCGGCGGTGGCAGCGAGCATTAACAAGGGGAATTGACCGCAACAACAAACCCTGCTCAATTTACATTGAATGCATCACCTTGTATCTTGCGCAATCACGACACTGGTGTGTGGTGACTGTTCAATATTAGCTGTCGCTATTGGCCCAGAGCGGACTCTCTCTTAACCAATGGCGGGGCTGCTTTTCCATGTTTAGAGAGAAAAAAAAAAAAAGTGAGGTACAGGAGAAATAATGTCGGCGGCGATATGGAACTACTGTACTTCAACATAGAAACTCCAGCGAGTCCAACAGCTAAGTGCAAAATTAGTGGTGCGAAAGTTGCAAGAGGTGGAACTAAAGTGGCCAGGTTCAATACATCAAACCTGATAAAACATGTGAGGACGAAACATGTGAATAAGCACCAAGAGCTTGCAGCGGCGGCAGCGGCAGCTAGCATGAACAAGGGAAATGGACCGCAACAACAAACCCTGCTTAATTTGGGATTTTGGAGTTGAATTTGTTGAATTTTTCTACTGCTTGTTTTTGGTTTTGAATGTGCATTTGGAAGCGGAAGTTGTTGCAATGGGTCACTAATACTCAAAACAAACTTTTATAATAATGTCCAAGAGCTTTTGTAATTAATCCGACCCAATCTCTCTCAAAGATACCTTGTGTATATTATGTCTTATTTTTTCCTGTTTCACAAAGGTTTTTAAGTCTGACCAAGCCATGATTGCAATGCTTTTTACATCCAAGTGAGTGTGAAGTTCTTTAGAATCACAAGAAAAAAAATGTTCATATATATCTTTTTTTTTTTTTCTCCTTAAAAGTCTGTTTTCGGTACAGTATCGGCATCGGTCAATACTGCACAGCTAGGTATTGGAATCGGCATCGGGGCTAAAAAAATGGCATCGGAACAACACTACTTGTAACCAAGTCAGAAGAACATGTCGTAGTCGTAAAGTCATAGTCAGAGCAGATATTTGTGTAATAACAATTACCAGGCCTTATACTGCGTTCATAACCTCAAAATGTCCTATGTTGGGACCGTCATAAACTGATGCCCACCTCGCTGTAGCTTTACAAATAGTAACCCAGTGTAGATTTAAGGATGCCAAATTGAATTCGAACTGAGAAACTAGACAATGGAAATGCATTAAACAAAGTAATAGTGCTTAATAGGGCTATCAATATGGCTGCACATTAATGGAAAAACGATTTCAATATTTTTGCGATATTTAACACGTACCCTAAGAAATTACATTATTATGTAATGAAAGAAATACATTTGTTTCATGTAGTAAAATACGCAACCTCATACACGAAGCTAATTAACAATGATAGATAGATAGATAGATAGATAGATAGATAGATAGATAGATAGATAGATAGATAGATATGGGTGCAAAAAATGTGATCGGGACATACCTAATTAAAATAATTATTAATTTGATGATTGATATGTTGTTGAATAAAAAAATCTAGTTCTTATGAGAAGAGAGCGAGAGAAAGAGAGAACGACAGAGATTGACAATTAAAAACAATGTGTTCAAGCAGTATTTACGTTTTGTCTCAGTGGTGGAACTCTGCAATCTGCTCTGCTGCAGGGGACATGAAGACCTTGCAACTGGACACATGAGAAGCCAGAGTACATCAGTTTCATACATTAGTTGTCAGCAAGACGCTGTGAACGTGATACGTGGCCAATCAAAATCAGTAGGGTATGCTGTGTTCACTGGAACTGAAGCGGACCTCAAATATCGTTCTCTGTAACGTTGCTAGAGAGTTCGACCTAATAAAAAAGAATGGCATAACATAATCAGGAGCAATTTCACAGCTTCTGCTAAGATCGACAACCCAACGCGTCAACAGGCAGCGCGCAGAACTATTCAATGATGCTGGGTTGCTAGCATTAGCTAGCACGAAGGTCAAACCTCGCGACGTGTAGCCAGTGATAACTGGCCGTATTGTTTCCAAGTGGCACACGAAGAGCAAAATCCTTTTAATGACGTTTCGTCTTCAATAGCCCATCGTTGTTTCGTGTTAACTTACTGTTAAAACTCCGCCCGAGACCTCCACGGACAAACCGAACAAGGGCTGCAGCCATGTTGACTCCAGTGCTCGTTCTTCTCTTGTCAGGGCAGTAGAGACGGAAGAGGAGGCTGGCCAGCCTCTCTCGCCACCTCGTGGACCGGATGAAGGCACGAGTAATAGAATGTTATCGTACTGCATGTGCAATTAATAAGTTTCAATCTTCAACTTTTAAGCGATTCCCAAGTTACTGCGACGTCAAAAAAAAAAAAAAAAGTCAAGTTGACCTAACATGGAAGTTAAAGAGGAAATCAACACAAACATATTTCTTACACATATTTTTTTCAAGAATATGTTCTATGGGGGCTCACTAGTTGAAACACGGTGTTCTGATTAATATTGCTTTTGTGGAATATGAGTTAAGCAGCAAAATCCACCCCTTTTTAGCCATCTCAGTGGGTGGCCATTTTGTCACTTCTGTTGACTGAAAATGACATCACAAATGCTCAGGGCTCAGGTAACCACCAATCACAGGTCAGCTTCAGAAAACAGGTGAGCCGTGATTGGTCGTTACCTGAAAAACTGTGAATATCATTTTCAGTCAGCAGAAGTGACAAAATGGTCGCCCCTAGACATGGCATAAATCAGGTGGATTAACTCTTATTCCACAAACACAATACAGAATGCCTTGTTTCCGCTAGTGGGCCTGTCTAGAACATACTGTATTCTTGAAAACAATATATGTTTGGGTTGACTACAGCTTTAAAGGTTAATCAAGTTCCGTCATTATGTAACCCTTAAAGGTTTTTCTACCTCATCTTCGGAGGCAGTGGTATGGTGGATTACAAGAAAGGTTTGAGTTTATGTTTATGTATTTCTTCTGGTGGCTTCCTTGTTAAAAACAACCGACACGGCAGGACAGTGTTTCTGCTTCATTGCATCTTTATTCAGACATGAACAGCCTGGCTCTAATTCACCACTTTTCTTTTTCTTCTTCGCTCTGGAAATGCGCCGTACCAAACCAACTCAAAAAGGACCAAATACTTAAGCAGGATAAAATAATTAAATATATACTCACAACACAATATTGCAGCATGTTGGAAAAAATAATAAAATACAAAATAATATATGCAATCCCAAAATTAATATATAAAATGAAAATATCAATTGGCAACTCGTGTTACAGTCTAAATTGCCCTTTGGTGTGATTGTGAGTGCGAATGTTTGTCTCTGTGTGCCCTGAGATTGGCTGGCACCAATTCAGGGTGTCCCCCGCCACTGCCCAATGACAGCTGGGATAGGCTCCAGAACTCCCGCGACCCTTGTGAGGATAGGCGGTTTGGATAATGGATAGATGGATGTAAAACTTAACTCACAAAAGCCTCTCTGCAAAACTGGCTTTGTATTCAAAAAACTTTGGTACTGCTTTGTGAGCCTGAGGAACTCTCTTTGGACATACCGCCACCTGCTGTACATATACAATCAATGCAGTCTGGGTCGCGGTTCCATCTCTCGTCAGCAAAACGGGCGTCCGTCAATAATGGACTGTGATGTCCGTTTGGGCAGAACCAGGTTACTTATACTTATTCACAACATTTTTTCAGGTGTTATTTTTCCAGATTTTTCTCCAAGTTCTATGTCTAATTGAAATGCAAATGCACTGAGTGCACCCACCTTGCCATGCATGCCTTACGGCGTCGTCGGAAGGAATGACATTTCTTGATGAAGTGTCAAACTACTGAATGTTAAAATGAAAGGAGAGAAAAGAAAAATGTTGCTTGGTCATTAATTAAAATCTTTTGTGGATCAGTGAATGAATGAATTTCTTTCAAGTGGGCAAGTTAGGCATATTTACGACAACCAACCCTGAACATGGAACAGCAAACAACGAACAAATTAAGATTTAAAGCAATGCCCAATTAATATTTCTACAGATGATAATACCTATTGATCATGTGACCCCAGAGAACTTGTAAACATGTCAAAATGAGAATCTCCACAAGCATGTGATCAAAACTACCCAGAACTCCAGAAGTTTCTTGACATGACAATGAATATCATGAATTATTACTAACATATTATAATAAAATTAAAGGTCATTTAAGCACATTTGTTATTTCACAAGTGTGGATCAAACTGGTATAGCTCTTCACATTAATCAGTAACCAAGAAGAAGAAGCTCTTAGTTTGAAAAAAGTTGGTGACCCCTGATTGAGAGTGATCAATTAAACCTACCATGCATGTTTTCAGAATGTGAGGAGAACCCGGAGGACCCGGAGAAAACCCACGGAGGCACGGGGAGAACATGCTAACTCCACACAGGGAGGCCGGGGGGAGGATCGAACCCACGACCTCTGAGGCAGACATGTTAACCAGTCGATCACTGTGCCACCTTAAGTTTTACGTTTCTATTTTTATTTTTGGAAAGAGTGGAGTGAACAGGTAATTGTGAAACGGTATTTTGCAGCAACCCCCCACCCCAACACACGCACTCCATTTCAAAAGGTGCACCAAAGGTTGTTTGACAACCGCTTAAAGACAGAAGAAGAAGAAGAAGAAATCCAAGACAAATTTGAAGAAAAAAAACATTCTTCTATTATAATGAGCAGAGATGGGCATCGTCTATTCGTCTATATCTTCTGAGCGGTATTTCCGGCGGCACCACATCGTCGCAGTCCGTCCCTCGTCGGCTACAGCCAATCGGCGTCGGGAACATAATTATCCTGTCACACGCGTGCGCCGCACAGGCAGACACACCGCCAAATTAAGAAAAAATATCAAATAAAAACAACACACACACACACGCACAGCGTGGTGGACGGTGAAATAAAAACAAAATGGGGCACCTGTCATTGCATCGGCGGGTCCGAAAGGTATACAACACTGTTTTATTTTTTCTTTGTTTGGCTGCATGTCAGGAGTCGGGCACCTGCGTGTGACGTGGTACCGGTAAAGTCTGCTCTCGACGTCGTTTGGCTGACTCGGACCGACCGGGTGAGTCTGAAATATAGACGGGAACTCAAACCATAGATGAAAAGCCAGCTCAGGTAATGAGTGTTTTATTTCAGTTTTCACAAGGGCCAGGAGGCATTTTAATTAATTACCTTTGGGAAGAATGTGACATGGATTTCTGGTTCAGGTAAGCAAAACTGAAAGTAAAACTTTTAAGAGTTGAAGCAGCAGCAGAATCCCACTTACAGTTCAATAGATTGACAAATAAGTGTAGGCTATGTGAAATGCCAAATGCATGTGAGTGTAAAGGTCTAAAATTTGACAGCACACTTTGATCAAGGCCAGGTTTCTTAAGCAGGGGCTGCATTAGAGCATGTTTAAAATGTTGGGGGACCACACCAGAAGACAGACTGCAGTTGATAATGGTCAAAACCGATTTACCAACACTAGGGAGAATCTCCTTAAAGAAGTGAGGAGGAACAGAGTCATAAGGGCAGCCAGGTGGATTAATTTGGCAAACCACATCCTCCAAAAATGTCAAGGAAACCGCCTCAAAGGAATCCAACAATGAGGAACGGAACGTGGACAGAGGGGTCAAATGTGACGTTTGAAACGAGAGCCTTATACCAACCTTGTCAGTGAAAAACTGCAAAACACTTTTGCACATTTCAGGGGACGATTCTGAGCAAATTGGCTGATGGGGCTTAAAGTGGAAGTCAATCCAAACATATTTTTTTTCAGAATATGTTCTATGCAGGCCCACTAGTTGAAACACGGCATTCTGATTAATATTGCGTTTATGGATTATTGCAAAATCCACCCGTTTTTAGCCATCTCAGGAGCCGGCCATTTTGTCGACTGAAAGGCCCAATCCCAATACCCACACTTGCACCCTATGGTCTTCAGCTGACTTCGCTGAAATTCACGAAGGGTTCGAGAGCGCAGGTTACAAGTGTATAAAAATTGCAGAATTGGGACAATTCGTGTGACGACATCGATTTATGCCCCTGTGTCAGCGAGCATGGCAGCACGGGTTCTTGTTTTGGCAATTGTGCTGTTTAAAATTATATTAAAACAAAGTTTTATGAAGTACCGGTAGTAGTAAAGTAAAACTGTGTCTATGTCTTCCAGTCGATGGGAGCTATTTCTCCATTATTTGGACTATTTGCGGCTCCTGCACGATATGCAGCGCATTCACAGAAGGTTGCTAAGTACGGCAGATTAGGACAAAATACGTAGCTAAACGGTGAGTACGGCATTAAATATCGATTGATATTACACATATACATATGATGAACTTTGTAAGAATGGATACTTACACTTGAAGAGACATTTTTTTTGACAGAAACTCCACCAAATGTCATCAGTTTCCCGCTATTTTGGTCAAATCCGCAATGAATTGTGGGTAATATGCTTCGATTTAAGGGGCCATGCATGCGGACTTCGCGGAATTGCGGAGCAAGGGCGCAAAGAGGGCACAATGCACTTCGCAGAATTGGGACGCCCTACGCACTCGTAGCCTTTGCGGGAACAAGCAAGTGAAGGGCACAAGGGTGCAAGTGCAGGTATTGGGATTGGGCCATAATGACATTACAGTTGCTCAGAACTCAGGTAACGACCAATCACAGCTCACCTGTTTTCTTAAGATGAACCACAAGTGGTTGTTATCTGAGCCTTGAGCAACTGTGATGTCATTTTCAGTCAACAGAAGTGACAAAATGGCCGCCCCCTGAAATGGCTAAAACGGGTGGATTTTGGTGCTTACCTCATATTCAACAAATGAAATATTAATCAGAATGCCTTGTTTCAACTAGTGGGCCTGCATAGGACATACTCCTGAAAAAAATATGTTTGTGTCAGGGGCGGAGCCATGGGTGGGCCTGGGTGTGCGCAGACCCACCCTGATTGACAGACTTCCCACCCAGTGAGATTCATGAAAAAAAAAAAAAAAAAAAAAAAAAAAAAAATATATATATATATATATATATATATATTATTATTAAATTGTGTTTTAATTTGCATTTTGTTGTGTTTTTTATTTTGTTGAATATTAAGAATGGCATAATCGTGGTTATCTAAGGAAGATCTGAACTTCATATTATTCAGTTTGTCATTTTATTTGAATATACGATGTCGGGACTGGAGGATTGTGCTCAGTGAGAGAAATATTCAGGCCCACCCTGACTTTTCCATGCCCACCCATTAGCCACGTTCTAGCTCCGCCACAGCTTTGGGTTGACATCCCCTTTCAGTGCAGAATCAATCATTTTAAATAGAGTACATGGATTATGATGATTTACCTGAATAAGACTGGGCAAGTGTTCCCTTTTGGACTCTTTCACATTTCTTTGGTAATGACGCCAGTAGTCCTTTAGGATTTGATAAGAGACCTGCAGCCAGGGGCGGAGCCAGAACGTGGCCAATGGGTGGGCCTGGAAAAATCATGGTGGACCTGAATATTTCTCTCACTGAGCACAATCCTCCTGTACACATTGTATATTCAAATAAAATGACAAACTGAATAATATGAAGTTCAGATCTTCCTTAGACAACCATAATTATGCTATTCTTAATATTCAATAAAATAAAAAACACAACAAACTCAAATTAAAAAAACAATTTACCAAAAATGTAAAAGTATATATTTTTTCATGAACCTTACTGGGTGGGCAGTCTGTCAACCCAGGCCCACCCATGGCTCTGCTTGAATTTAAGTATGAGAATTAAAATACATGTACAGTAAAGCTATTGGCAGGACTGAACAGTGTCTGACAGACTCAACATTTGATCAGTAATAACATCAATTGCATAAGACAGACAAATCACATATATGGTACATGCACACAAAAACAGCATTAGAGATCTAACCATGCAGTTGAATATCTTGTAACCATGGCTACTGGTGACAGGGTTTCTTGTTCGGATGGATTTTTTTCCCATAAAGACTTGTTGGCATGGCTGCTTAAAGTTGCGTCGATAACGTGTTTGGGTTCATGTGACCATTCCGTTTCCTTATATTCTGGGGACCTGACATCAAAAACGCAGGCGTAATCTTGCCAAAGAGCAATTCAATTATCCTCCAGGAGAGCCTCCGAATGTACTGACAGGGTGCCGCCATATTTGGGCTTTGAAGGTGATTGGTGATTGCACCTGAGCGCCGAAATGATCTATCAGTAATCAAACATTTTTAATACTGGGCTCAAAAATGCTCCCGCACACGAGGCGGAATACCTGTGTGCTGGGCTTCAGGGGGCTCCATAGGTTTGCAGCCTAACCAATGTTGTTGTTGTTGTTGTTTTTTTTAATGTGTCGTTTGTTCCCCAGATAGCAGGACGTATTTTCCAAAGTATTTCCTTGCAGACATACATTGTCACCTTAAAAGGCTCCCATCTCTGGTGCTCATCGGAAACACTTGGCAATAATCGGCGCATACCTGGAAGATACCTGGCAGTCTTTGTTTGTGAAGTCGGTGTAATTACGATGTGATTGCGAGAGCTCTCACTTGGTGGGCTCAGTTATTGACCGGTGATAGAAGAAAATCTTTGTGTGTGGGGAGCTGTTTTGAGATTATCTGAGGACCCCACACGCAACGTGAGCAAAACTGTTAAATGCCAGATTTTTTTATGTCTGTGGGCTGACAAAGTTAAAAAAAATCTTTTAAGATTGTAAAACTTCCTTGCGTGTGTACCTGGTTTAAGATTGTACACACAAGGACTAAATGATGTTGCCAAAGGCTTGCGCTTTCTAAGTGGTCACCTGATACAAAGAAGCAGTTTGATCACATTCGCCACAGGGGAAATTTTGCACACAATAACAGAGTTATCAAATAAGGAGAAGAAGCAACCTCCAAATGGTTCACAGAGAAGGGATTTTATATTCTGTGCCCCTACTGCCAAGGCCTTTTTAAAAGGGAAAATCTTGTGGTGGCATTTGCAACCGTGCAAATGCCACCACAAAAAAAATGACACAAGGATATCTGAAACGTTCTCCTCATGGTGATGACACACTGTTATGCGATTTTTTTTATTTATTTTTTATTACATTTTACTTCCTGCCCTCGTGTTTCCTGGTTAGGGTGATTGTCTCCACCTGTGTCCCATCCCCTGTGTGCAAATAGTCTGTGGCCATTTCTTAATATGAAGAATGCACAGTACGATCTCCTGAACTCACTAAGTACGGGCTTCCTAAGAACGTCAGTCTCTTTGTAAATTCTAAGGGCTGTGTACTTGTTAACACCAAACATATGCCTGAGCCACCTCATCTGGATCCTCTTGACTCCAAGTCCCCCGCGGATGACCGAACTTCTCACTATAAAGTATCTCTAAGGGAGAGCCCGGACAGCCTGCGGAGGGGAAACCCATTTCGACCGCTTGTATCCGGGATCCAGGTGGACAGTTTACTCAGTGAAAGAGAAAAAAAATGTGTGTCTTCTAAGCACGGTCAATAAGAAAGTGGAGCTTGAAGAAGATTTGCGACGAAAACCAAAGGTCATCAGAGACTACAATCACTTGAAATGTGGTAATGAAGTGCTTGATGAAAAACTGTGCTTTGACAGTGCGCGCAGGAACACAGAGATGGCCTGCCGCTGTCTTCTACAACAGCCTAGACATTGCTGCTGCAAATGCACACGTACTGTACAAGAGGACCAAAGGAGTCAAGGCGAAAGTTCCGGCATGCGCTTGCAATTGAAAAAGCAATCGAAAAAGACACAAGCAGGCACCTGCACAGGACAGAGCAGGAGGCACTACGTGAAATGAAAAGGGATTGTGAAAGGAAAACAACATCATGCCAAGTCCGTGCGAGTTACAACAGAAATGGCAGTCCTGTGAAATGTGCTGTTTTGCCACAGGTACACCTGTCAAAAACGCAGGAAATTATCTACATTCATGTGTGAAGAATGCTGAAAAAAAAATAGAATTCTGTACAAAGGACCACACAAGTTGATGTGCTTACTGTCATGGTCTGTTCTTGTGGTCATGTTTTGTTTTTGTTGTTCCTGGTTGCTCCAGTAGGGGCAGTAGGTGGATCATCTGCAGCGCACCTGTTTGCAATTCCAATGTACTATTTAAGGACTGCCAAGCAGACAACTCACCGTGGCATTATTTGTTTTGCTCGTGTCTCTGGTCCCAAGCGCTCGTATTTTCTAGACTCGTCTTGTTATCTCCTGTTTGCTCCGTGGTACACTTCCTTGGTTCATGTAAGTAGTTTTGTAAATTAAAGCTTTACTCGGTTTGTATTATACGCGTTTTGGATCTTGTTCTTTGGCAACAAGCAATTTCGGTTCTCGTTTTTTCTTGCCTTTGGCAAGTGCTTTGGTTTCCTACATTTTTTCCTGGTCTTTTATACCAGCGTTCTATGTTGTACTTTGTTGATCTGGTGATATTTTTGTGTAAATACTTTTTTTTTTGTTTTGTTTTTTTTGTTGGCATTTTTAGAATCCACCAGTATTTACCAGAACCTGACACTTACAGGTTGTTTTCACTGCAATTTCTACTGAACATGGGTTTTTTGGTGTGAAATAAACGTTTTTAAGCCATTTGTTTTCATGTCATTTGTTAAATTTGTGTATCATTACGCGGGGATGCTCGTAGAACATCACTTAGAAATAACTAAAATTCCGGTCTAAAACAACACAGCAACCTTTTTCCACAATGCATGCTCAAATAAACATGCTCATTTATATAGTGTATGAGCGTGTAAGTTATGCTCGTCATTGGTTGAGTTATAAGTCACTTATTGTGGTGTGCTGTCGCACCTCACTGTGGCGCCTCTTTGGTTTTATCGTGTCAGTTGGTCACCTTTTTTTTTTTCCCTTGAATTTAAGTACACTTTTTGTCAGTCGGGTGTACCCGACCGCTGTGCTATGCTGGGGAAGTATTATAATTTTGTTAATTAAACAACGGCTTGTGGAATATCTAGATGTCTTTGCTCCTTTGGCTATCCAACAACACCTGCGCATGGCTAGTTGCCCCCTGAGCTCACACCACATCCCACTCCAGAGTGCACTGATGTATGCTCCAATCACACCATTGGACCAACAGAGTTTGAGAACTAGCGCGAGGGTGCCAGGTGGGTGTCGATGCAGTTTGCAACTCAAAGTCAAGTCAAATGTATTTATATAGCCCTTAATCACAGGAAAGTCTCAAAGTGCATCACATATGCACCAGATCATATACATGACATCCCCTGATCTTAACCCCCAGGAGGCAAAGAAAAACTCAAAAAATTCCACCTGGGGAAATGTGAGAAACCTTGAGAAGGGACCACAGATAGGGGACTCCCTCTTCCAGGATGAGCTGGCTGCAATGGATGCCGAGTGGGCAACATTGAACACACATTATAGTACTATACAGTGTTTGTTAAAGTGATGTGAAAGTTAATCAAATGAAGTGCTGCAGGAAGATTACGTCGAAGTGAGCAGGGGCCCAATGGTCGTCAATGTAGAAATGTCCATAACAGCGCCTCCGAGGATGTGGTCAGCCTCCAATCTTGTAGCAGTCATTTGCTGTTGAATCGAAACAGCAACCTCCAATTTGGTCGTGATCACCTAGTTCCCAAGCCTGGGAAAAGGGGGCAGAAATAGAATAGAAGCGGCAGTAAAGAGGCCAAAACAAACAGTTCAACTAAATGCAGAATCGTACAAATAAGTCTTAAGTCGTGTTTTAAACATTTCTATTGAGGTAGTGCCTCTAATATCCGCGGGTAGGGCATTCCAAAGCTTCGGTGCCCGAATAGAAAACACTCTAGAGCATGCAAACTTCTTTTTGGCTCTCGGGATCACTAAAAGGCCAGCATTTTGTGACCGAAGGTTTCGGATCGGAACATACAGTATCACTAAGTCGACGAGATAGGAAGGTGCTAAGCCGTGCAGTGTTTTGTAGGTAAGTAGCAAAACCTTGAAATCTCATCTCAAGTGAACTGGGAGCCAATGCAAATTGGCTAATATCGGAGTAATTATCGAACTTTCTCGTCCTTGTCAAGAGTCTTGCTGCGGCATTTTGGACTATCTGCAGACTTTTAATACTAGACATGGGAAGACCAGAGAGCAAAACATTACAATAATCGAGGCGAGACGTAACAAACGCTTGGATTAACATTTCTGCATCACTGTTCAACAGAATTGGACGAATTTTTGCAATATTATGGGGATGGAAAAATGCGGTTCTAGTAATATTCTTAATGTGCATTTGAAAAGACAGAGTTGGGTCGAATATAACACCAAGATTTTTTGTTGAATCACTTTGGGTAATAGTACATTTATCGAGCCTCAGAGTGGCGTTCGTAAATAGGTGCCGATGTCGAGCAGGGCCAATAATCAACATCTCGGTTTTATTGGAGTTAAAAAGCAAAAAATTGAGAGACATCCATTGTTTAATCCCGGCAAGGCACGCCTCTAAATTACAGCAATTAGCTGGGTTTGTTATCTCGAGCGGCATATATAACTGGAGCCCCGCCTCTAAATTACAGCAATTAGCTGGGTTTGTTATCTCGAGCGGCATATATAACTGGGTATCGTCAGCATAACAATGAAAACTAATGTTATATTTACGTATAATATCACCAAGCGGAAGCATGTAGATGCTAAACAATAGGGGCCCTGGTACGGATCCCTGCGGGACTCCAGATGTAACTTTACAAAACTCAGAAGTCGCATTGCCATGAATTACACGGTGCGTCCTTTCTGAGAGGTAGAATTAAACCAAGAAAGTGCTGAGCCTGAGATACCAACACATCCTTCAAGGCGTTCTAATAGTATGTTATGATCGACGGTGTCAAAAGCAGCACTATGGTCGCAGTCAAGGTCAAAGGTCCAGTCAATAGGGTGTTCACCACAACACAAATTTGAGAAGGGGAGGAAGGCCTTGCAGCAGCAGCAGCAGCACCAGAAATGTCCAGGTTTTGCAGTGAAGCTGGTTGAGAATTTAGGTTCCACTGTCCTAAGGAGCTACACAGCCTGTTCAGCCTTTTTAACTCACCTTGGCCATTCAGGCCAACTACTCTGCCGACATCTATTGCTGCACTGAAAAATAGCCTGACCTTGTAAATTCCATTAAATCTCAGCATTTGCCTGCCTTCATATGCATAAATAATGAAGCTGTGATATTTCCGCCTATGATTCTAAGATAATGTAAATTATTATTAAAAACAAATCAGGGCTGTTGATATTTAGAGGTTATTGTTAACTTGATGCAGTGAGACATTTCACTAATAGGTTTTCTAACTTTCAAATAATTGCAACATGCATACTTCATCATGCCCATTCCAATATATTCCACGGATATCCTCATAAATTAATTAGTGGTCTGACTTGATTATGAAAATATTTATTATTTTTAATACCCTACAGACAGTACTTATACTTTGCTCCATATACAGTATCGGATGCAACCTTACTCTATTTACGTAGCAATGGCTTTTTGTTGACAGTTAAACCATGAAACAATATATATATTTTGCATTATTTAAACACTTGCTCCACACACTGTAGTTAGCAGAACAGTGTGTGGGACGTGGCAAAATAGCGTACAGTACGTCCAATTAAAAAAGAAATGGTATAAAATGCCTAAGAGTATTACAGTGGTAAGTGTGCAAATGTTGACACTCATGTAATAGGGCCTTAGAGTTTATTCTTCGACATTCTCATGATGTTTATGTGAGTTTGATGAGTACACCAAAGGCCCTTTATCGTGATGTTGACCCACACACTGCACACAAAACAATTAAGTGCAATTCGATATCACTTGTCATAAAAGTGCACCAAGATGTGACACGTGAGGATTGAGGAGGCTTCACGGAGGCACCACAATCAAGGAACTGCTATTGTAACTTGTCTACTTTGAAGAAGTCATTCTATTCCTCGCCAGTCAGGTATACAGATGACATACCGGTTTGGAGAGGAGCAACACTTCACATGATGAGTTTTTTTTTCCGTTTGTTTTTTTCAATGTGTTTTATTTTGAATAGGCACATTGTGCTTTATTTGCATTTTACTTGGAGCAGTATTTCATTCTGAAATGACATATTGAAATACACTGTTCTTGCACACTACAATGCAATTAAGGTCTGTATTAGAATCTTTCATTCATTTATTCATTATCCATACCGCTTATCCTCACAAGGGTCGCGGGCATGCTGGAGCCTATCCCAGCTGTCTTCGGGCAGTAGGCGGGGCCCACCCTGAATTGGTTGCCAGCCAATCGCAGGGCACACAGAGACAAACATCCGCACTCACAATCACACCTAGGGGCAATTTAGACAGTCCAATCAACTTAACATGCATATTTTTGGAATGTGGGAGGAAACCGGAGAAAACCCACGCAGGCACGGGGAGAACATGCAAACTCCACACAGGGAGGCCGGGGCCGGGATCGAACCCACGACCTCTGAACTGTGAGGCGGATGTGCTAACGAGTCGACCGCTGTGCCGCCTTGTATTAGAATCTAACGTTCCCAAATGCATTTGGCCACATCAAGAAAATTTTAAATAATCCCCCCCCCTACCTAAAAGTTTTCATGACGCAAAACGACATCAATACTGGGTATATTTAGAAGTCATTTATATTAAATAACCAATTGTGACTGGGATTCCAAGGATACATTAATTGATCTTCGCTCCTCAATAAACATGGCTGCATGATCACTACAATTTCGGTGTAGTGATTGAAGCAAGGAGGAGAGTTGCAAGATACATGACATTGGGGGGAAGAGCTAACACTTGCAGTGAGCATCAATGGCCAACTTTATACTTTCCAATAGCCGGAGCTGGGCATTCCGCCTATGTGATGGACCGATACGCCTATCCGCCTATGACGGACGACCATTTTGTAGGCAATAAACGATAGGCGGGAAACTTAAAAAAAATAGTCGGAAGCCCATTTTACCCCGTCCATGTAATCGTCTATTTTAAATGCACGGTTGAACTCACAGTGGCGTGCAGTGAGCTGAAAGGATGTTTGATCTGCAGTGGTGACGGCCACACTGGACTTTGGACGTTTTGACTGGAGCAAACCAACTTGCAGCCCTTGGAAAGCGGAGCGAGTTTTCACTGTGTTTCGCGCTTGAGGCTACGTTGTGCTACCGATACGGATGGAACAATCAAGCTTCAATCGGTAAAGAACAAACGCATCCATTTGAAGCTCTCCGGCTCCATTTATTCATTCCGTGGGACTGCAACAAGGACTCTGAAAACTCGCTAAATATAGCGAGAAAGTTGCTATGCAGGAAACAGTGCAACCACACGAGCTACTCTCTCTCTCTCTCTCTCTCTCGTTCTCTCTCTCTGAAGGAATAATTATTTAATAGTTATCCCACATTTGCTTGTTATTAATCACCAAATAGCTGCCACATGTTTGCCTATCATGCTGAGGTTGAATGAACATATAATCTTGGGTGATTTGATAATGTTATAATATTCATATAGTGTTGTGTGGTTTAGTAGTTTTAGATTAGAGCAATGCTATTAATGGGTTGCAGAATATATATTTGTGTGAAATGTTATTGCCCTGCAATGAAGAAGTGTGCTTCTGTCGCAAAGAGAAGATGTGAAAAGAGAAAGTGAAGATGGAGAAGCAGGGGAGTGCCATGAGGGCGTTGACCGTTTTTATATCATTCCTCAACAGCTGAATTAACGATATGCTATTTGTACACATGTACACAGTAATGAACACACACATAGAAGTACAAGTTCATGTGTTTCCAACCGCTTGCATGAACCCCACCCTTAGGTTGGAAACACTCATGTTATCAGGGACTTCGAAACTCAATAAAAAGAAAGGAGAGCGAAGCTTTTTTAGAACTTAGAGAAAAGTATTGCTTCGCAGACTGAAGTGTGTTCTCTTTGCTCTCCTTGCAAGCTGGTAAAAAAGAAATTGAGGGACTTCCCTCTTTTTGGTGTCTTATTTTGAAATGTCTAATTGATGAACCTGACACTCTCAGCCAGCCAGCTCCTCCGGCAGCTGTAAAACAAGTTGTTCCAAATGCAAATAGCTGATGAGTATTCAGTATGAGGGCAGACTCGGACACTTTCATTGGTTTACTGTGACGTTTTTGGTAATTTCATTGGTCAGATGTGACAAGAAGGATAAATCTAATGACCGCTCGTCTGTAAAAATCCATGAATAAACCGAATTGCATTAGAGGTCGCTGGGTTCAAATTTTATGAAAAAAGTAGTGGTTTATAATCCCCAAAATACCATAAATGTCTACGATGACCACCAGGTAGCGCTGGCCACAAAAACAGTAAATCATGTCTGTCAAATTTAATTGAATTC
This sequence comes from Filicampus tigris, assembly GCF_054856515.1. Taxonomy (NCBI): domain Eukaryota; kingdom Metazoa; phylum Chordata; class Actinopteri; order Syngnathiformes; family Syngnathidae; genus Filicampus; species Filicampus tigris. The sequence continues at coordinate 27,519,054 of NC_141219.1, forward strand.
TTACCATGGTGTTTACAGAGTGAGACGCTCACTTGCAGGGGTTTCATAGCTGGTCGAATATTAAATAGTTGGCACTCCTCACAATTTTTCACCAAATCATCGATTGTGTCTGACATATGTGGGTGCCACCAATAAGAGTGCTTGCGTCATTTGTGCTTTACCAACATGGGCTGCGCCGTGAGCCACCTTTGCCACAATCCGGAGCTAAACAGGACGACCATACGGAGTAGTAGCCCTGTGAGCCCTCCAAATGTTTTTTTCTCCTGGAAATGCTTGTTTTTGATTTTCTAACTATGTATGTATCGTCACATTTGGAAACAATTTAATTTGAATTTAAAATTACATTTTAAATTCGGGGCTTCATAAAAGCTTCACGCAGCCAATTGACCTCTTCCTGATGTTTTTTTTGGGCATTCTGTCAAAGAGCTGGCTCTTAATCAATGTGCCAATGTGTGTTTGCTACACCACAAACGTAGGCTGAATCTGTAAATCTGTATAGATGTTTACGTTCACCCTTTTACACACACTAATTAGATTAGGGTAACAGATCGGTAACTGAAATATGTAGTTTTTGAATCTGATGATTATACACATTTATGTCCTCATTCATCATATTTCAGTATTATCACCACCTTAAAAGTGTGTCACTCTTAAAAACGTTAGTATGAAAAAAATTACATTCATTCTTTTAAATAAGTGTAGAAATGTATTTTATAAGTCAATTGAGATTGCCACTGCCACCTACTGTAGTATATGTGCAATTACACTTTATTCTAATACAGCAAAAAAAAAAAAGTTCCCCCAGGGTCAACCACCGCTGGCATTGCACCGAATTGAGTCCCCACTATTTGAGAAGGACTGCATGAAAGGCGAGTTCATAATTCATGTCACAGTGATGCTCTTGAAATTAGTGGAAATAAATGACATTTATCTATACTCAATACATAATGTGGATTCATATGCATATGGGAGGTTCTAGATGAAGGCTCTCTGGTGCCAAAGCAGAGGCGGCTGAACAGCTGGTGATCTGTTTTAACCTCAAACTGATTTTAGACACTCTATGCATATAAATCCCCTGCACTGGAGAGAAGAAATTCAGTCATTGTAATTCAAGCTAACCATCACCACACAATTCATTTTGTTATGATTATGATTTGGAATGTATATGAATATAATTTGATGATGGTTACATTTGTGGGGAATAGGTTTCTTGTTAATGTAATCGATTAAGGCAAAATTAAAGAATTAACTATGGAGATTAATTTAAATTTCATAATGCACTAAAAAAAATTAACTCAGTTAACTCAGTTTTATTTACTTCCTGTAGCAGCTGAGCTCTACTCACTCTACAGCCAAACTTAGAGCAGAGTCACCGTTGCAAAGACCAACTTTTATGTAGTTTTACTGTAAAAAGTTGCTTGATGGCTCATTGGAGAAATCCAAAATAATTTGCACACTTTGCACAGCCAAATTCAAATACCATATTAGTTGTACGTCTTTGGTGTATCGTTCAACTGTTGTATTTTACAGGAAAAGAATCGTATTCAAGGATCAAAGACAGCTATTAGAACTTTCTTTGAATTGAAATATACTTTTATTTTTTTGTCCACATTAATTTACAGATTTTACTCAAGTAAATAACGGTTCCAAGCTTCGTAAAAAATTGTAGTTGAAAAATACGATTAATCGCGATTAATTATGGACAATTTTGCGATAAATTAGTTTAAAAATTGTAATCGTTTGACAGCACTATAATCCATACATCAATGCCCTACGCAAAGACTCAAAAGAGAATCACCAAGAATGTCAGACCTTAATGATTCCAAAGTCCTCTTAAAGTCCTCAAATCTGGCATGCCAGGTGAATTACTTCACACTCTCTCTTTCCCACTACTCTTTCTTCTGGATGAATGACAACACAAAGGCAAGGTGATCGATTTAGTGATTGTTCTATCTGTCCCTTCCATAAGGCACTGTAGGTGAGCAGTCACAGAACAGAAGTGAATTACACACTCCCTAGACTTTCTCTTTAAGATTGCTCAGAAGAAAGGGTAAGTGAGTGAGTCCATTTCTGATGTAATTGCTGCAATAACAGCACTCATACTCATTTATTCATTTCTTTGCAGTCTGTCATCACCCTCAAAGATCACTGATTACCGTATTCTGTTAAAGGCCACAATCATATCAATTCAAAGACTGGCAAGAATAATTTGTCAAGCCTGTGTTGCCCCTCTGCCTAAAGCAAAAGAGGTAAAAAAAAAAGGCCTTTAAATGTGTGTTTCTTGACAAGTCAAGTTAGCGGGATATTAGTCAGGTATATGCGACTAATTGACTAAAAAAAGGTGCTTTGAGAACTGTTGGTTCAAAGATACTAACACACTCTGAACTGCATATTGCCACTGACAAAAACAGTTTGCATTGCAAGTTGATCCTGAAATTGTTTTCAATTTTTGTGCACATAAGAAACTCCTGAATTTCCATTCATTCATTTATCAAGACTGCTCATTGGGTATTTGGGATTACTTTCATTTAAACTCATGACAAATTTGCTGGAATCCCTGACCGACCCTCTGGTTCACAGATCCACATCCAATTTACTGCTTTCTGCACCTGCCTGACATGCACGGCATATGCGATGCTGTAGCGTTGTCGGTCGTGTTTAAGTTGACATGCGTGTGCGTGTGCTCGCGCGTTTGTGTGTTTCTACCAAAGCTATTGGAAGTGTAGTGGTTATCATAGTTATTTTTTCTGCAGCTGGCATGGGATTCAATTGCTAGTGATCAGTCCAGTGCACCACTTAAAAAAAAAAAAACATTCCCAAAGATGCTGGTGTTCACAGAATGGATTCTGAAATTCTTTTAGCAGGAAAACATAAAATGGATTTCAAGTGTGTTTACAATAAAAGTATAAGTAAATATAATCAGGTGTGCAAATAAACATGTATGCATGGGTCCTCAAATGAGCACCAGATGTTGTTGCTTGGTGTTCATTTTTTCCCCGACCCATTGACCTCATGGATGAACTTACGACGCGTCTGGGCAAGGTTTATCTTTAATGTGTATGGATATAAAATTTTAACATAACTGAATAGAGACCCCTGACCTAGCCACCCAGAGGATACCTTTATCCTATTATTTTTAATGGCTATCCCTCTGAAAAGTATTGCACACTTTAATGAACCTTGAGTTTCTCCTGATGCTGTTATCAATGTTTAAATGAGCTGTTTATCTTGCTTCCACAGTAACCTCGACCGTAGTCACCGTCATCTTGCAGACCATTGACAATCTTGAATGTCACCAACGTGCTATAAATATAACTAGTTTACATACCTTTGTTTCATTTACTTCATGATCCAGGAGAGTTTAATTCATCCCCTCTTCAGACTGACGTCTGCTTCATTGTGTGCATGCAAATTGAGAGGCATTCACAATGGCACAAACACATGTGAAGCATGCATGCTGATTGGTATGCCTCACCTTGCCTTTGCATCTGAGATGCAACGTGACCCCGTGTGTGTGTGTGCGTGAGTGAGTCTGTCCCTCTATCTATCTACCTCTATCTCTATCTATCTTTCTATCTCTATCTATCTATCTATCTATCTATCTATCTATCTATCTATCTATCTATCTATCTATCTATCTATCTATCTATCTATCTATCTATCTATCTATCTATCTGTCTCTCTCTCTCTCTCTCTCTCTCTCTCTCTCTCCATTTATCTGTCTATCTATACTGTATATTCAGCTCTGGGGACATGGAACGTCACATCTCTGGCAGGGAAGGAGCCGGAGCTGGTGTGCGAGGCAGATAAGTTCTGACTGGATATAGTCGGAGTCACCTTCACACACAGCTTGGGCTTTGGTACCAGTTCTCTAGAGAGGGGTTGGACACTCTTCCACTTTGGAGTTGCCCAAGGTGAGAGGCGCCAAGCATACATATTGCCCCCCAGCTTGGCGCCTGTACATTGGGGTTTACCCCAGTGGACGAGAGGGTAGCTTCCCTCCGCCTTTGGGTGGGGGGATGGGTCATGACTGTTATTTGTTCATCTGCACCAAACAGCAGTTCAGAGTACCCAACCTTTTTTGGAGTCCTTAGAAGGTGTGCTGGAGAGTGCTCCCCCTGGGGATTCCATCGTTCTGCTGGGGGCCTTCAATGCTCACGTGGGCAATGACAGTGAGACCTGGGAGGGCGTGATTGGGAGGAACGGCCCCCCCCCCGATATGAACCCAAATGGTGTTCTGTTATTGGACTTCTGTGCTCATCACGGATTGTCCATAATGAACACCATGTTCAAACATAAGGGTGTCCATATGGCCGCTTGGCCCTTGGCAGGGTTCTCGAGGGTACATGGGAGTTCACCAAACCAGTCTACATGTGTTTTGTGCATTTGTAGAAGGCGCTCGACTGTGCTCCTTGGGGAGTTCTGCAGGGGTGCTTTGGGTGTATGGGGTACCGAGCCCCCTAATACGGTCCGGTTCGGTCCCTTTCCCGCTGATGTCAGAGTTTGGGCTGCATTGCCGGAAGTAAGTCGGATTCATTTCCATGAGGGTTGGACTCAGCCTAGGCTGCCCTTTGTCACAGATTCTGTTCATAACTATTATGGAGAGAATTTCTAGGCACAGCCGAGGCGTTGAAGGGGTCTGGTTTGGTGGCCTCAGTATTGCATCTCTGATTTTTGCAGATGGTGCTGTTGGCTTCTTCAAGCCTTGATCTCCAACTCTTACTGGAGCGGTTCGCAGCCGAGTGTGAAGCGGTTGGGATGAGAATCAGCTCCTCACAATCTGAGACCATGGTCCTCAGTCGGAAAAGGGTGGAGTGCCCTCCCTAGGTCGTTGATGAGATCCTGCACCAAGTGGGGGAGTTCACAGGTATCTTGGGGTCTTATTCGCGAGTGAGGGTTGGATGGAGTGTGAGATCAACAGACGGATTGGTGCAGCGTCTGCTGTGATGCGACCTCTGTATCGGTCTGTCGTGGTGAAGATTTACCGGTCGATCTAGATTCCTACCCTCACCTATGGCCACATGCTGTGGGTTGTGACCGAAAGAACAAGATCTCGGATGCAAGCGGCCAAAATGGGTTTCCTCCGCAGGGTGTCTGGGCTCTCCCTCAGAGATAGGGTGAGAAGTTCCGTCATCTGGGATCAAAGTCGAGCCGTTGCTCCTCCGCATTGATAGGCGTCAGATGACGTGGCTTGGGCATCTGATTCGGATGCCTCCTGAGCGCCTCTATGGTGAGGTGTTCCGGGCATGTCCCCGGCAGGTGGCCCCGGGGATGACCCAGGACACGCTGGGGAGACTATGTCTCCTGGCTGGCCTTGGAACGCCTGGGTATCACTCCGGAAGAGTTGGAAGACGCGACTGGGGAGAGGGAAGTTTGGGCTTCCCTGCTGAAGCTGCTGCCTCAGAGACCAGACTCTGGACAAGCGTTTGATAATGGATGGATGAGCTTTTAGAGGACGCTGAGCAGTCTCAGAGCAATCAACACTGCGTACCGGCCCAGTCCCAGTGAAAACAACCCCCACTCCCGTACCACTCCCGATTGGAGGTCAGCTAAAAAACAACAACAACCAAACAACAACAAAAAAAAGTAGTTCACTCATTTATTCATTTATTGAACAGTTTGTCCCCCCTCTTTCTCCTCCTCTTTCATGAACTCTCACTATTCCGTAGAGGTGGGCATTCATCAGTACTTTAGTCCAGGGGTTCCCACTTTGGACTCGCACAGGTGAAAGGAAAAAAAAAAGTACAGTGCTTCCGGTTTATTTATTATCCGAGGCTGGGGAATATTTCATTTTGAAAAGTGACTGCTACATCCATCTATTACTGAATCTTAAACAATACGTCAAGTTGTCTGCGTCATGTAACGCTAATGAACAAGCAGGCAAATGAACAAATGCATTTGGAAAGTTTCTATACAATGGGGAAAAGGCTCAGTGAAAATTCAACACAAAAGCCTAGGCCCAAGAAGAAAAAGAATTGTACATTTCACAGACAATACCAGAAGGCCTCCTTGGAATATGGATTTGTGTGACAAGTGATTCCCACGCATGAAGGAAGGCCACTCTGCACAACATAGACAGTCAATGCAGACGTCAAAACTGATTTGTCAACAAATGTAAGTGCCTTGAGAGTGTCATACATGGGGGCAAACCGCTTCGCTAAGGCTAAAAAAGTCATTCAATATTGATGAAAAAAAACCCATGTGCATTTAGAAACTAACCCTAACTTTTGAGTTATTACTAAATTGGTTGCTGCATACCAACTGAAATGATGCACACATTACATGGCCTTGCCTCTCCCCCCACTACAGCTAGAGGGGAAAAACAGGGATGATTAACTTTTCTATCTTTCCTAATTAAAAGCAACAGATAATCTCTTCTTGCACAAACCACTCTTCAGCCAGCATGAAGCAATTGATTCTATCTAATTATGTAGAAATCCTGATCCAGGCTCGACCCTCCTTGTCTTCTAAGTTGGGTCCCCCCCAAACTCATTATAGATGTGAGCTATGAGTCTTTTGGCCCACAGCAGCATGCCCCGTGAATTGTGCTGAGTTTAAGAGAATTTCATCAACCCCGTGAGTATGCGGATGATTATATCTATTGAGAAGCTGTTTTGTTCTCCTTCTTTCTCTCTGTCCACTCCGTTAGAGAAGCTCAGTGCATCTGCTGGCAGCGCATGAATGTTTATTACATTTTGCCCCAAGCTGTGAGGTGTCAACTGAATCTTGCTGTGTTTTGAAAATTACTATTTTTCATTTGGATCTGTTACTTTAAGTTCTCTACGGCAGAGTATTAGTGTCACTTAGCGAGGAAAAAAAAAGACAAGACAAGATTTAGTCATCATGACGAGATTTAAAGTCATCATGATGATTTTTAAAGTCATTATGATGAGTTTGAAGTCATCATGATTTGATTAAAAGTCATAATGATGAGATTAAAAATCATTACGACGAGATTTAAAGTCGTCAATGCGATAGTTGACGAGGGAATCCTGAAGTAGGACGTCCACAGTAGCATGAAGTTTTGGTCCCGTAGCCCTGCTGTGACGCCAGGGTACACCAGAACTTGAAGTCACAAGTCAATTTACCACATTGATTAATGAGTGGGAAAATGCACTCGTGTATTGGTAAGTTGCAGTTTTGTTATTGAACTTTACAGAGCTGGGCACTTGACCCTTTTTTGCCGGTCCGTCCTCCGTCCGTGACCTGGGTACTCTTCTGGCCTTTTCCCGCCATCCTTACTCATAAAAATTAGTGTCCTTCGACCCCATCCGTCCTTGTCCTTTTAAAGCGGTTCCGTCCTCACGTCTGCCCCAACCCAGCAAAAAAAAAAAAAAGCGTCCATGCATGACGCCGCGGGAGAGATGCTAATGGCAGAGGTCATGTCATGTCATGTCATCTTCCAAACCGCTTATCCTATATAGGGTCGCGGTGAGTTGCTGGAGCCTATCCCAGCCGTCAATGGGCGAAGGCAGACCACACCCCGAACTGGTCGCCAGCCAGCCGCAGGGCACACATAGACACTGTCACTGAGCAGGAATTGATCCCACGCTGCCCGCACACAACTCAGGCGTGTGTACCACTACACTATCAGCGGACTCTAATGGCAGAGGTTTGCTGGCTAATTTACTATTCAAATCCGCTTACCTTATGGGCACCCAACTCTGGGTCAACGGTTTGACGAACCGCTTGCCACCACATATTGTATGTGTGTAAGGAGCCGATGTTTTGACTTTATTTCTTTAGTCCTTTTTTTTTGTTTTGCCAGTCGTTGTCTACTACCCCTATTACCCACCCGCCCCCCACCCCCCCTCTCCGATGTGCGCCAATGAAGCGGCTGCGGCATTCTGTTTTCAAATTTCCTGCGGTCAAAGGCCAGCGCTCCTTCTTTTTTCCTTCTTCTTCTCCTTCTTCCTTTTCTTCTTTCCTCTGTGCGGACAGAACGTGTGCAGTGCACAGCATTCCCACCGGGGCGTTCCCGATGCAAGTACTGTACGTGCAGTTGTGTAACTAGTGGCGCGTTTGAAGCGTTCGGAGGCAATTCTTGTTGTTGGCCCGTTTCGCAGAGTAGGTTGAGATGAACTTTGGCCACCTCGCGACCACGTCACACGCATGGGGAACGATTAGTGGGCCGGGTAAAAAGTTGGCCGGGCAAGTTGGGGGTGGTCGTAATTTAGAATTTCTTTTTCATATTACAGTAATTGGCCATTGCTTTGCATTTGAATCCATTGGTAGATTAGCTCTTCCATTTTAAGAGTTGAATCAAAACTGTCATGTCATCTTCCAAACCGCGTATCCTATACAGGGTCGCGGGGAGTTGCTAGAGCCTATCCCAGCCGTCAACGGGCGAAGGCAGACTACACCCCGAACTGGTCGCCAGCCAGTCGCAGGGCACACATAGACACTGTCACTGAGCGGGAATCGATCCCACGCTGCCCGCACACAACTCGGGCGTGTGTACCACTACACTATCAGTGGACTAAATCGAAACTAATGGAATTAATTAATATTCAAGGGGATTTTTTTTCATACCCCTATACCTGTCCCTGACACCCCATAGCATCTGCCTATACGCCCCGCGAGCCGGCCGTCCAAGAGAAATAAAGTTATTAACATCCATCAGAGTTGAAAGGGTTACAAAGCTATTCCTAAAGCTTTAGGACTCCAGCGAACAATTTTGAAAATATGGAACAGTGGTGAACCGCCAGCCTACAAAAATAATCCAGAGAGCACAGAGATGACTCATCCATGAGGTCATGAAGGAACGCAGGGCAACATTTAAAGAACTGCCGGCCTCCCTCGCCTCACTTGAGTTCATGACTCGATAAGGAGGAACAAACTGGGCAGAAATGATGCCAACATTGAAAAACACCGCTGACCAAGAAGAACCCTTGTCTTGATGCTGCATGGACTGACAAGACAAAAGTTGAACTTTTTGGAAGTTGTGTCGCTCATTCCATCCGGCGTAAATTGCACACAGCATTTCAGAAAAAAGACAACATAAGAGGAGTGTGAGTCTGGGTCATTTTTAGCAAAGACGCTAATTCAGGACCTGGACAACTTGCTGTGATTGATTGAACCATTAATTCTGCTTTTCAAATGAAAATACTGAGAGAGAAGGTTTGGCCACCAGTTTGTGACCTCAAGTTGAAGCTCATTTGGGCTCTGCATCAGGACAATGATCCAAATCACACCTAAAGTCAACTTCTGAATGGCTAAAACAAAAAAACAAAACAAAATGGAGAGGCCCATTCAAAGTCTGGACTTGAATCGGATTGTGATGCTTTGCCATGACTTTAAAAAGGCTGTTCATGCTCGAGAACACTCCAGTGTTGCTTAATTAAAGCAATTCTTCAAAGCAGAGTAGTCCAAAATATCTCACAGAAGTGTGAATTGAGGTTTAAGGGGCAATTACTGTTTCACACAGGGCCAGCTAGCTTTGAATAGTTTGGTTTCCTAGTAAATAAAATTAAATCACCATTTAGAAATTGCATTTTATGTTGAGCTGGGTTATCTTTCTCTAGTATTGAACTAATAATAAACTATTATTCTAATATAATGGATTCCTACGGGGGAAAAAACCCATGAACCATGATAATTAAAAATAGAAGTCGACCCTATAATGGAAAAGATTGTGTTGAACTTTGGTTTCCACTGTATTTTGAGGCACTGTTATCTATTCACCAATATTCTCTTTCACCATGCTATGTTCCCTCTTTACTATCAATATTAAGATTGCAGCATGCAGACAAGTGGCATGACAAGCCTGCAGTCATTATTCCAATTAATATTCAAATAGGTAGTTGTTTATGTTGAGCATTAAGGGAGCTAAATTTGAGACCCCAACCTTCAAATGTCTTACAATTATTTAGTTCTGGCTTGGTGCACCTTCAAAAATGGTTACTGAAGGAATTATTCACTTGGTCAGAGTCAAGCCCTTTAATGTTCATATTACAGAACAGCGGAAAATTGGATTAAAACTGTGCATACATTTGTGTTTGAGCACATACATTCATATCTTATGTTCGTTTATGAGTCTGGAATATAATCTTTTTAAAGGCCCTCCTGAAGTCTCGGTTAAAAATAGTGTAAATGATCGGGTTCAGGCAACTGTTGCAGTATCCGATCCAGAAAAAGAGATTAAAAAGCGCATCGGGGATTGTGCATTTCTCTCTGCAGAGTGCCTGGAGACTATAAGTAAAGAAAAACGGGAACCAGCAGAGGACAAATACTCCCATCACCACTGCCAGAACGAAGGTGAATCGCTTCTCCCTCATTTGTGCCATTTTGTTTTTGGACAAAGACATCTGTCTGCTACGGAGCGGCACAGGAGAAGGGAGGAGGAGGTGATGGGAGCAGTGATCGGATGAGACCCACGATATGGAAACACAAGATGGAGGCGGAGGCTTCAACCTGCTCGCTGGTCCCTCTGCGTCCGCTCCCTCCTCCGTTTTCCTCTTCCCACCAGCTCTCCTGGAGAAGCGGAACGAAGCAGAAAACGAGGAAGATATTTTTACGTCGTCCTCCTGGCTCTTCTCCTCCAAGTTAATACTGTCCAACTCGTCTCTCTTGTGGTTGCTGCTGTTGCTCTCCATGTTGGAAGAGCTGTGTTTGTTCTCAGGCGGTTGCTTGTCCGGTTTGCGCTGGGCTTTTCCGCACTTGGCTCCAACGCCTTGGCTAGTCCTCTGGACGCCGCCGAAGCAGGTCTCAGATTGGGACGGTTGCCGCTCCACCACATTCTTAGCCACAAAAACAGTGGAGGCTCGCTGTTTAGCAACACGGTATATCTTACAGTAGACCAGTATCATGATGACTCCTGGTGCAAAGAAGGACACAAGGCAGGAGGAGAGGATGTACCACGTTTGGTTGTTGAGTAGACACTCCTGCCTCTGGGGGTCTTTGTTCTCACCAATGAAGTCCCAGCTCTCCTTTGTGTGCGCCATGAGAAGAGGTGGTGAAGAGATGATGATCGATATCAGCCACACGACACTGATCATCAGTTTAATCCGTTTGGGTGTCCGTTTGCGGTTGTAGCTGACGGCTTTGGTAACCGACCAGTAGCGATCGAGGCTGATGGCGCAAAGATGGACAATGGATGAAGTGCAAAACAAAACGTCTAGAGCCAGGTAGAAGGAGCACCAGGTGGAACCAAAATACCAGTAACCCATCACCTGAAAAAAGGAGAGAAACCAATTAGGACAAGGCACTTCCACACTTTTAATATATTGTTGCACTTGGCGATGAGGTGACACCGTCTCAACATTCACAATTGATTTGTCCTCCAGGTGAAAAAGAGGAAAGCTTTTCGCTTGTTTTGAATGAGATAAAAATAAGTTACCTAGATCATGCTTTTGTAAGTCGATTGATTTTCCTATTATCTACTGAGACAATAGAAACAACATCAGCTTTCATGGCAATTGATATGCATTAATTGTTCAGTAGGTTTATGGACTGATATGTTTAAAGTAACACTGGGCAATTATTCGACCTCAATAATTTTATTTTTTTTACAACTCTTTTGATGAAACATTGACTTACAACTAGTTAAATGGGACTTTTGTCATGCCCTGAGGGGGTCAACTTTGAGGGAGGGAGTAACCCTGGCACACACAAAAAAATACAAATGTCCCGAATTGCTTAATGGCATACGTCACTTTCTCCTTTCACTATAAGGGCGTAAGTCGATTCGAACTCCAGGCACTATTATTGGTGTCATAGCAGAAGCCCCAAAACAAACAAAAAAACAAAAGTATTGTTTGAACAAAATTAGATTCATTACCTCATCGCTATTCATCTTTCACACTAGCGCTGGAAATAGAAATGTAATTCAGTCCAACTTGCAGGCCAGCGAGAGCTCAGGATTTCACGACACTATGCACCGGAGCTCAAAGGAAATGTGGTTGACTTTTGTCAAAACACTACCGCGTTTGTCCACATGGCGCCACCATAATCAACAAAAACGGACAAATGACACAGCGTTGCTTTATGACACATAAGTGGAAGCAGAACCAAATGGTGGACAGCATCTGGCAATGGGCAGAAAGAAAATCGGAACACTATGTCGGAAGACGAAGGATGGCAAAGCAAATAAATTCTAATTACTTTATAAGAAATTGTTTAAGTCACATACAAGAAATGTTATTGCCCACAGGCAGTGAATAGCAACAATGGCCTTTCACTTGTACGGAACTTTTCACAATTGCATATAATTTGCTTGTTAATTGCCTGTTAAAATTGTTAACAAAATGGAATGGAAATGTGGTGCCAATTTAGAGAGAGAGCGAGAGTGAAAGAAACTCTGTTAAGTTCTGCAATGCCTGAAACAATTGTGGACCATTTAAGCCTAAACTGTGGGAGTTGAGCCAAAGATCAGCTGAGTAATCACAGGATGGTGTATTCAAGTGTTGAAGCAAGGTGGACCAAAAATGCTGTCAATAATAGCTCAAGGCAAGCCTTAACTTTCACGAAAAAAAAAAGATAAAATGTGCCAGGCAAGAACAGCAGCTGTGCACACCTGAAGGCAGTTGCATAATAATAGTCCTTCTACAAAATATGTACCTGATATGAGAATAAACAGTCTGATGTAAATAATATTGAAGATGACTTAAGACAGGGGTACTAATCAGAAATTTGTTCCGTCTCCACAACCAAAATGTATTAAAATACATCACCTAATTGACATAAACTGTACATCAATTAATGGTAACACAAACAGACTTGAATTCGGAACAACAAACATCATGGAAATTGCGATTTCACAATAAATTGTGTGCCTTCTTGATGATCAGTTGAACTGAATTATACTCTGATAATGGCAACTCACAAAAAATTGACGTTAGCTTTATTTTTGAAATATTCAGTTTCCATATCAAAATCAATATTTTGAGGACATACTATACTCCAAAATACTCCAACAAATCCAGGCCATTGCTTTAAAATGACATTTGTCAATATGCAGTGTGCACACACTTTCTTTCAACAAAATCATTTAAAATTAGTACACAACAAAAGTGTAGTGAGGCTAAATTTTAGATTTGAAAATGAGTGAAACACTTATATTTATAGGAGGTGTACTCATTTATGTTGAACAGTTTAACACTATAATTTACTGTCAAATAATGGTTGTAATATTTAAGTAATAGTAGTAGAAGAATAAATATTGGTGTCAGATCAGAGTAACAGATGAATATTTGTAATAATTCGCTTGGATGACCCAAACCGGGATCTGAGCCTGGCCCGCTGTCTTCATGGTATAACTTATGTTACAAACTACTTATGCAGCTTTCACAGCTGAAGTCAGCCAGGAGAAGTGTGAAATCTGGTGTTAATATAAGGATCAACCCTTTGACCTCATAAGCGTGGAACTAAATGCACAATCAGATAAATTATGATGCAAAAGAATGAGCTGATGTGCAAGTGCATAAATTAATGCATGGAATTGAGCGCTGCTGTGAAGTCTGACAAAGTGGCAATCACAATAACCAGACAGCTGACAAAACCATGTCATGTCATGTCATCTTCCAAACCGCTTATCCTATATAGGGTCGCGGGGAGTTGCTGGAGCCTATCCCAGCCGTCAATGGGCGAAGGCAGACTACACCCCGAACTGGTCGCCAGCCAGTCGCAGGGCACACATAGACACTGTCACTGAGCGGGAATCGATCCCACGCTGCCCGCACACAACTCAGGCGTGTGTACCACTACACTATCAGCGGACGCTGACAAAACCATTTGAGGGAAATGATTCAAAACCAAGTACAGAGTTTTAAATGTGTGTTCCGCGGACAAAAACTGTCAAATAATTGGGAAGAATAGTTCAAGAAATCAGTTAAACACAAAAGAAGTCCAACTGAAGGTACAAGCAATTAATATAATTACTGGATTTTGGAGAAAACTGTCAATGTCATGGCCGGATCTCAATCCACTTGAAAATCTTTGGCGGGAGTTGAAGAAAATGGTTCATGACAAGGTTTCAACCTGATGGGGTCACTTTTGTAGACCGGCTATTCACCACTGTTACATATTTAATCCGTTTGTGGATAATGGCGAAGCTTTAGGAATGGCTTTGTATCCCTTTCCAGACTGATGGATGTCAATGAATCTGTTGCAGCATCTTTTACCATGTCAAACTGTCAAATCCACTCACTTGGATGTGGGTGCACTAAACAAGTTTGGAATTGGACTGGAAGATTGGAAGTTGGGTCTCAGCTCGCTGCAGACGGCTATCGCTCACAGAGAGCCGGCAGCATGCAGGCCGATACTCCGAGCAGAGTGAAAAGCGGAGATGGAGCGGAGTCGAGAAACAACGACACAAACGGGAGAAACAAATTGATATATTTTATATTTGACGGGCCATGCAAGACAAACATTAAGACAAGACAGAAAGAAGTGGAGCGGAGAGAGGCATGAGAATAAAATGTGTGAAATATATATATATTTACTTTGGGGGCTGCACATCATTTATTTGAGTGGGCCAGGCCTCCTCTTTCCCCTGCCTGTACTCAACTTTCCAAAAAATGTGATTAGCCACAGTAAATTCACAATTTAAGAACAGGCGAAAGTATTTATTTCACACAGGGTCTGGTACCGTTGAATATTTTTTTCCTTTAATAAATAAAATCAACAACACCAAAAACAAGCATTTTTTTTTTGCTTACTTTGGTTATCTTTGTCTGTTCGTTACATTTGTTTGATTATAGTACAAATTAGTGGGGAAACTGCAAAAAGTAAGAATATAGGAAGAGGGAAAATACTTTCTCTGCACAGTACTTGATTGTTTTGCAGAATTGTAGTACACGAATCCCCCCTGCATTTGGTGAAGTGTGCACTGCATGCGCAACATGTATGGATGCACCAAAATTGGAGTATAATTCATTGGCTTGGTGATGACTTGCTGTCTGCGTAATTGAGAATCATGGGTAGAATAGGCTTACCCAACGGCGGCTTTGTGGAAGCGCAATTGTGTTTTCAAGGGCGATAATCCTGTGCTCTGACTGCAGCTGGCAGGAAATATCAAGAGTCTCCAAAGGTCTCCAATGACACCAGAAAAAGTCAATAGATTTTTATGGCTAGTCACATTTTGTGAAGAGTCGCGGAAGGGGTCGCAACATTTAAAGCGGAAGTCAACCCCCAAAAATTCTTTGCAATAATATGTTCTATGCCCCTTCACTAGTCTAATGGCATTCTCATTAATATTGCGTTTGTGGGATATGAGTTAAGCAGCAAAATCCACCCGTTTTTAGCCATCTCAGGGGGGGGCACAGTTGCTCAGGGCTCACATAACGACCACTCAACTTCCGAAAACAGGTGAGAAAGGTGAGGGACCAATCAGAACGTCTGACGGGGAAGTGAAGGCGTCTATGGTAGAGCACCGGTTGACCTCTATGAACCTGCAGGACTCACTAGCACTGTTGCCCCATGTTCCGTCACCTTCTTTTAATTTCAAGTCGCCACAGCATGTCATCCTTTACTGTCGAAGTCTACTGTTTCGTCCTTCCTACCACCAACTACACTAAAGCCTTTAAATCTATCAGCCTCCTCTTATGTCTTTCTCTCGCTCTTTTTCCTGCAGGTTCCATCCTCATTACCCATCTACCAATGTACTTACTATCTCTCCTCTAGTTGTGTCCAAACCAACTCAGTCTGCTCTCTGTAACTGCATCTCTAAAACATCTAACCTCGGCTGTCTCTCCGAGCTCATTTCTAAACTGTCTTATAAACTTTTCCCCTTCATCCTAGCAAAGACTCTTGCCTTTATTACATAAGCCATCTGACACTTTCCTCCACCCATTCTAACCTACTTGGATCCATTTCTTCACCCCCTACCAGACTCCCCATTGTGCAGCACTGTTGACCCAAAGTATTTTAAGTCCTCCACCACTTGCTATCTCTTCACCCTGCAATCTCACTCTTCCTCCTTCACCCCTCTCATTCACACACATATAAGCTGTTTTACGTCTGCTAATCTTCATTCCTCTCCATTTCAGCGCATGCCTCCACCTTTCAAAATGTTCAGCCACCTGCTTTCACTGTACATCACACAACATCTGCGAACATTATGGTCTATGAGGATTCCAGTCTAACCTCCTCTGTAGTCCGATCCATCAATATTGCAAAAAGGAAGGGGCTTAGAGCTGATCCCTGATGGAGTCCCACCTACACCTTAAACAACCCTAACCTTCATTCATACCTACAGCACACCACCACTGTTCTGCTACCCTCGTGTGGCTCATCAATTTCCTCTATACTGGTAGTTTCCACAACTCTGCTCTTAAAAATGTGCACCAGCACATGTTTCCTCCATTCCTGAGGCATCTTCTCACCCTCTACAATTCTATTGAAAAGCCTGGTCAAAAATTCCACATCCATCTCTCCTAGATGTTTCTTTACCTTCACGGGTGTGCCATCAAGACCAACCGGATTTCCATTTTTAAACTTTTTTAGTGCCTTTCTTTACTAAATTAAAACTACTAATACTTTTTTTACATCGTCTCTCACCGATACCATGAGAAAACGTAACAAGACCTAACAACACTTCAATGTGCAGACAAAAGTGGCCAAAATTCAATGTTTTGTGTAAACTTAATGCAACATGCTAAAAGAAATCCTCATACCAATGTGGTGGGTATAAATAACCCAACACTGACTCTGTTGCTTTTGGACCGATGGCCGAATTAGCTAATTCACCCAATTTGGTTTATTTGTATTTGTATCGTACTTGGTACATGCTTGTACAGCATTCATTGACTAAATTTGATCTAAAACAGGTGTCATTTATCAAAGTCTACACTCTAAAAGCAGCTGAGTCAAAAATAACCCAAATTAGGCCAACAAGAGACCGACCCAACTTTTTGAGTTAAATAAATAACCCAAAGGAATGTCATATGAATACCCCGCAAAAATACCCAATTCTGGGGGCTTGTTTTGTAGTGTCAGGCCAAAGTTTCAGCATCTTTGACACTACAAACTACAATATCTGAATAGTCAGGTGACATGAAAATGATGATAGTACAAAAATTAAAACAATTGAGGTTTTCACAGGTCAAGGTTTGCAACATACATTTCGCTGTGTTGTGTTTGTTTTCCTAGCTTTAATACATCACATGAGGATTAACGACTACGTAATTTTTTTGTATTGTAATGATAATATATATTTTTAATTATCTATTTTTTTGCATCCAGTTCTTATCCGAGCAACACATCTCATTTAAGTGAACGATGACTAAACTAAGTTACAAAACACACTCATCGATTCAGCGATCAGATGAATCGTATTTTTTTTAATCCTCACCTCATTGGCCAAGGAGAAGGGGATGACCAACGTCGCCACCAGTATGTCCGCTGAAGCCAGAGACACCAGGAAAAGATTTTGGGGAGCCCGTAAGGCACGGCTGGTAAACACGGCCACCACAACCAGCACATTTCCCACAACTGTCAGTAGGATGATGACTGTGACAACGAGCATGATGAGAACTGACACTGCCTGGGAGTGCGGAGGCAGAGGAGCAGACCTTGACGAGGAAGAGGACGCCTGACTAATATTCTCCAAAGATGTTGCGGGGACAGTGGCCATTACAGGTGACAGCACATCTCCATCCATTCTCCTTAAATCACGTCTGTATTTTTTACCCGACTGCCTTTAAATGAGACTGCCTTCTTCCAGTTTGAAAACGGCAGGAGAAGAAAGCAAAATAACCCTCCCAAAAAGTATTTGAATACAGAGGTGGTCAATGGTGGAATAGTTATCAATTTAACAAACAATTTACATCCCTACAATATAGATTAGACTTACATGTTTTAAATTCTCACAGCTATTTAGGCAGTATTGAAAGATTTGTATAAAAAAATTAAAGTAATACATTACAAAAACCAGATGTTGACTTACGAAGATTATACTTGTTTCCAGTATCACACACACAAATACACGACGGCTTTGTTAAGTTGGAACACAGTTGTAGTCCGAACAGCGTCATATCGAGTGAAGAAAGCATCTTTGGAAAGGATCGAAAGAGACAAAATGGAAAAAAAACTGGAGAAGGAAGATGAGGCAACACAAATAAATGAGGTGAATGATTGAAGCGCTGAGTGAAAGTGCTGCCGTTCTCCGATGCTCCACTGCTGGAATAAAGCAGGAGGAGAGAGGCTGAAATGAAAGAAGGAAAGAGAGGCGCGCAGTGAGGAGAGTGAGAGATGTTTGAGGAGAGTAGTGTATTCTAACATCCAGGAAATGAACAAAGAACGACGAGAGGAGTAGAGGGTGGATGGACAGATGAAAGGAATTTGACAGCACAGTATGGCACAGCTAGGAAGAGAGGGAAGAAGGAAAAAAGAGGAAGGATTCGTGGAACAGACAATGTAGACAAAAGAGGAATATAAAATAGGAGAGTTGACATGCAGAGAGGAGGGTGGAAAGTTGATGGGAAATACAGGAGCTAAGTAAGGAGGAGAGGGGGCAAATAAATTAACAGTAATACCGGATGCCCGCAATGCCTCAGCTGCATCTAGAAATTCTGTCCATAAAAGTTATGAACTGAATCTGTGACAAAGGGCAGCCTTGGCAGAGGCAAAGACTGATATCGGTGGTACAGGGAACGAACAGCCCATATCAGGAGGTTCGGGTAACCCATGCTACCGACGCACCCCCCCCCCCCCCCCCCCCCACAGAACTCCCCGAGGGACACAGCCGTCTCCAAATACACAAAACACACGTAGACTAGTTTGGCGAATTCCCATGTACCCTCGAGGACCCTGCAGAGGGTGTAGAGCTGGTCCACTGTTCCACGGCCGGGACGAAAACCACACTGCTAATCCTGAATCGGCGATTTGACTTGACGACAGACCCTCCTCTCCAGCCCAGCAACATTCTCAACCAGTGTGCTGTGGCACATTAATGTGCCGTGGGAAATTATCCGATGTCAATTATTTTGACAAAAAAAATATATTTCCTAATTTTAAAAAATGTTTTGTTTATTTATTTGTGCCAACCACATATACCAACAGGCAAAACGATAAAAAAAATCGTTTTGCTAGGTGGTGTGCCTGAGATTTTTTTTTAATGTGAAATATGTGCCTTGGCTCAATAAAGGTTGAGATACACTGCACCAAACGACCGTAATTCATTGAGGTATGTGGGCCGAGTGCAGGTGGGTTGTGTGGCCCATCACTGGGCCATAGCTATTTTGCCATCAGGAACTCCATGTTTCACAGTAGGAACAATGTTCTTTTCTTGGGAGGCTTTATGTTTGCATCATAGAGCTGATGTGCCTTGCCAAAAAAATCTAGCTTTGCCTCGTCCGTCTGTAGGACATTCGTCCAGATGCTTTGTGGCTTGTCAACGAGCAGTTTGAAAAATTCCATTCTGGATTTTTTATTATTTATTTTCAACAGTGTGGTGTCCTCCTTTATCATCTCCCAGGAAGTCCATTTTAGTTCATACAACAATGGATGGTGTGATCTCACATTGATGTACCTTGACTTTGGAGTTCAACTTTAATTTCTTTGCATGTGGTCCAGGGCTTTCTTTCACTTTATTACAGAATAGTAGTTTTTGGATAATGGGGTATTTAAAGTTATCAATATCCACGTACAGAATTGGAAAAAAAGATAATTACTGTGCAGCAATGAAAAGAAATATATTTGAGGGAAATGTGGATTAGGTGACACTGCAGTAGAGGTATATGAGTCTCTATTTGAGAGGAGCGCTTACATCCTCTGTAAGTAATGGCAACATTAAGTTTCATCCAGATTTTTCTCAGTGTTGATACTTGACGTGAGTGGCACATAGCCACTTTTTCTGTATTTCTGAGCTCAACAGAGCGAATGGTGCTATTTGTTTATTCGTTCTCCAGAAAATGTCTTTGTGGTGTCATGAGATGCATGGAGGAGGACCCAAATGCAGGGAGGCAGGAGGCGAAAATGAACTCCAATATAGAGTATTTAATTAAAAGAAAACAAAAGGCAAACAAGGCACTGGGATGGGATGGGATGGGAAAACAACAAGGATGAAAAGAAGCTAAACAAACACTGGGACTAATATGGGACTTGACTTCAGCAAATGGCAGCAACACTGGACCTGGACAAGACACAGAGGGTAGGAGGGAGCTGATTGGCTAACACCAGGGACCGGGCTGTAAAACACATGCAGGCTCAATAACCTAATGAGAGACAGACAAAGGAACACAAGGAAACCCATGAAACTAAAGTCAAAAACTAAACTCAAAAGACAGACTATGACAGAAGGCCTCATAGCATCATCGGGTCGGCACTGGAGTTGGGCAGGGAATTCTACTGTCACCCTTCCTGTTTCTACTTACGGACTGGATAATGAAGACCACCACAACAGGAAGGAACAACGGATGAGCTTGATTGTGCTGACGATCTGGCCCTCCTGTCAAACAACCACGATCACATGCAGGACAGGACCACGTAGCTCTCAACAACAACAGCCCTTGGAGCAGGCCTCAGGCTAAACAAGCAGAAGATGAATCTGATGACGATTAACAACCCTGACCACCATTCCTGTCAGCAAAGGTGTCAGACCTATGAGAGTTGTCGACTCCTTCACTTACCTTGACAACATTACCTTGACAAGCAGGGTGGCACAGACAGATATTTCACTGTCATGAAAGGCCAAGCTAGAGTATCCTTTATTATCCTGAAAAACATCTTCAACGCAAACATTCTTTGTGGCTCGGATACATGAAGAATGACAAAAGAACGACTTTACAGAAGATCCAGATATTGGCTAACAGCTATCTGAGTCGCATCTTCCGAATCAGGTAGCCGGACAAAATCATCAATAAGAAAATGTGGCAGAGAGAGAGACAGTAGAGAGACAGATCTGAGGGCGGAGGTGGGGATAGATTGGCTATACCTTACATCTATCAGCAGAAATCATCAAACGCCAGGGCCTGATGGGGAACCCCCAGGGGAAGTGTAAGAGAGAGAGGCCCAAAAACAGTTGGAGGCGAGACTCTGATGCGGGGCTAAAGAGACATGATACAAACATGGGAAGAGGTGGATTTGATAGCCCAAAACCATGTGGGAAGGTGAAGATTCGGCAAAAACCTCCCGGAGTTAATCGACAACATGAAGAAGACGCCATCATCGTAGAATGTAGATACTGTTGTGAACTTTGAAAGACACTAACTTCTGAACACCAAATCACTTATGTGGCCAATAAAGCTGATTGTAATGTTTTTATTGAAGGGGGGCAGGTAATTACACAACGCTTCATGTGATTAGAGAGCAGCTTAAACAAATGAGCTCTCTGGGTTTTGGGAGCACCTTGTTTGATTTAACCATTATCACACTCTACCTTAAGGTTTGTTGAGGGGATAATAAAGACTCTCTAAGAGGATCTCGGGCCTATGCAAATATCAAATGTCTATCACAGCCTACTATAGAATACATAAGCCTAACCCGTGGGTATGAAGAGGTAATAGAGCAGAGAAACACTATCAACACTGTTAGGTAAGGTTCTCAGGACTGCATACCTTTTATTCAATAAGAGGGTGCTCCAAGCATATCATTGGTACTTAGATATTCAGTCTCCAAACAAACATCACAGCCTTCCGCAATAATACAACTTTATACAGTATTCTCCCCTTTTAACGTCATTTCACTAAAATCTTTGATTGAAATGCCTTGTGTGGGGCCCATGGTAGTTGTTGTTGGACAATGTGGGGTACATAAGTTGATGACATCCATGCTCCTCACCCAATTATATAATTATATAATTGGGTGAGGAGCATGGATGTCATCAACATATGTCATCAACTTATGTACCCAACATTGTCCAACAACAACTACCATGGGCCCCACAAATGACTCTGGGCATGCCAACAGTTATCTCTGCTTGATTGGGTTTAGGGTTATACATATACAGTACATAGCATATAATATATTCCACTTGCTAAACCTAGACTGAGATTTGCAGTAATTTACATAATTCAATTCAATTCCATAATAAGAAAAGCAAAGTGGTAACCTCCGAGAATGGGCCAAATCAGCCTGAATCCGGTTTAACAGCACTGTACAGCTCAATAACAGACTTCAAAACAATGCAATTACTCTAACCATTAAGATGCAGATATTTTTAAATGTCTTAGATGGCCGTGTAACTGAAAGAAAAGCTATAATGCATTCCACATGCAATTTCCAACCAACCAATTTCCATTTGTAGGACAGCAGGATTACACAAAAACAGATGTGACGGGCATAGACCAACACATAGTAGATGTGCCCCCGCCACCACCACCCCCGCATACACACACCCACATTAACACACGCGGATATCAAATGACACAAATAGGATTGATTGTCTTAAAATACATAAATACGGTACATGTAATTGACAGTGAATGAGTTTTAAGTACTTCTACCTCTGTGAAAGTCTAAGTACTTTTTCCCTCGCTCTCGCCAGCGTGAACAAATACAACAGTGTGCTGGGTGTCACTTTTTCATCTGCCCCAGCTGTAGTCTCTGATCTCCTTAAAATATTTCCTGTGCCATTTTCTTCTCCCTTTCCTCGTTCTCTCCCCTGTACTGTGTCATCCCCGGCCCATTTCTTGGGTCTGCCTTTGACTGGCTCTGTGTGGCGAGTTTGCTGCTGCCAATTCTTGCGTAGCTGGTTTAGCCTTCTGCCTGAGTCCTTCCTTGAGCTCCTCCTGTGAATGGTGCTGCACTTGATGCCTCAATATACTTTGTCCCAGAGTGTAAGCAGTGCCGCAGAGGCAGCTGTGGGGCTTTTCTGTCACATATGAAGATTTGATGTGTCTCCTCAGCTCTGTGGCCATAGTGTAGCCTAGTAAAGTACATGAAGTAAAGTATATGTTTCAGTCGGTACATGGTATGTAAAGTTGCCATTTTTAACCTGTTATCTTGTTTGGTTGCTTTTTAATCAACTGCCTTGCGCTGCCATTAGTATAGTCAAATACAGTGGCTTGTCAAAGTATTTAGCCTATTTGAACCTTTTGCCACATTCCAGGCTTCAAACAAAGACATTAAATTGAACTTTTTGTGAAGAATCAACACCAAGTGGGACACAGTTGTGAAATGGGCTGAAATTTATCCATCCATGTATTATTTGCACTCATACGATATTTTAAACAGCTCTTAGAAATAAAAAAAGAAAAGTGGGACATGCAATATTATTTAGCCCCTTTACTTTTAGTGCAACCAACTCACTCCAGAAGTTCCCTGAGAATATCTGAATGATCAAATTGACCGAAATGACTGATGACAGAGTCCTCCTGAGTGTAATCAATTTGAGTACGTATAAATGCACCTGCTCTGTGGTAGTCTCAAAGCAATCAGTTCAAGCAGTCATATTGAAATGGAAAGAGTATGAGACCACTGCAAGCCTACCAAGATCAGAGATTCAGCCAAGGAGCCCATGATCCCTCAGGATGAACTGCAGAGTTCCACAGCTGAGGTGTGGAATATGTCCATGGTACTATTAGTCTAACTATTAGTAACTACCTGTATTTGTCGCACACGTCACAAATCTGGCCTTTATTGGAAGATTGACGAGAAGAAAACCATTTCTCAAAGACAAACATAAAACATCCCATTTGAAGTTTGCTAAGCCACCTGGGAGCCACAGCAAGCACGTAGAAGAAGGTGCTCTTGCAAGATGAGACCAAAGTGGAACTATTTGGGCTAAATGCATATGTTTGTCGTAAAAGTAACATTGCACAACACCCTAAAAACACCATGCCCTTTGTCAAACATGGTGGTGGCAGCATCATGGTCTGGGGCTGCTTTTCTTCAGCAGGGACAGGGAAAATAGTTAGACTTGATGGGAAGATGGGTGGAGCCAACAACAGGGCCATTTTGGAAGAAAACATGTTGGAGTCCACAAAAGACCTGAGACTGGGACAAATGTTTGCATTCAAACAAGACAATGACCCAAAACATAAAGGGAAATCTACAATGGAATGGTTCAAAATTAAGCATTTCCAGGTATTAGAATGGCCAAGTCAAAGTCCAGACCTCAATCCAATTGAGAATCTGCCGAAAGATCTGAAAACTGCTGTTCACAAACCCTCCGTCTCTAACCTAACTGAGCTGGAGCTGTTTTGCAAGGAAGAATTGGCAAACATTTCAGTCTCTAGATATGCAAAACTGATAGAGACTTAACCCCAAAGACTTGCAGCTGTAATGGCAGCAAAAGGTGTTTCTACAAAGTATTAATTTAGGGCAGCCGAATAATTTTCCACACCCCACTTTTCATTTTTTTATTTGTTAAAAAAAAAGGTTTAAAATATCGTATGAATTTCGTTCCACTTCATGATTGTATCCCACTTGGTGTTGATTCTTCACACACACAAATTTTTTTTTATATCTTTATGTTGGATGTCTGAAATGTGGTGAAAGGTCAAAAAGTTCAAGGGGGGTCGAATACTTCCTCAAAAATGTAGTTGATTGTCTCTTGACAAGCAGGGCAGTGCAGAAATGTTTTGATAGCCACATTCTCTCCACATTTGTAATCCAAGCATTCAAAACAAGGCAGAAAGAAAAGTTAAAAAAAAATAAAATACACAATACTTTTGATAATTTTGATAATGCTGTCTCTTTCAGTTGGCAAAGTAGTGCTGGCAAAAATATTTGAAAGCAAAGAAAAGTCTGCCTCTTGTGCTTCATTTTGCTTTGCTTTTCTTTTCCTTGTTTGTGCAGCACTTATTACAGTTCTTTGTAGATGATCTGGGAGCTAATGTTTGGTTTTGTGAACAACACAGTATATCAGGTTTCATTTTCATGCGGACCATCGTGTGAAGAAAACATTTAATTTCATTATTACTCTATTGTTTTTCCCATTTCAGATCTCCTTACCCACAGGTATCAAACTCAAGGCCCGGGGGCCATACCTGGCCCCCCACATCAAGTGTGGCCTGCGAAAACAAATACTGTGTCGGAAACGTCCATGACCCTTGCCAAAATCTGGACCATAATTTCAAATTGTCATGTGTAATAAATAATGCAGATATTTTGCAATATTTTTTGTTACACTTTTTAAAGTATAATTCACAAACTATTATCTTTGACTTCTGACTAGCAGATATGGGCACTTGACCCTTTTTTGCTGGTTCGTCCTCCGTCCGCGACCTGGGTACCATTCCGTCCTCGTCCCTCCGTCCTTATTCATAGAAATAACCGTCCTCCAACCCCGTCCGTCCTTGTCCTTTTAAAGCGTTTCCGTGCACTCATCAATATTATTTAAAGCTCATTAGCTGACTAATTTCCTATGCAATTCCACTTACCGGCTGGGAGCATCGTGAGTGGATTAAATTGTTTATAACCAAGATAGCAGCTAAATGCTGTCAACTTCACGCATGTTGGTCACCTGACCAGAGCCCACTAGGGGATATCCCGATAATATTTAAGATTTCTTTAAAATGCAATACTCGACAATACTAGAGGGACGGACGAAAACCCACTTCCGTCCATGCTTAGTCCACCCTTTTTAAAAGACTTCTCATCCTCCGTCTGTAGGTCCGTCCACAAAATGGGTGTACGTTGGACCGTTCCGTCCCTGGGACGGAATGCCCATCTCTGTAAACGAGTGAGACATCAATGTGTTGTGTATATGTATGGCAAGACAATTAAACATTTATTTGGTTTCACCATAATAACAGCCCAATGAGGGAAGCCAAAACTACAAAGCGGCCCGTGACAAAAAATTGTTTGACCACCCTTTTTTAACAGTTTAGGAGATATTTGTAACACAAAGCGTTGATGGTCATACTGTATTCATATTTGTGTTATTCAGGAATATTGCACAAAAATAAGAAATCTTGCTTATTCCTTCCTGTTTACAGAAGCAAAAGCTCTATGTTGTATTAGAGCAGAGTTTCCCCAAATTTGGCAGCTCAAAACCCAAAATAAAAATGGGGTGCTCACCAGAAACCTAATGTTATATTTACACGTTTTTCCGGGTGGCCACGGCACCGTACTTTGCCTGAAACTTAGTTCGGCACGGGATTTAGACCAATTCTTTCAACGTATTAAGGTTTGGCTGAGTTTTCTCACAGTCTATCACATGCAACTAAGATAGGGGAAAGGGCTTCTGAGTAGCGGGGCCTCAAACACGCTACGGTTCAGCCGCCGGTCGACCACGGATGCCAATATGTTCTGATGAGGGCTGTCACATTTCTCAAGCTTTGATCAAATCTAAATGTGTTATAAAATTGACGCCCTTTTCTTTTATTATCAAGGTTTGGATAATTATAAACTCATCTACCATATTTTTGGATGGCCTTGAATGCAAATGTGTGAGGCATAAAATATCAGTAACGCCTTCTTAGTGAAGAATTGTTGTTTTATGCTTACACAGCATAAATGTTTCTGCAGCTAACATGCTATCCAGTTGTGCCCTTTCCATTCAGATGTGCAGCAAGAAACATCCGCAGCTGACTTAGCGAGATAAACAACGCTGGGTGGGCGAGGGGGCCGAGGGTTTGAAACGGGTCATTCATAAAATTAAAGACGAACAGTTGATGTTCTACCATGGCCCGACAATGCTATTGTCAGGAGTTGGCGTGGAGGAGGACCCAAAAGTAGGGAGGGCAGGTCCCAAAAATCGAGTGTAAAAAAAAAAGTATTTAATCTAAAGAAAACAAAAAGGGAAACAAGGTACTGGGATACTACTAAAGAGGAAGACAACAAGGATCAGATGAAACTAAAAAAAAAAACACTTGACTTTGACCTGACAAAATACAACAAACTGACAAGGACTAAACGAAAAATTGACAAGACAAGAGGAACACCTGGACAAGACACAAAGGGTTGGAGGGAGCTGATTGGCTAACACTATGGACTGCGATGACAACCACAGGTAGACCCACTAACCCAACAAGACAGATAAAGAAACACAAGGAAAAGCATGAAACTAGTCAAAAACCAAACTCACAGCCACACCATGACAGCTACGGTTCAAATATATCATTTAGTTATCCATTACTTTTAGGACACTTTTGTTGATCCGCATATTGAAGCTCCTTGAGTCAATACTGGCTTTCAGTGTTCCCTATTTGATTGAAACTTTTTCCACAGTGCTGACAGATGTGAGATTTCTATCCGTGAAGCTTCATGTGATTCCTCAGAGAACCAAAGTTTGCCAGCAGCTTGGGGCAGAGGGTACACTGCAACTGAGAGAGAAATCCCAAATATAGATCTTTTTCCTCTTCATATAATTTTTGTTTTGAAAGTACACGACAGTCTGACTCCATGACAGTTAATCTTGAGATGGTACAACACATGAAAGATGTAAACATTTGAGATGAGAAGTCCAGAGTTCAATATTATTTTACTGAGGAAAAACTAGTAATGAGCTTGTAATATTGAGGAAGTGCTCTTTTGAAAATGTCATCATAAAAACACCTTGGGAGGCTGTGGGTAAATGAATCTGCTGCAGTGAAGGAGGTGGTAGTTTCGCAGCGAGGAGCGATGTCCAAATGCCTTTCCGCAGTGCTCACAGACATGTGACTTCTCTCCTGGATGCATGGGCAAGTGCTCATGCAGGTCCTGCTTCAGGCCATAGGTCTCATCGCAGTGAGGACAGGAAGACGGACACTCCTCATGGTGGCTCAACTGTAGAGATTACACTGTTACTAATGGCAGTAGTACATACAGTGCACACACGAACAGCCAACATCTTAAGTTAAACACGCACAATATAATATAGATCTAATGCCAAATCTGTATCAAAAATCTTGTGATCAATCATGTTAGAGAGCCATTTTTATGTTTATCCAAACATAGAACGAGGCAGGAATCACGAAGGAATGTCGAGGAAAGAAAAATGGTTTGATACAGTGATCCCTCATTCATCGCAGTTAATGGGGGGACAGAACCCCGCGCGATAGTTGAAAAGCCGTGAAGTACCGTCGGACTTATTATTATTATTATGATTATTATTATTATTTTTTATGATATTTATTGTACAGTTTTATTTTGGGGGGATTTGCGCCTCTGTTACGCTGTTGCAAACGCCGACATGGTTCCCACACTTCTAAATACTTGTTAAACAATCAATTTAATTTTAAAAATGCAAAATGAATAATAAATACCAAGCTGCAGGCTGTGATCAGAATTCAGCTTCAACCACGGCAGCTGACGATCACGACGGAACGCTAAAAACGACCTTAAAGTTTTCATTTCATAAAATTGACTTACCTTAACTAGAATGCCCTAGTGTAATTTATCCAATCCCGCACTTTAAAACGCTTGTCGTCATCGTGAAAAATGAAAGTAAAAACGGCTGCTTCTTCCTCTTCTTCTTCTTTGCATGGCCATCAGAGGGTAATCATGCATTAACTTTATCTCTGCACAATAACATCAATAAAGTCCTTTGGATAAAATGCAACTCGGGATTGTAGTTAAGGTAAGATGTTTTAAGGCAACCTCAGACAAAACTAACAAACACTTTCACACTTTATTTGGCGATGTCTAATGCCGTTGGCCGGCCGGGAGCGCGCTGCACTGCGCTCATGACATATAAACACAGCTGTTGTACTGTACTATCCGATTTTTACAAAACTTTATTAGAGCAAACACATATTACAGAAACGGAGGAGAAAGTATCCGGCTTGGCTGATTAAATCAACGGCACATTTGAATAGTGGACGAGAGGCTGCGATGATGCGCACCCAGTCACAGTGGAAAAAATAAATCCACTTGTGCCCTCGTTGGTCGAGCTTGCGCTGGGAACCAGTCACCGCCTTTTATGGGTGCCTGCGTGTATGTACAAAGCCTCAGAGTCAACTCATATCTTTGACACAATGCCTCTTACAATAGCTGCCGATATGGCTGTGTTGTTTCATTTTTAACTCATGAATGCTTCTGAAAAATCCAGGATGCACCGAGGGCGCGAAAGTTGAAGCGCGAAGTAGCGAGAGATCACTGTATACTATAAGTGGAACTGAATGTTGCAGTTACATTGCCATAACGGTGTTTTTATTTTGAGCAGCATATTTTGCAAACGTCCCAAAACAAAACAAAAAATTCACAATTTAATGCTTAAATATTTTAATACTTATTTCATTTATTTTGATTGAATTAGACCTGTGTATTGATGTATTTCTAGATTGAGCTAGATAAATATCTAATTTAACTTCACGTTTGTTAAACTGTCCTTTTTAGGGTAACTAGTCATACACCATTGCAAACTAAATTGCAAAAAAAAAACCTCTTTACAACAGTGTCCCAAAAAAATGAGAATAATCCATTATCCTTACAAAGCTATGACTTTTTTTTTTATAACAAATGTACTAGGTGTGTAAGATAAGTTTCAGGATTGACATGAAAAACGGAGTGAGTCAAACACAAACTACGAGTTTTCCCCTTTGATGTGGGGCAGACGTTCAACAGACGTTCAACCAACACATATCCAAAGAAATCTGGCGGCGTTTGCTTTGTTCAGTGCACATGAACAGCCAAGAGTTGTGGCTTCTTCACCATGAAAGCACACCTGCTCACAATTCCCTTGAGCATCTGACAGTTCCCGGCCAAAAAGAACATTGCCGTACTGGCACAACCTCCTTACCACTTTTTCTCAACGGGGTCATCAAGGGCAGCTGTTATGAAGATCTGGATGCCACCAAGATGGCCGTGATGATGGAGCTGAGGTGTTATAAGGAAGAATCCTTCCACGGGGGCATTAAAGTGTGGAAGAAAAAGATGGAAAAGTGCGCTAAAGTTCAGGCTGATTACTTTGAAGAGGTGTAGTTTGGATTTGAAATACAGTATATCTTTTGTGACACCAGTCCTGAAACCTTTCTGGCACACCTTGTAGAATGTCATAAAATACTGTTGATGTGCCTGATGTTTGGGCCAGTCAATGCATTATTTCATCCACAACAGTTTTTTTTAAACTATATTTCTACTCCGCATGATGACCAAGTGTGGAAAAAACAACAACAACTAAAAGTCCAGAATAGATAATACTGCAAATGTGTGTAGATAAGGCAATGCTATTAAGAAGTTTTCAGAGCTAGGCACTTGACCCTTTTTTGCAGGTCCGGCTGCAACCCTCCACCCTTGACCTGGGTACCCTTCCGGCCTCGACCCCTGCCCTTATTCATAAAAATTATCACCCATATCATGGATATCATGCCTGCCACAACCATAAAGGGATCGAGATAACTAGAAGATGCATTTAATTTTATTGCGAAAACGATCTGGAAGGTGGCGGCTAAGGGGGAACGTGGTTGAGTAGCTTCTTTACACACACATACGTGACATAACACCCGCGCCACTGCCAAACTAGCTTGCTTTGCAGCAGCAACAAGCTGTGTGGCGCGTACTCTCCTCTGGGGCAAACTGTATGCCATCGCAACATGTGACATAATAGACCGATCAGCGCAGCAACAATTCCTGATGTGTGCGTGGCATGTGTTGCAGACCTGTCGCCAACAGCACATTGCTTTGGTCATGTGAATCAATGCGACAGTTGTCACTCGCGCCGACGCGTTAGTTGAAAGAAGCCTAAAAAGAAGCCTTTCACCGAGTAGGCTGAAATGAAATTTAGCCGCCTCGCGGCCACGTCCAGCGCATGTGGGCCGATTGGTGGGCCGGACTAAAATCCACTTCCGGCCATGCTTAGTCCAGCCCTTTTTTAAAATTTGTCAGCCACAACACCCCGCCCCAAAAATGGGCATCCGGCCGGGCCGGAGGGTCCGACCGGTCTGGCCCTGGGACGGACTGCCCAGCTATGGAAGTTTGTATTGATGTGATTTCAACTTCAGATGTGTTTTCTGTGGTGTTTGAATTTAGCATTACTTTGAAACACATCTGGTGGAAATGTCATTCTCATCTGAATTGAATGAATATTGTACATCGGTTTATTGAATGGCGACACTGTGAAAAGACAAGTATATTCATCAATGGCAGTGAATGAGTTAATGAGCTTCTAAAAGATGCATTAATCTGAATCCTACCCGGTGGCCCTCAAAGGCCTCAGCAGAGGTACAGTTTTGGCCACAGTCCGGACAGGTGAAGGGCTTCGTCTCTGTGTGACTAAACTGACGTTCTCTTAAAGCGGAAGTCAACCCAAACATATTTTTTTCAAGAATATATTCCCAGCAGGCCCACTAGTTGAAACACGGCATTCTGATTTTGCCTTTGTGGAATATAAATTAAGCAGCAAAATGCATTCATTTTTAGCTCTCTTTGGGGGCGGCCATTTTGACTTCTGACGACTAAAAATGACATCACAACTGCTCACAACGACCAATCACGGCTGACCTGTTTTCTGAGTCTGAGCCGTGATTGGTCGTTGCAAGCAGTTATGATGTCATTTTCAGTCGACAGAAAACAAATTGGCCGCCCCCAGGGATGGCTAAAAACGAGTGGATTAACACTTATTCCACAAACGCAATATCTATCAGAATGCACTGTTTCAACTAGTGGGCTTGCATAGAACATATTCTTGGAAAAAATATGTTGAATTGACTTCCCCTTTAAGTGGGCAATCTGCTAGAACTTCTTCCCACAGCCGGAACACCTGTAACGCCTCTCTCTCACCTCTGGGCACCAAGTGGAAGCTTCAACTGTCGCATTTGCTACTCTAACAGCCACGGCATCAGAATGTGATGTTGCCATGGAAACCACTGCTTCTGCAGAGGGCTTTGCAACCTCTGCGAGACTCTCCTGCCTGTCTGTATGTTTGCATGGGTGTGGGTGGACAGAGAGTTGTTTTACTCGGCTGCTCTGACAGTGAAGCCAGGCGAGATCTGCGATGGACAGGGAGAGTTGGGTCACCTAAGGTTCTCGGTCTGTCTCTAGAGTTCAACTTTGTCCAGAGTGTCAACTGCAGTCAAGGCAAGGTCGGTGCTGACGTTGTGGACATTTGATGTCAAAACAATATTGGCTGTTTTAGCTATTTTAGCTGTTAGGACCAAGTGAGAGTTCATGAGGTTCCTTCATTTGTCTTTCCTCTTCATCTGTCTTGTCATCTAATTGTCTTTCCTCCGTAATCTGTGGGTTGGGCACAGCCATTTCTGGATCCCTTAATTGTTCCACTGGGTAATCTGAAAAAGTAGTTTGAAATAGTTAGTTGGCTAGAAATTGAAAATATTTAGCCACTTAAATGTGTTATTTCTAGCCTAATAATCGCAGATAATTGAAAAGCATGGAGCATTTTTTTGCCGATGAGTCCACTAAATGGGCCACTGATCCGCTACACTAATTGCGAAGTGTAATTCGGTGGTTTAGTGACGAAGCGCTGCCTCCAGTAGTCAAAATAAATGAATGAGTTTCATTTGTCATTATGGGGCTTTTTTTTTTTTTTTCACACACTTTCGGCTGCTGTTAGCCTTGTCACAACCAACTATAGCTACATCCCCAGCCATCCTAGACCTACTCAGGCATTGGGTCCCCAGTAAATGAGGCGGGGTGGGCAGTGGCTCATTTGCATGAGACCAGACCGTCCCCTTAAAACAGGCTAAATCTAGCAAGGAAAAAAAACGTGTGGAAAGTATACTGTACTTTTGAACTTTCCTGTAGTTTTGAAAAGACACACAAAAAAAAATACTCTATGATCTTCATGAAATTTTAAAAACAGCTGAACTGTATGTTTTATGTTGGACTGCCGAATAAAGCGGCAAATGAATGTAAACCATTTCGGGTTTGACTTTCTGTGTATATGGTTACATCTTACATTTAGTTTTATTGTATCATGATTTGAAATCTACTGCAACCAATAAGCAACCAAAGCAAATTTTGCTCTAGCTGAAACTGTTCAATATAGTTGCATCCCATAATTATTCGAGAGATTCTTTGTTTGAATCGGCATGTTATCAAAACAAGGAGTTAATAATACAAGCTTGGTTTTTGGTGAGAGACGCTGCAGGAGATTTTAGTGTATCCTTTGTACTGTCTCATCAATCCCCGCACAGGAAAGAACCCTTGAACCAGAGACAATAAAGGATTAGCGGAATGGGAGAGGATAATTCCTTCGACAAATGACACGAATGGGCCTCAGCTTTTCATTCTAATTCAGTGTTTTCATTTAATTGTGGGTAATTTCATGTTTTCCAGATATGATTCAGTCTCCAATTACCGGTAGTCATTTTCACGGAAATGTTTTAAAGAATTTCAGCTGACTAGAGCAATTCTTCGTTGTCTATACATACTAATGGGTCTTATCATTGAGCCATTTTGTGACACATTAATTTTGCTGAACGTGTGATTATGATGATACGTGAAAGGATATTACCTCCCTTTACAGCAATTCCATTAACCGTACAAAAGAATATGAAATTGCAGCATTAGCACAAGCTTGTAACGTAGCAGAATTTAGTTGTTCTCACTAAAGTCAGACAGGAGTGGCCAGATGTTTACACAGTCTTATTATGGGCAGCAAAGCCTGATTTATTTGTGGTCTTTATTTCATGGACACTGATTCCAGCCAAATGTCTCCTTGTAACTACAATCAACACTGTGTCGTATCCAATTACTTCTTTGCAGTCCTACAGAGATGTTCTGTGCATCAAGTCTCTCTCTGCATCATTTCTTCCATCAGTTTCACCACCCAACAACAATTCCGTTCCTGGCTGGATCTGATGACACACACGCAAACACACCCCCACACACTTGCCCACACACATCACTGCACACATGCATTGCACTGCTACATTGTGCGGAGCTTTGCTTTGCAACTGGCAGGCAAAACTGTGGAAGAAAAAAAAAGCAACTTTTTTTTTTCTTCTTTTTTAAGTCTACAAATAGGTGCTTATAGTGCAAATGGAGTGTGGAGAAAATTGTTTCTGGGGATGCAACTGTGCTCAAATGTAGCAAGGGTTGCACAGCTGTAAAATAATTGAAATGGCTCTATGTGATATAATATGTAGTTGCTCAGTGCCATACACTAATTTGAACCATAAACGCTTTATTTGTGCCCCATGGCTCAACACAG
Organism: Filicampus tigris; assembly: GCF_054856515.1. Lineage (NCBI taxonomy): Eukaryota > Metazoa > Chordata > Actinopteri > Syngnathiformes > Syngnathidae > Filicampus > Filicampus tigris. Next base: position 27,552,970 of record NC_141219.1, read on the forward strand.
CATGACTCCACTTAGTTCTATCTGTTTACTCGCAGATAATAAAAAAAAAATGCTTTTTTGTTTTCCATCAACCAGTACACATGCAGCAGGTAAAAGTGCCGGCACTCTGTGTCTAACAGATGAAGAGAGCTATGGTGATATACACAAATTAGTGGCGAGGAAAAACCCTGACATAGGCCTGTATATGCATTGAGAGGAGGAAAGCTGCACTATGGCTTTCTGTATACTGACAATCCTTACTTTGAATATCAATCATGCTGCTGTACTAATTCACTGTTTGCCATTGTTGTACACTAGAGCTGTGTATAACAACTGATTAATCAAATAATAATAAAGTCATTGTTAGGACTTCCTATGCGTGTAATTGTCATCGTTGATATTCAGTAAGTGATTATTGAATCTGAAGCCATTAAGGCAATATGGAGTACACTACTTGGTTGTGATTAGCAGAAGCATTAGGGCTGGACGATTACTCAAAATTTAATCATGATTTTGATTTTGAATTCTATTGGTCTTTCAAACATTATTATCGAAGAAAAAACAATGTGCAGAACGGCGTGGTGCTGTTCTAAATTCCCGACGTGAAAGTACTTGTGATGGGAATTCCGGCTCTTTTCGGAGAACCTGCTCTTTTGACTCGGGTCAAAAGAACCAGCTCTTTCAGCTCCCAAACGGTAAAAAAAATTATAAACTAATATATATATATATATATATATATATATATTAGTTTATTAGTTTATATATATATATATATATATATATATATATATATATATATATATATATATATATATATATAGTCAAAAGATGAATTGCGATTAATCGCAAATACAGACTTTTACGTAGTTTTGCTTAAAAAGTTACTTGACGGCTCATTGGAAAAATCCAAAATAATTTGCAGACTTTGCACAGCCAAATTCAAATACCATATTTGTTGTACATCTTTGGTGTATCGTTCAACTGTTGTATTTTACAGGAAAATATTCGTATTCAAGGATCAAAGAAAGCTATTAGAACAGTCTTTGAATTGAAATATACTTTTTTCCACATTAATTCCTAGATTTTACTCAAGTAAATAACGGTTCAAAGCTTCGTAAAAATGTAGTTGAAAAATGCGATTAATCGTGATTACTATATAATATATATATTTTATATATATATTATATATATATATATATATATATATATATATATATATATATATATATATATATATATATATATATATATATATATATATATATATATATATGTGTTGGTGTAACGTATATATATATATATATATATATATATATATATATATATATATATATATATATATATATATATATATATATATATATATATACGTTGGTGTAACGTTACGCTAAATCACATTTCGGTTCGGTTCGTTTTTTTTGAAACTTCAGTTCGGTATATTTTTGGTACAAAAAAACAGATATTTAAAAAAAATATATGTTCATTTTGAAAAGATGACAAGTAAATGGTACATTTTAAAAAATAAATACATAAAAGCGAACCATTCGGGTGATATTCTAAGAAATTACACCAGAATAAAAAATACACTAACAATAAAGGTCCCTTAATTTGGTAAATTATTAAGACACTGAACTCTTTAAACACTCAACAGCAACAGCCTATGACACATCTAAGTATTCAAGTTAAACCCAAGTTGTCATTACAGTACATATATACACTTTTTGAAAGAGCTCTTGCTCTCACTGCTGTGCCGTCACTCTCGCCTCCCGCACTCAACAGTCAGCGTCCGTGCGTAAGCTCGCTCTAATAAGTGGACCGAACCGAACGCAAGTCGACCGAACCGAACATATTAAACCGAGCGTATTAAAACAATGACCGAACCGAACATGCCATACCGAAACGTATTAGTACACCCGAGTGTAATGTAAGTGCATTGGGTTTCATTCCGAATATATATATGTATATATAATATATATGATATATATATATCTCTATATATATATTATATATATATTATATATATATATATATATATATATATATATATATATATATATATATATATATATATATATATTAGGGGTGTAACGGTACACTCGGGTGTATTAATACGTATATATATATATATATATATATATATATATATATATATATATATATATATATATATATATATATCATATATATTATATATCATATATTTTGTATTATATATTTTAACGGCGCTTCTGTCAGTAAACGTCAAAGGTCCGCCAGTCCGTCAATCGTCAATCCGGAAAAGTAAAGGTCCATTATCTGAACCGATTTGAGTAATGCGGTAAATGAAGTGCACTATCTATAGTCTAGTGTGTCGGCTTGCTGCTCAAACAGCTTTACACTCACAAACATTTGTCATTTCACATAGTGTTATCATATGTCATGTCACATAGTCGAATCACTTATTTGCCAATCTATTGAACTGTTAAATTGGAACTTGAAGTGTCAGTGAAATGGGCGTCCTGTGGCCTAATCCATTGTATTACATGTGTTGAACCACAGGAGGGCAGACTATGCCTGTGAGTATGTTACTGCAGGGAACACACATGAAAAAGAAAGGCCGCTCCGTGGTATTGCAGAAGAGAACAGTGGCCTTTCTTTTTAAAAGAACACAACACGTCAATCTGTACTTGACCCGTTCTGGGACGATTACAGGGACGGACGAAAACCCACTTCCATAAAAAAAAAAAAAAAAAACCTGTTGTCCTCCGTCCCCAAAATCTCTGCTAATTTATTTTCTTGTTCATTCAGGGTGAGTTTTCCAGGATTTCACCTTTCCTCAATATACAAGGATACAAAGATCGAATGACTTTTTGTTTGTTGTTGCACCAACACATATTTCAACATGACTTGGCATGGAATACAATACCCTAGGTCCCATTTTACCCCAGCAAGTATCAAGACTTGTGAAAATAAAATAAGATCAAATAAATATGATGGATAAATAAGAGTAATACTTATTCAAGGCTTCAATGTGTGTAAAGATGTAAGGCATCAAAGGTGTGGCTGTAGCAGAATGAAAATGCAAGAAGGTGCTTGAGTTTCAGATATTTACAAGGTAATTTGTTACTTGACAAAAATAATGCAGTGTTCAAGAATAAAGTGTTCAACATGCAGGGATGAATGGACATGAGACTATGATGATAGTTTTGACTATTTGAGTTTTAGTAATTGAATAAATACTCAGTTTTGAAATCAATTAATAATAATTTTAGTAATCATGATTTCAATCTGAATCAAAATAATCCTGATTATTATGTTTTTCCATAATCGGACAGCCATAAAATGAATAAAAATAATTAATGAATAGACAAATGAATAAATAAGTGAACCGGTAAAACATGAAAATAAATAATAAATAGATCAGTTCAAAGCAAAACGAAATAGGCACATCTCGAACTCGAATACACGTCTCTCACTTTTTTTTGAGCGCTTATCAAATGTGCCGTAAGATAGCAATTCAAATAGGAACAAATATATAAACAGGATAGAAAGTAAATATGTATTCAAACAAATAATATTTGGGGCGTTTTTCTATTTTCCATTGCTAAAAGGAATGAATGAGACAGACGCTATAGAGGCGGTGACAAACGCTATCTCTCTGTCTCTCTCTCTCTTTCTCTCTCTCTCTCTCTCTCTCACCTCTACGCACACGAGGGCGCATAGTATCGCTATCTGTATCAACTAATCTGCCTTTACAAAGAGAAACAAAACTCACTGTCAGAAAATTATTCATTTTGGTCACATCAATTAGTTGAACATAAAGGAAAAAAATGCAGATTTTGTGTTCGTCATTGTATAACACATGTAACGGAATTGTAACTGTTTCGAGTTGCGAAAGAAATTGGAAATTGCAATAAAAGAAGGTTGTTTTGCACTTACAGCCATTTCTAACTACAAGTGTACAACATGCTCAGAACAGAGGTTTGTCATGAGGCTCAGTATTTGCGCACAGTGAACTGGTGTTTGTGGCGTGGAGACTGGGGTTGAAAGAATGCTTGAAAGGACTGAAAGGACAAGGCAACACAGATGTCATGTGTAAGCCACCCTTTTGGGGAAATACAAATTAAGCATCATTTTATTATTTTTCGGAGTCAATATTACCAGAACATTAACTGAACCTTCTGCTGACCTGAATAGGCACAGCTTTCTGAAACCCAGACAAAATGAGAACGGTGTTTTTGTGGTTTAAATAATCATCTCTTGAATTTGATGATTCTGTGATCTTTTTTCTGGTAAAAGCAATATTTTTCCATGGTTACTAATATTCCTATGAAAAGCATGATACACAGGAATGTAGCTCTGTGATAAAAAGTAACATCCAAAGTACATATTTTTAGTTAGTGTATATTTTCAGAACATTAACACCATCATGTGTGAGGCTCATGCTGTAAAATGAAAATGACAAGCATTCGTTTTTTAATAAAGGCCTAATGTAGTTATATGGCCTATGATCCCTGAAAAAAATATTGGAAATAACACTAACACACTTACACTTGGGAATGGTTTGTGAGCTTTCATGGGTTTCTATAGCTTTTTTTTTTTCACATTTTATAAAAAGGATGCAAATGCTTTCATCAGAAAATTGTACATGAGCAATAAGGCCTTTTGTTCCGGATTGTTTCTGGGAACCGGAAGAATACATATATGCATATTCATCCGGCAGTGTAACAGTACAGTGAAAACTTACTTACATTATGTCTTTTTCCCATACATTTATGTGACTTCTCGCGTCACACGAGATCTCATCACTCTGCGAGAGTAGCGTATTAAAACAATATGGCAGAAGCACTGAAATTAGCGCCAACAAGATTGAAGGCAGATGCCTGAAATTTTTTGGTTTTAAAAAAAACACGAATACAGCAATGAAGTGAAACTTTGTGAGACAGCCACAGGAATGTGAATGTATATGAATTTACAGAGTGTTTTTGCCACTTCATTTACGCAGCCTGCCCTGTGGTTGGAATTGATTGAAATTATTATTTTTTGTTTTGATCAGGTTATGTTCAATAAAACAGTCATGATTAATGTAAGTGCATTGGGTTTCATTCCGAATATAAAAGTTAATATTTTTACTCATGCACTAAGTCAGGCGTGCCCAAGTCCGGTCCTTGAGATCTCCTATCCAGCCTGTTATAGATGTATCCCTACTGCAACACACCTGATTCAAATCCTGAGCATCGATATCGGGCTTTTGCAAACCTTGCTGATGATCTGATCATTTGAATCAGGTGTGTTGGAATAGGGACACAGCTAAAACAGGCTGGATAGGGGCTCTTGAGGACAGGACTTTCAGCACCCCTGCACAAAGTTGAAGCGAGACATTCCTACTACTTGCAGCTTTGCTTCTTCTGCGAATGTCTTCCATGTGAAAGTAAAATTGGTACTGCATGAAATCCTTCCTTAGCTGAATTGAAAATCAATTATAGTGAATTGTGAATCGAATCAAATCGGGCCCTTTTTAGTCGAACTGATTTTGTAACTCTAAATCGATACCCTGCCTTACATTTGAATTGTTGACTGACCAACAACACAACTAAGTTGTTGTTTTTTCACTCATAAAATTAATAGCTTTACGAAAAATTGTGAAGCACACAGTCAGTTTTATATTTGAAAGGAGTTTATACAACTGTTTCAGCAGGTATGCTCAATGTCGAAAACAATATTAATCTTAACATCTAGCAAGTACATGACATTACGTGGAGAGGGCACAGCCCCCAAAATAAAGAAAAAAGATTCAACAAAACAGTGCAAAAATAAAAGCAATCAAAGTTAGAGTAAACCGGGCATTTGACATTTGTCATGTGAGATTGTGCCATATTATGGAAATGTACGTTTTAATTGCTTGTATACAACTGGCTCTCTAAAGTGCCTGTTTACCCATCAAGTGTGAAATTAAACAACCAAGTAACAGTGCCACTAAATTAATATACCCCCACAACGGGTTTCTCAGCCAATGACTTGAAAGGTAGGCTTGGCAATGAGCCGCCATTTTCAAGCAATGGCTGACTATTATGTGAAAGACAAAAGAGAAGCTGAGTTAGTAATGTTAGCATAGAGGAGTGTTAGCTAACAGCTTTGTTTCTGATAACTGACACATATTCAAAGATGTCGACGTGTGTAATTTGGCAGCTAGGAGAGGAGGAGCTGCCTCCACAAAATACAATTGATCTTTTAATCGGTATGCGCCTTTTTTCTGGACACTCAGAGCTGCCATTGCCTGCAAGTAGTAACCCATCGCTGGGGTGAGCAGTAGCTCATTTTCATGAGACAGGACTGACCCCTGAAGAGCTAATTTCAACAAGGATGAAATAATAGGGTTGAAAGCTATCTGTAATTCTTGTTCCTTGAAGTATGTTACAAAAGCATGTCACTCACAGACATGTTATTAGGACAAGTGGACATTGTTTTAAATTGTTTGAAAAAAGTATTCTTTAAATTCCAATCATGAAATAGACAGGTTAATTTTCCAACTCACGACGCAGAGATGCTGTGCACTGCACAGCCATGTGGAAGGTGATAATGAATAAACACAGGTTAAAAAAAAAAGGGAATCAGTCCATCCAACGTAAAAACGTATTAGATCAAAAGTAGTAATCTTCTTTAAATAAGTAGTGATTTACAGTATGTAGAATTCACTTACCTTTTCTGTGTGTTGCTCTAGGTTTGTACAACTTTTTAAAATTCTAAATGTCTGGTAATAACCGGCTCAGTGCAGCAGACACTCAATATGAAACTCATAAATAAAATGTGTGTGATTACAATCTTGAATGAAGTATAAATGATGAAGGGGTTACTTTGGCTTATCTTATTTGAAATATTTCCCAGTATTGTGTTTTTTGTTTGTTTTTTTACACTGTCTGCCAAGCAAAATAAAACCACTGTGATTATGGCTGGCAGAAATATAACATTGTTGTTTTTGTTATTAATATTGTTTTGTCAGAGTTTGACAATGACAATACAATTGCAGAGAGTATATGCGCGCTCGTTAGTTTGCGCAACGGCTTTGCGAGTGCTGTCACATTATGTCAAAATTTTCGAATGTTTAGATTTTTTTGTTTTGAATTTTCTCTGTAAGTCGTTACAAATTAATTTTATAAGAACTGAGAATGCAATGCAGGCTTACAGCAAATTCTCGAATACGTTCATTAACTGAAAGCTATTTCTTACAGTTTTACTGAACAGAAATTGCAGTGAGTGAATTTTGTGCCTAATAGCGCAAACCACTTTTAACCACACCTTATTAAATTATACCAATCAAGATTTATGTAACTGCTGAGGGATGACTATTTCGCAATGGATCTGTGGTACAGAAATGTGTCTTTAAATCTTAAAACCATTCAAACATTCCATATTAGGAATTCACCATAAATACATGACAAATAATGATGATAAACTTAAAAAATATATCATACAATAAAAATATATTAAAATGCATTTTTGAGTGATGTAAATATTCTTTTAAATGTTTGTCTACTTTAAAATGTTTTTTACAAATGAAAGTTGCTGGTGGTGGTTGATTCAACTGGAATGCTGTTGCCCCTCTTGTGTATTCTTTGTCTTGATTTCACTGCAGATAGAATATGCATTTTATTAACACATTCAGGCAAAATGAAAGAAAGTTCTGTCTACAAATTTCACTCACCATCAGTACACTCCACCTGGGGCTTCTCCCACTGTCCATCTGCTTTACAGCGAACTACCGGTGGGTGGCGCTGCCTAAAACCTGGGTTGCACTGATAACGGATGATTGAGTTGATGGGATATTCGTCCCTTTTGTTACCAAACATGTGAGCATTCTCCACCAATGGAGGGGCACCACAAGACACTGAGGGGGGAAAAAAATGAATGATATATCATACTAGGAAGAAATTGACAAGGATAAAGGTGTGAGACCTGGGCTGACATACCTGTGCCTTTTTTGCAGGTAAAAGGTAGATGGTAGTTGCAAGGCACATCATTCCACTGGCCCTTGTCGTGCCAGATCATCACCACACAGTCTTCTCCAGAGTAATAGTAATTATCTGGTTGATTTGCCTTCCAGTTTTCATATTGCTTTAGGCCAAATTAAAAAAAAATGCATAGTTACTGTGTAAAATCACATTATGCATAAATAAGTCAAAACAGGTCATATTCAATCTTACAAAGTACAGTACAAGGCAACACAAAGAACAGATAAGACATTTTGAAAGTATGTATAGCCTACATTATTCTGCTTCTACAGTTTACATGCTTGCCAGCTAACGTTGATATATTATAATCCACATAATCAGTGGCATGGCATGTGGCATGAGCCTTTGCCAAAGTGTCAGTTTAGGCTATCACTATCTATCTATTTACTTATTTATTTAACTTGGAGGGATCATTGAGCATGATCAAATACACTACAACAGGTGACCGATGACTGGTGTTGGATGTTTGTACCATAAGTATGTCAAAGCTCCTGCAAATGTTCTTTTATTCTTAACATGAAAATAAAATTATCCCATCAAATGATACAGCAGCTTTAAACCGAACACTGATACACTATAGTCATTGAAAAGACCACATCAATCTTTAATACCACTGTACAGGTCAACATTTTGGTGGTTTTATGCTTAACCACATTTATGGAAATCATAAGGTTGTAGAGATCTGGTAAATGATATGACGAGGAGACAAAGGTGAGTCATGTCTATTTACTCACCACAAAAAAATGGACTATTTACTGAGTAAGTAGCAAGCTACTCACTTTCAGGGCTGTCATATATATCATCCCTTTGAACCCAGTAACATGTAAAACTCCCTCCCTTCCCTTAAAGGTACATGGGTCAACACACAGACCCTTGTGGGTCAACACACAAGCCCCCAGAATTTAACATAACAAAAGTCAATAACCGAACAGGTTATCATAATCATGGAAACTATCAAGAAAAATAGTCAATGCGGTCAAAACAGCTGCGCTTGGGGGGCCAGGAGTGGGTCCGGAGATGGGCCGGAGACTTCAGAGGGTGGCGCCCCCGTCATGGCGGCAGTTCCCACTGCAACGTCACTTCGATGTCCACATTGGCAGGCTTGAGACTGTCCATCGTGATCTGCTCTGTTTTACCGCCAATGTCCACCACAAAACTTTTAGCCCCTGCCTCCACAACACTGAAGAATCTCTTCATATAGGGGCTGCAGCGGGGTTCAATGCCCATCGTGACGGACGAAGACGTTCATGGATAAATGGTAGGTCCGAGAGCACATGAGACTGGAGGAGTCTGTGGCTAGATGTCTGAATGGAGACAAAACCATCAGCAATCTTCTGGTACGTAGACCGATGAAAGGTGGCAGACAAGGGGGCGACGGCATCCGGGAGAAACACCCATGGGAAACGTAGTGGCTGACCATAAACCAACTCAGCAGAACAGATCTGAAGGTCCTCCTTGGGGGCAGAGCGGAGACCCAGCATGACCCACGGGAGACAGTTCAATTGCTCTGTGAGGCTGGCCCGCAGAGCGGCTTTCAATAGGAAACCACTCACAGGGCCCATTGCCTTGCGAGTAGAATGCAGTAATGCGGTGAATCTTCAACCTCAGACCTACAGCAACTGCCGTCCAGGCTCTGACATGAACTGTGGGTCTCTATCAGAGGTGAGGTCAGCTGGCATGCCAAAGCGGGAAACCCAGGGTGTGATGAATGCCCAGCAGGTCCATAGATCTCTCTGGCACTAGAAACAGTGCCAATGCGGTTCAGAGGGGCACAACCATTGTCAGCCTTTGTCACCATATGCAGGGGGTAGGCCCACTGGCTTTTTCAGCAGCTGATGATGCCGAGGGATTCCATGGTGGCGAACTTCTCTTTGGAGATAGCAAGCTTGGCTGAGTCAAGGCGCCCAGCACAAGCATAGACTTAGGGACCTGCAGTGGGTATGTGGTGCTCCATGAGTGCTAAGCTACAGCTGCCGAGAACGTGGTTGAGGTGAGGTCAAGGAACTTGGCGGGAAAGCATTGATATGGATCCGTGGTAGCAACCATGTTTGACAGGCAGAGAGCGCCAGCCCCTCCAAGTGTGCAGGGGTACGTAACAAAAAGAGCATCGATAAGGCGGTGGTTTGTAATATCCACAAGCAGATTAAACGCAAAGAAAAAGTCCGGGCCCTGCAGATACATAGATACAGAGGCCATAACAAAAGCCCAGCCAAAACGGCTTCCGCAGTAACACACCTCCACATACCTGCTACCGTAGGTACATACAGTATGAGCGTGCAATTAGCAGCTTACAAGTTCCGCTCAACATGGTATCTTCCAGCTAGCTGTCTTGGAAAGTGGCTGCGTCGAGCATCGGAGTCTATGAGCAGAGGTTGGCTGGATATGGAGTTGGTAATAAACAACAGCTTTGAGGAGGGGAGGCGGGAAATGGCTACTGCAGTGCAGAAGCTCAAAACAACCGCCACAAGAAAATGAAGGTGAAAGGAATGAGGAATCAGCCGAGTCCAGCACAGCCAGCATCCTTTTCATCAATTCGGATGGTTTGCTGTCGCTAAGGCGGTTTACGGACAGCACGCAGTCCGCCTTCTCCAGTTCGTAAGTTCAAAGAGTCGCAAACGTAATGCCCTCGAAAAGAATTCCCTGAGCACATCATACTTGCCGACAGCCAGAGCGATGGCGCTCCGGCTATCGTCAAAGTATCCGATGCTGCCACAACATGGAAGTATTTTACAACATCTTGTGTTATTCCTCTCAACTGGAATTGGGTCTCGATGTACTGAAACCATGGGTTGTGTTGCCAAAAGTCTGACAACTACTCATGTCGGGGTCACCAATTGTGGAGATGCGGTAAATGAGGAGAGGAGGAACAAAGGTGAGTCATGTCTCTTTACTCTCTACAACAAAATTGACTGTTTACACAGCAAGATACTCCCCTTCAACCCTTTCAAATATATCATCCCTTTGAGCCCAGAAATATGTAAAATCCTCTCTCTGGTTATCCCTGGTCTCTCCTTTGTAGGTTACCACAGGGTTTGCTAGTTCATATAAATCTTCCCTGTGAAAACTCGATTAATGCACAATTATTGTCTGCAGAAATACTTAAATCAATTGCAGATAAATGCTGCCAATAATTGTCTCAAAGCATTTTAAATCCTGTAGATAAAATCCTTGTGGATATTTTTAGTTAATGTCAGGACACCAAGAAATGTTCAAGAGACCTCTGATATACTATAATTATGTTAGCCTTTTGTTCTTACACAGGCTGATGATGGGATATTAATTCAACATATATTTAATCTGCCAAACTATTATCAGGTTTTGTCACTCACCAGTGGTGTCCCATCGGTCCAGCGGAAGTCCTTTTCTACTGTTTTGTCATTTAGTCCAATCCACTGATAGTCTTGTGCATTGGCTAATGGGGGGAAAATGGTTACTCTAATGCTCTAATATTTACATTCTACCAGAGGTGGGCACGTCAGTAAATTTTGGCAGTCTGTCATTCGCCAGCGGCCAGGCCGCACGTCCATCATCGTCAAGCCAACCAAATCTATTATCATCAGTCCATCATTCCGTTATCATTATTTCAACCGCACTTCCGTCATCAGTTAGTTACATTTTGGCACAGCTATTTTAGGAATGTCAGCCAGTCCATCACTCCGTCATCCTTGTTTTAACCACGCTTCCGCCATCACTAAATGACAGTTCGTCACCACTAATTTAGGACCGTCAGATCTTCTTCTTCCTCTGCAACAGCCAATCGGCGTTGACAACAAACTACTTTTGAGCAGTGAAAAATAGCTTAAAAAATAGCTGGCCACTTCTTCACCTTTTCGTGACATGCCAACACACCCCTGTAATCAAGATCCCTCTATACCCTTAAAGAAGAATCAGCTTCAAAAACATTTGTACCAATAAACTGCCAGAATGCTGTAATATATTGTATATTTGTATCACTAGAGAAAATTAAACCGGAAGTTCAATGGGCTGGCTGCAAAATACGACGTTAGTATTGTTTTAACGTCGGAGTAAGCTTCGTGTCAAGCATGGGGTCCTTTTTATTGTATGCTCAATAAAATAGATGGATAAATGTTTTCAAGATAGTTGCACACACTATTTCTTTAGTGTATTCTTGCAAGCGAGTCGTCTGGATTTTAACAGCAGCAATTCATCTGCAGGCGTTACATATTTTGCGAAGCAAATGCTATATGTGTATATATATATATATATATATATATATATATATATATATATATATATATATATATATATATATATATATATATATATATATATATATATATATATATATATATGACACCAGACTGACTAATGATGTTCAAACTTGGGTTTTTTTTCTGTCGGAGAATGAGGAGCCCCTCCTCCGCTCCGCTGCCACTCCCGTAAACAAACACACGCGAGACATGCAGCACATGTTTCCATCAGTCATCCGTGAAACGGGAATCCTTCCGTGACGGACTGAGAAGGTCTGTCGGTACTGACGATTCCAGTGACGGATGAAAACCCGCCTCCGTCAGTGCTTAGTCCGTCAGTTTTGCAAAGTTTCCCGTCATTCGCCAGCAAACCAGGCATCTGTCACTGATAGACCGACGGCCCTTCCGTCAGTACTGACGGAATGCCCACCTCTACATTTGACATGACCATATCCTCCAGGCACTCACAATTGACAAAGTGTTGCTCCTCTGGTGTTATGATGCTGACCAGATGTGCATTCAGATCCCGGCAGCGTTGCTCAGCATCCAGCCACGTCTCTCGATCACTTAAGTGCAGGTAGCAGTTTCCCTGAAACTTAATCCAACCCTTTTCACACTGCTGCTCATCTGCAGCCACAAGACCAAGGGAGGATGATGTGAAATTAGGCAATAAACCAAAACAGATTACATGTTAAATGAACCTGTATTTTCACATTTTAGGGTTTGCAACTGAAAATGAGATTATAGGGACTACAAGGGCTATTATAAATGGGTTGAAAAACAAATTTGCAAGCCATGATGATAAGCCGTTTCTTATCATGCAGTACTGGTACTTAATGCTGCTCTCTACCCATTTACACTAGTTTTGTTGTATTACATCACAATCACAGCTCACCTGTTTTCTGAAACTGAGCCGTGATTGGTTGTTATCTGAGCCCTGACCAACTCTGATGTAATTTTCATAAAAGTGATCAAATGGCCGCCCCCTGAGATGGCTAAACACAGGTGGATTTTGCTGCTTAACTCATATTCCACAAACACAATATTAATCAAAATGCCTTGTTTCAACTAGTGGGCCTGCATAGAACATATTCTTGAAAAAAATGTTTGGGTTGACTTCCTCGTTAATGTTTGTCCAGGGCCTACGCTGTTGAGAGGCAGTTGTTAGTATCTATCAGCAGAAGCTAAACTCATACCAATCTCACAGCGCTCCCCTCCGTAGCTTGGCAGGCATAAGCATTTGTAAGAGTCTGCATTCTCCACACAGGTGGCTCCATTGGCACATGGATTGGGGTGGCAAACATCTAACTCTGAAAAAAATGTGAGTGGGCAATACTACTGGTTTTTAGTAAAGTATTTGGGAGCAAGGGTTAGTTTTTCTGACAAGTGAGGTGATGCTACTTTTGAAAGGACTGATTGTGAACCTATTGCAACTTCCAATCTATACGAAACTGACTGCATATTAAACACTTGATCAATCATTCGATTTGATGTCTTAAAATTAAAACATATTTAAGTTGTGAACACCAAATGTTTTACTTTGCAAACATTTATATGAATAAATGCAATGTTTTTATGCAGAATCAGTTGTTGCACCAGATTGCCTGTTGTCTGTGCAAAAATTTCAGTAGAATGACTGCATCCATGTAATTCATGTAAGCACATGTGGCCCCATTCCAAGCATGCACACAGCAAAGCAAAGCTAATGGGCGGGTACAGCAGACATCAAAACAACATCAAAGCTGGAGAAAGTTTGATTAAAAAAAAAAAACACACGGGATAGTAATATAAGAGCAGAGCCAATTGATATTTGGTAAATGCCCTAGCAGTCAACAATATTATGGAAGAATGCACAAAAGGGAACACAATACAAAACCTCCAAACAGCAGAAAGAGAAGGTGTTTTCATTTTAATCTGTCAAATAAAGTAAGCACGCATACCCATAGCAGAACATGTGCAAAGAGTCATTTAAACCCATTGTCCGCAAAAGAAATTGTCAAAATGACAAATTGCATTTTACCTTCACATGATGCAAATCAACAAATGAATGCCAACTCACCACACTCAAACTATTGCAGACATATAGCTTTGCCTGTGATGCGGCCCAAGCGTTTGTCCCTGAAGTCAAGTCAAAAACTTTGGGGTGGGGTGGATTCACTTGATTATTATTCCACGAATGCAAGATTAATTAGAAAACCGTGTTCAGGGCACATAGAATACAGTTAAAAGAAAATGTTTGACTTGACTTACACTTCAATGCATTTTTTCCTTGCAATACTTTTACTTGTAATTTAAGTTAGGGGTCTCAAACTCCAGTGAGTGATTTTCTGAATGTTTTGAAACTTGAATGAAATGAATCGGCTGAAAAATAACTACTTTACTAAAGTAGAGCTACCCCAAATTTCTGCTTAAGTAAGGTAATGAAGTAATTTTACTTTGTTACTTGACACCACTGAAAATGACACTGGTCATTGGGACTTACCATGGCAGGTGGCAAACCCCTTTTCGACACTGCACAAGGCAGCACCACAGGGGTTTGGTTTACATGGATCAGTGTCACCTGAAAACATAGGTGTCATTACTGCAAGATAATGGAACTCATAAGCCAAGTAATTTAGTATTATTACTCATGAAATCCTGCATGAGACATCACTATTCTCAACGCCATTTGCTGTTGAATTGTGTGGACAGTAATATTTTGTATGTGATCAAGTAATACTGTACATTCTGTCGCAATTTGTCATAATTTGCTGATAATGTCATCAACAACAAATCTAGTAAGCTACAAGAAGCCAAGTCTAATTGCAATTGGCTAACATACCTTGAACGTGTTCAGCGTCCTCACGACTTCCAATAACAGGTGGAATAGCATTGGGAAGAGCAGACAGTGCACCTGGGGCAAGCTTAGAAGCAAGAGTCCAAGATAGGCTCTTTGGATCATCAGTCGATGTAGCAGTCTCTATTAATTCCCACTGACTGGAGGGTGATGGCATAACCTGTGATGGCTGGATGGTGACCTCTCTACTCTGAGTGTGGTAGCCACTGCCACTGCTGTTGATGTTTTTGCCACTGTACTCCACTGTCGTTTGTTGATTCTCCTCAGATACCGAAAGGTCTCTAGACATTCCTGTCATAAGATCATCAGTCAATAAAGTAACACTTTCACCATCTCCAGACATTCCAGACTGAGATAAAAGCTCCAAGGAGTTCATTCCTGATACATGCTCAGCACTGGCCTCTCCAGAGTTGTAGAGTGAAAAGCCAGAGGCTTCTTGCTCCCCAAATGATGACTCTTTTAGGTCAGTAAATCTTGACCCATCAAAGGTCACACCTAAGAAAGACCTAGAACCACTTCCAGAAGCTGAGCCACTGAGATAATCACTGTGCATCCCATGACTGTCCCTGGAGCCACTGGAAACCAGCAGTCCCCCTCCAAGCTCATACTCTTTTTGGGTAACAGGAGGAGATGTGTCTATCAGTTCATTATCTATCAGCAAGATCTTGGCATCTCCAGCTCCAGTAACATGCCCTGATTGTCCACTGGCAATTCCTGAATCGGAGAACCCTGATGGGATACCAGAAAGGTCTGTGTTTTTTATAAGACCAGATGACATGCCAGAGAACTGACCACTTTCCCCCGAAAATTCCATGGAAAAACGACTCCCTGCAGAGCTGAAACCAGGATCAATTCCCGATCCAGACATGTGTCTACTACCACTAAGCATACCTGAACCTATTTCTGAGGAATTTAAATTTATAAGAATTTCTGTGCTCGCCTCTTCTGTTTTTTGGAAACTCTTTGAAATGGCGTATTCTTCTGATAGATCAATGTTACTGTTAGAAAACAAAACAGCTGTGATTACTTGGTCTCCCCTGATCCCTGAACCAGAAGAATCAGCACTGGTAACAGCTGATGTGCCATAAGGCTGGTCACCACTATTACTGCCCACCATGTCTCCAGATCCGGACAGATCTCCGGGCATAAGCTGATCTCCTAAGCCAGACATGTCCCCAGAACCAGCCAATTCTTTGGAGATAAACTTGTCTCCAGAACCAGACAGGCTTCCAAAGCCTGACACATCCCCAGATATAAGCTTGTCTCTAGAGCCAGACAGGTCTCCAGAAAGCCCCCTGTCTCCTGATGCAGACAGCGCTACAGAGGTCAGCTGGACTCCAGATCCTGACATGTCTCCAGAGATAACCTGGTCACCAGACCCAGACAGGTCTCCAGATGTGTTATCAGTAGAAGACCCTGATCCAAAATCTGTTGACCCTGAACCAAAGCCTGAAGATTCCACAGGGATCGGTGTGACAATTGGTGAAACCACTGAAGAGACACACAAACAGGGGTGAGATGCACGAGTGATGAAGATGAGTTTAAAAACAAAATCGTGATTACTTGATTGGTACTTACCACGTCTCACTAAATCTGTGATGGATGTGAAGTTGGAAAGGATACCCTGGATATCTGTGATGTTCAGTCCAGTTTCATTAGCAATTAATAAAATATCAGCTGTAAAAACACACCAGTAGTCAAATATGAACGGATTATTAACACAAATATAATGTGAAAGTGAGTATTTACCTCTGAAACAATATGCATCAAATCTGTCTTGAATATCAGGGCCTGTCTGTTTGGGATGAGCGTAGTAAATAGTGTGTACTCCTGATTTTCCTCCTCCACACTCAGCACGAGGGTTAATGATGGGATAACGGACACTGCGATCTCTGAGCCAGCCAGCACGACACTTGTCAAAACCCTGTTTCCAGGCTGCGTGGAGCTCTCCTGTTGAGGCCAGACTGGCGTTCTGCTCGAGACAGCGAGTAGCCGCCTCGCCATAAGTGAAACCCTTGTCAGAGCCCAGATGGAAAACCTGACCTAAGGAGCAGTTGAGGACATTCAAGGATGTTGGATGATGTCAAAACACACTGAATAAACAGACTGCAAACGTGCCATATGAGGTACTACATGGTTAGTACTAAATGCACAAATGAATTGTCACTGCACAGCAACATACAGTGCCAAAGGAAATGATTTTACTTTGATGTTGGTTGAATTTAAGAAAAAATGGTTATGGATTATAAATTGTATGGAAGAATACAGTTGCTGTGATATTATTACCTCTGCCATATACAGTCAAACAGGTTCAATGCAAATCTCTATTCCAGGCACTTTTCTTATCAGTGAGACTAAATCTGCCTGCATAGAACATCCATCCATCCATTATCGATACCGCTTATCCTCACAAGGGTCGCGGGGCGTGCTGGAGCCTATCCCAGCTGTCTTTGGGCAGTAGGCAGAGAACACCCTGAATTGGTAGCCAGCCAATCGCAGGGCACACAAAGACAAACATCCGCACTCACAATCACACCTTGGGGCAATTTAGAGAGTGCATAGAACATATTCTTGAAAAAAATATGTTTGGGTTGACTTCCCTTCAAGGCTGTTGCTGTGAAGTACTTTTAATGTTCAGTAACTATGCAAACAACTATACTGTACATACAGCTCTGTGACTTAGTCACTACATAAAACCTACATGAATAAATAATATTATAATCTCACAATATAATTCTATATAGGGCGGTGGTGGATTGGTTAGCATGTCTGCCTTTCCTTCAGCATACATTTCAACTTTTATACAAAAAGTATAACAGACCTATTTGTAACTGTAGTTTAACACGCAGGACACACATTTAACATTGACTCTGGTGGTGTATGAAAATCTTGCACAATATCTTATTATCTATTTCCATCTTTCATAATTATTTAGTAACTTAGTAACTGCTTTTTAGTTCGACTCTTTTTCCCTACCTTTAAGCCCCTCAACGTAGCAATAAGCATCATACTGTTCATCTGCTGGCCTCAGGCCATAGGACCGAACTCCAGGTTGATCCCCTAAATCTCCAGCACACTTTTCTTGGGGTGAAACAACGGGATACCTGGAATCAATCGTACGTGTTTAAAAATGATTTTGAGTGTCTCTGAAAATAGAGGTATGTATCAGAAATACCTGACTGTTTGATCCATCAGCCATCCTGCATCACACTGGTGATATCCCCTTTCATATGCCAACTGCAGCTGCTCAGGGGTTGCAATGGATGCACCAACACTCTGACAGGCCAACTGGGCATCAGTAAAGGTGAAGGCATAGCGGCCGGATCGTGAGCGGTAATGAAATACCACACCTTTGTGCAAAAGAAACAATACTGAATATGGCGATGCATTTGTAGAAGGATGGCAAAGGACGGTAGGCGCATCCTACCACATCCTGACCACTCAGTTTGAAGTGAGTTATTATAGGCTATATATGTTTATATCAAAATATAAATCACTAACCATTTGGAGGTTTCACAACCACTTTGCCTGGCTCCCTGCTTAGGTTGGACGGCAAAGTGACCTGCTCTATGATTTCAGTGGGAAGTTCTGTGACGTTAGGTGGCTGTAGTAGCGGTAGTTCACTGGGACTCAGTGTATAGGTAAAGTCTATGAAGGTTGGTTGTTGTGTCTCCATCCCGCCGGCCACCTCAATCTCAGTTGTTTGCTTCCCAAAGAAAACCTCTTGGCTCTGTATCACTGGGGTAACACTCAATGCGCCGCTTCCTTCCTCTGTAACGCCAGAACCTTCATCATCAAGGAACTCTAAGGGTGATATATTACAGTTAATCAAATCCAAATACTGACCAATACAAACTCAACTCCACACTGATTACCAAATATGACATTGCACTGTAGAGAACAAAATGATTTGACCAATGATTTTTTAAAAAATATAAATATATCATGTATCATTGATAAAACTCCAGATTGTCACCAACAGGCCTCTCAGATGCACTTAAAGTGGAAATCAACCCAAACATATTTTTTCAAGAATATGCTCCCAGCTGGCCCACGGGTTGAAACACGGCATTCTGATTAATATTACGTTTGTGGAATATGAGATAAGGAGCAAAATGCTCTCATTTTTAGCCATCTCTGGGGGCGGCCATTTTGTCTTCTGTCGACTGAAAATTACATCACAACTGCTCAGGGCTCAGGTAACGACCAATCAGCTTCAGAAAACAGGTCAGCCGTGATTGGTCGTTACCTGAGCCCTGAGCAACTGCAATGTCATTTTCAGTTGACAGAAGTGACAAAATGGTCGCCCCCAGAGATGTCTTAAAAACAAGTGGATTAACTCTTATTGCACAATCAGAATGCCTTGTTTCAACTAGTGGGCTTGCATAGAACATATTTTTGAAAAAAATATGTTTGGGTTGACCTCCCCGTTAACTAGCTTACCAATGTAATTAACAATGATGTTACCTGTGTAACAGAAGGCATCATAGTGAGTCTGAAGAAGAGGATATCCTGTCTGATTTGTGTGGAGGTAAACAGTTCGTACCCCCAGAAGACCCCCTCCACACTGTGGCCGCCGAATGTTGATGGGGTAGCGTACGCTTCTGTCACCTAGCCAACCAGCATTGCAGATGTCCATCCCACCCTGCCAGGCCAAGTACAGCTGACCTGTTGTGGCCAGTATGGCCCCCTTTGTGGAACATGCCAGCACAGCCTCAGAGAAAGTGAACTTTTCTGCTGATGTAGTGTGGAAAACTCTGCCTGTAAAAGACAGAAAAGGCTTTGGAGAATAACAAGTTGCTATAAAGTAAAAAAAGATATATAGAATGTCTGGCTAAAATCAATATTCTCCTGAAGAGATATGAAAACCTGTCATTTTCTCAGCAAAGCAGTACACGTCATAAGTCTCATTGAGTTGTCTCACTCCATATGTCCTAACCCCAGGTACATTATCTTTGTCGCCATAACAGTTGATACGAGGATCATGAATTGGGTACCTATTTGAAGACAAGATGAGACAATATTGCAGAGGAAGGCCAAAGTAATCTGACATTTGGTTACAGGATAAACCGACCTCACAGTCTGATCAGAAAGCCAGCCAGCATCACACTGGTGGTATCCATCATCAAAAGCTGCTTGGAGTTGTTCGGGTGAAGCCATGACTGCACTGTTCTGGGTGCATGCATCTCTTGCCTTTTCAAAGGTCATCATGTAGCGACCAATAATGGGCCGGTAGTGGAAAACAATACCTGGAGTAACAACATTCTATCTTTTATAATCTTCCAGAACAGGTTTATTAAGGAATTAAGTAAATACAAAATGTGAATATAGCATATTGACGGTTTATATTAACAACCAATATTTTATACATTTTTTTTATACCCACATATCGGGCATGACATTTTGTAAGGTAACTGTGCACTCTAGTGGAGAGAAAGGAAGGTTGCTTCTTTTTTTGTACAGCAATTCATTCTGCTTGTGAATGAACATTTAAAAATGGCAACATCAGCATAAAAAATAGCAGCCTGATTGGAAATATGAATATAATTTGTTTCAATCTAGGCCTGTTTGCAGGACTACTGGTACTTGCAAGTTAAGAACGTATTTCAAAGTAGAAAGGGGCTTTTGATCACTTACATGCCTGTAGCATTCAACAGACTTGAAAAAAAAAACAGTGACAAAATTACACTTCACATTTTGCCTACCTTGAACCTTCACATGTACATCATTATGATTGTCCTCAATACCATGTTGAACCTCGCAGCGGTAGACTCCAGAGTCACTGGATCTTAACTCTGATATCTTGATACTAGCATCTGTCGGGGTCAAAGGGTAGCCCACCAGATGAACCCTGTCCAGGTAGCTCTCGCTGATACGCACTTCTCCCTCCAAAGCAACTAAAATAGTTGAGACCTTGTCTTTGGTAATGAGGCTCCATTTGATGCGATGAGAAAGTGGAGCGATGTTGGGCGCTCCGGGATCTAGAACAGTGTGGTCCTATATTAGAAGGAGAAAAATCCATTGGACTCTTTTTGATTACAAGAATGCCTCAAACACTGTGTTATGGATTTTAATCCCAGTAATAAAATAAATAATAATTTACACCTATCAGTTGAGTGACAAAACAACATGAAGATGTTTTTTGGAATTGGTTTGTCATTCCAAAAGTTACAATTACTTGCCTAGTGATTGCTTCTGTCAAGTACAGTACATACACACAATTACCCAATCATGTGAAGCAAAACCATAGGACATAATTTATAAAACAGCAAAATAATGTGCAAGTCTAATGCAAAGTGCAGTCTAACTGCACATGCGTGAAGTTTTCTTTGTTTTAATATTTTGCTAGACTTTGCACAGGTAGAATTGGTTATAACGAAGCGCTTGCGCCGCTGTGGGATGGAAGTAGATTTTTCCCGGCTAATCATCACGGCATCCGTCATTTGCATAAAAATCAGGGCATTCTGAGCGCAGTACACCGTAGTACGCCGTGCTTGATATCGTGGAAACAGAAATTAACTTGCTGGGGTCCATGCATGACATTGTCAGGTAAACTGCAATATCTCCCATTTTTGACAAGGGCAGAGACCGCCTCGCACCTCCGATCGTCAGGCCCGCCTTCACCAACGGGCTTGCCTGGGCTGGAGCATACTGGCCTACACGAGTAGGGCCTATCAGAATTGAAAAAATAGATCCCAATTTGTTGATTTTTCTATGAATCACTTTACATTCTTGGCATGAGATGACCAACCCATAGGCGATTCTGTGCAGTGCCGTGGCTGTCATTATAGTGTGCGCGAAGAGAGGGCCTATCAGACATCTTAAAAGTTTTAGATTATTCTGGGGGTCGCTCAGAAAGTTAATCGCCGACAGGGGTGGGGGAGAGCCGTCACACGCTTTGACTGGCCAAGATACAGACCGGCCAGACATTTTCCCGAAATTCAGGATGGCCACCATGCCAACCGAAAAATGCACTATATTCTTGAAAAAAATGTATTTGGGTTGATTTCCCCTTTAAGGAAAATAAATGGTGGAAAAGAGACCATTTTTGATGAACTGCACAGTAGTTTTAAACTTGGCTCAAAAATACACACACACCTCAAAGTAGCACGGAAGTATTAATGTGCCTCCAAGTAGCGGCCGTTGTGGGTCTTGGAGAGGTATGCTCACATTCAGCACATTAGCTGGGTCTGTTCAAGGGAGCCGCATTCAGTGTAGTATAGGAAGTACACTCCTCAATTATTTCATAAGTAAATGAATTGAAAGTTTCCAAAATAGAGTAGCTTGTCTTACCTAGGAAAGACCTGTCATCATACGTGTAATCAAATGATGCTGAGATGACATTTAGACAAACACAAAGATGAACAGCCCACCTGATCATATCTGAAATGGGAGGACAATATGTTTGAATTCAATGTGACATCTGTACACAAAACACAAACATTGGCTTCATTTATTATAAATAGTGAGTTAGTGTTGTTACTCATACTTTATTGAGTGAAGGCACCAATTCTAAAATAAATCTCATGGCACACCAACAAACAAAAATGTCATAAATAGTATGAATCCTGAAATAAACAGAGCTGGGCATTTTATTAAAAACTGAGCGTCCGTCATCCGTTTTAACAATTACAGACCAGTATTCAACTTACCATTTTTAAGTAAGATTTTAGAAAAACTGGTCTTTCTCCAGTTAAATAATTTTTTAAATACAAACAAAATTTTAGAGAAATATCAATCTGGTTTTAGGATGAAACACAGTACAGAGACAGCCCTTTTAAGAATTTTAGATGATATAAGGTATACTGCAGACGTGAAAAAACTCACAGTCTTGGTGCTACTGGACTTAAGCGCCGCTTTCAATACAGTAGAACACCAAATTTTATTAAAGAGACTTAAAAACCTGGTGGGCATCTCCAGTACTGCTTTTAACTGGTTTTACTCCTATCTCACAGACAGAAGTTTCTTCGTAAGCATGGATGCTTGTTCCTCCAAAACCCATGAAATTAAATGTGGGGTTCCCCAAGGTTCAATTTTAGGTCCAATACTTCTTAACCCCTTGGGGTTGTCATCAGAAGACACAGCATCAGCTTTCACAGTTACGCTGATGACACCCAGCTGTACATTAGCGTGTCTCCTCATGACACAGGACCTATTGATACCCTTTTAAATTGTATTTTAGATATTAAGTCATGGATGGCAGAGAATTTTCTATAGCTCAATTAGGACAAAACCGAGGTTTTAGTTATCGGCCCTGAAGGCCAGAGAGAAAGACTTTTACCAAAATTACTAGATTTTAAACCCTCACAATGTGTAAAGAACCTGGGCCTTATTTTTTACTCTGAGCTCAGTTTTATTCCTCATATTAAAAATGTAACCAAGATCGGTTTTTATCATCTTAAGAATGTTGCCAGAGTCTGCCCGTTTCTCTCTCAGGCTAACACGGAGGTGCTGATACATGCTTTTATATCATGTCGTTTAGATTATTGTAACGCCCTGCTCTCTGGTCCCCCCAAAAAGAGTATTTCTTCCCTTCAACTACTGCAGAATTCAGCCGCTCGGGTGCTGACGAGAACCAGAGGGCGGGAGCACATTACACCAGTTTTAAAATCGCTGCATTGGCTCCCCGTGTGTTTCAGGATCGATTTTAAGGTACTTTTATTAGTTTATAAATGTCTTAATGGTCTTGGGCCATCTTATTTATCTGACTTGCTTTTACCATACCAACCCTCGCGGATCCTGATGTCCTCTGGCACCGGCCTGTTAATTATTCCTAGGGTGAGGACCAAAACGCATGGCGAGGCTGCATTCAGCCATTTTGGTCCTCAACTTTGGAATAGCCTGCCAGAGAACGTCAGGTCTGCAGAGACTGTTGATATTTTTAAAGGGAAGCTCAAGACATACCTTTTTAGTTTGGCCTTTAAATAATTGCTCTTAGTCTCTGACTATTTTTATCCAATCTTATTGTTTTATAGTTCTTAGCTTCTTTTATTGCTTTGTCTTTTTAGCTTCGTTGTCATTTTCCTTTAGCTTCATCTAGGTTTTACCTCCAGTGTTTCCTCAAGGGGGGCCTCCGCGCTGGGAGGTGTGGCTGCCCTCCCTGCGCCATGCTTAGGGCCTGCCCCGGTTGTCGTGGCCCGGGGGTCTTTGAGGTGGTGGTGCTACCCGTGGCCATGGGCTGTCATCCCTCTCAGCGTGGACGAGCTCCCCTTGGGTACTCTTTCCTCATATGGTTTCTCTGTGCCCTGCCATGTCTCTTTTTAAGGTTATATGTGTGTGTGTGTTTGTGTATGTGTGTGTGAGTGAGTGAGTGCAAGTGTGCTTGTCGTTGTCTGTCTTTGTGTATACTGCGAGGAGGGAGGGAAGGTGGGAGCGGGTTCTCTTTTTATGCTGTATTTTGATGTTTTTAATGTACAGCACTTTGAATTGTATCTTGTGTGTGAAAAGGGCTATATAAATAAAATTTGATTTGATTTGATTTGATTTATCTTCTTCTCCTCTTCATGCGACCAAACGTGTTTTTTGTTTTGTTTTGTTTTTTAATTTTTGCAGACCGAACGTGTGCAGTGCATAGCGTTCCACCGGGACGTTCCCAATTCAATAAAATACGTGCAGTTGGGTAACTAGTGGCGCGTTTGAAGCGTTCAGAGGCAATTTTTGTCATTTGCCCATTTCGGTAAGTAGTGTGAGATGAACTTCTGGCCGCCTCGCAACCACGTCACATGCATGACGGACGATTAGTGGGATGGACTAAAATCCACCTCCGCCCTTGCTTAGTCGACCCCTTTTTTTAAACTTTTAGTCCCCCATCCTGCGTCCCAAAAGTGGGCGTCGCTTCAAAATTTTCACTTTTTGTGGCATTGCAGCCATTTACCAAAATCCAAAAAATTCATTTTAATTCTCATTATTGTACACTCTGCATGCCATTATAACAGAATATATAAAAAACAGAAGGGTAGACATTTTTGCAAATTTATGAAAAAAGAAAAACTGAAATATCAAATGGTCATAAGTATTCAGACCCTTGTCAAAAACCTTCATATTTAACTCCCATGCTGTCCATTTCTTCCGATCTTACTTGAGATGCTTCTGTTCCTTTATTGGAGTCCATCTGTGTTTAATTAAACTGATTGGACTTGATTAGGAAGGGTCTATATAAGACCTTACACCTCACAGTGCATGTCAACACAAATAAGAATCATGAGGTCGAAGGAATTGCCAAAGGTATTCAGAGACAGAATTGTGGCAAGGCACAGATCTAGCCAATGTCGCAAAAGAATTTCTGCAGCACTCAAGGTTCCTAAGAGCACAGTGGCCTCCATAATCCTCAAATGGAAGACGTTTGGGATGACCACAGCTCTTCCAAGACCTGGCCGTCCAACCAAATTGAGCAATTGTGGGAGAAGAGCCTTGGTGAGAAAGGTAAAGAAGAACCTAAAGATCACTGTGGCTGAGCTCCAGAGATGGGAGAAAGTTCCACAATCACTGCAGCCCTCCACCGTCGGCGCTCTATGGCAGAGTGGCCTGACAGAAGCCTCTCCTCAGTGCAAGACACAGGAAAGGCCGCATAGCGCTTGCCAAAAAACACATGAATTATGACCCAGACTACGAGAAATAAGATTGAACATTTTGGTGTTAATTCTAAGTGGAATGTGTGGAGAAACCCAGGCAGTGCTCATCACCTGCCCAATACAATGCCTAAAGTGGAACATAGTAGTGGGAGCATCATGTTGTGCGGGTGTTTGCTGCAGGGACAGGACAACTGGTTGCAATTGAAGGAAAGATGAATGTGGTCAAGTACAAAGATATCCTGGAGGAAAACCTCTTCCAGAGTGCTCAGGACCTTTAGAAGGTTCACCTTTCAACACACACGGCTAAAATAACAAATGAATGGCTTCAGAATAACTCTGTGACCGTTCTTGACTGGCCCTGCCAGAGCCCTGACCTAAACCCGATTGAGCATCTCTGGAGCAACCTGAAAATGGCTGTCCACCAACTTTCACCATCCAACCTGACAGAATGGAGAGGAGCTGCAAGGAAGAATGGCAGAGGATCCCCAAATCCAGGTGTGAAAAACTTGTTGCATCATTTCCAAGAAGACTCATGGCTGCACGAAAACGGTGCTTCTACTCAATAAAATGCGTCAAGGTCTGGATGGTTATGACCATATGATATTTCTGTTTCATCTTTTTAATACATTTCTGAGAGGCGGTGTTGAGTGTACATTAGTGAGGAATAAAATGATCTTTTTTGATTTTGTCAAATGGCTGTAATGACACAGAAAGTGAAAAATTTCAAAGGGTTAGAATACTTTCCGTACCCACTGTATACGACACCGAATTGTCAGGACGTCCTATAACACTCTAAAAACAGTTGGGTTATTTCACTAACCCAATCTTTGGATTGTTTGTGTTGGGTCAAAATTCTGGGTTATTTTCTTAAAAATTAACCCAATTGTTGGTTCAAATTAACTATATATTGGGTTATGTGCCATTAATGTTTTATTTTGGGTCAAAAATCAACCTTACAGGCCCATACACAGGTGCCAGATGTACACTTTAATAGCATCGTGGTCAAGTCAACGACACTTTTGACATTTGGATTTCTTCATTTATCACACTGTTTTGGTAAGTACTTCACACATTGTAATCTTTTGAAAACGAGTTGCTAGTAACTGAGCGTGTGTGTTGGACAGGACGAGTGCTGGAATCGTAAAAAAAAAAAAGGCATTAGTCTGCTGCCATTGTAAGATGCGATACGTCACAAGAACTGTGCGTTCTCCAAATAATGTTTCATATTAACGTTATGTGTTTACTGTAATCCACAGGAACATTTCTATGATTATCAGAGTGGTTCTGGTTACCTTGCTTGGAGATTGAAAACTGTTGAGCGCAACTCTCCTCAAGAGGTCAACATAGCTCAACACACTTTTCAAGATGGACCCACAACTCATCACAGCCCGTGTGAAAGTGTGAGGCAGTTGTCTGGGGGATGACCGCAAAGCAATGCTTGGTTTAAAGAACTGAAATAAATTGTATACCATTTTACAAATAGGTCACTGATAGTGTAGTGGCACACACGCCTGAGTTGTGTGCGGGCAGCGTGGGATCGATTCCCGCTCAGTGACAGTGTCTATGTGTGCCCTGCGACTAGCTGGCGACCAGTTCGGGGTGTAGTCTGCCTTCGCCCATTGACGGCTGGGATAGGCTCCGGCAACTCCCCGCGACCCTGTATAGGATAAGCGGTTTGGAAGATGACATGACCATTTTACAAATGTATCTCATGCATTGATTTGCATTTCCTGGCTGACAGCCAATCGGAGTGATTGTCACTGCCACCACTTTGCAGACTGCCGTTGGTGTCTTATTCATTCAATTCATATAGCACCATGACACAAAATATATGACTTTGCCATAATTCTAAACACTACTTTTTCATTTAGGTTTGCTCTCACTTCCACCATGAATGTGCTGAACAAAATTCTGGACACGTATGCATTCTACTTTTTGAAATCATGACAAACAATGACCTCCCTGCCATGCCAACATAAGCATATCACTGAGTAGGCTGAGGTGAAATTTGAACATGTCACATGAATGAGGACCGATTAGTGGGCCTGACTAAAATCCGCTTCTGCCCTTGCCCCGAGCCCTTATTTTCCAAATGTGTCACCCCTAAAAATGGGTGTCTGAACAGTCCGCCCACGGGAGGGAGTGCACAGCTCTGACCAATTGTACATCATCCACTACTGTTATTGTTGCTGAAATTATGTCAATGTCAGGAGTGATGTACCTGAAGATATACCCATTTTTTTAAACTTTCACTTGTTATTAATACATTTTCGGGGAAGGGGCAGTATCCTTAACATTATAAATAAAATGAATAAATAAATGGTGGCATAACCTAATTATTTGCATTCTTTTGACCCAATTTGTTGTGTTCATTTAACCCTCAAAACTGAATAACCCAATTTTTGGGGTTCAAATTGACCCAAGTCTGGGTCGTTCCTTTTTTGGGTCAACAGTTGTGTCAAATTTAACCCAAAAATAGTTATTTTTGACCCAACTGTTTTTAGAGTGTGAGATATGTATTATTTGGAAACTGGAACTATTGAATGTCTTTACCGTTATTATATTGTATATATACAAGGAGTGTAATGTGTTTAATGAGCAGTCCGCATAATTTATGCACTTGTATCCGCAGTGTTTGAAGGACAATGTGGAAATTGTGCCACTCACAAGGGTTTTATAAAGCTGTTTATATGTTCACTGCTAGTCATTTTTGTCTTTACCGTTATGCAAGAAGTGATTTTCAGTGGACCACCACCATTTGCTCTGTCAATAAGGATTGCCTTTACTATGTATTAATGAAATTGGAATTCATCAATACCTTTTGAAAATAGGACCTTGAGCAGTGCTGTTTCAGCATGTGACATGTTTACGCATACTGTATATGAAACCAAAGTGGCATGAAAAAAAATGCTGAATTAGATTGTTTTTGTTTTTACAAGCTGCACATTTAAGTACTGTAATTTATGAATTTGTTGAACAACTTGAAAAAGTATATTTTCAAACAACTTGTCGTTTTATATTCTGTACTTGTTCAGGTTGAAACTGAAAAGCAATTCCATGTTTGTACATGATGTGACCTGGATGTCACCCATTTTGTATTTAACTGCTTCTGTTTGAGCTCGAGTCAGACACAGCCTCCTTCAAAAACTTGTTTAAAAGCTGGAGGGAGTGTCTGTCCAGGACTGAGATGTGGTCTTTGGTCAACTTGACACTTCATTCACTATTGACTTGTGTGTGAGCCGCACTGGTGGCACACTTCACACTGGCCTCATTCATATTCTGTGGTGAGGTCCACTCCCAGAGAGACTGGGCCCATAAGACCGGATTTGTTCTTGAAGTCTGCATTATTGGAGCTCTGATGACATCAGGACTTACGGAAACAAAGTCGGTCCTTTCCATCCCATTTACAACACTGCTAACATTCAGGCAGGAGACTTGAAAAAGTACAAGACATGTTGGGAGGAGTCGTTGGCCACAGATGGAGTCATGACGGGGCTTTGATCCTCAAGAAGTACTTACTACATATGCACTTTGGTGATGTTACCACATGTGCTCGAGCATTCAGCAGTGCTGTGTACATTACAAGTTGATTCCTATTTACTTGCATGAATAATCATCACGAGTGTGACTGGAAATTAAACAGTCAAAATATTTTTACATTTATCAACAATGTAAAGGATGGTGTACAATACAGTACTGACATAATCACCAATAATCACCAATACAGTATGTGTTTTAAAATGTGTTTTACCTCAGATTAATCTGATATTCAAGTAACATATTGAATGTATATTTTGGTTGACCAGTATGGACTTTATATACTGTTGCAAAAATATTTCATTGAGATATATGGATTTTCTGTTTTTATTCATCCTGTGAGGGACGTCAAGTATCTCTACTTGTTTTATTGCTCTTGATGAGACACAATAAAAATACTTATCAGTGTATTTAGTTGCAACAATAATAACAATATTACTTTAAACATACAAGTCAACTGAATGTGTCCGAATCATTTTCATTGTATTCACATTTCTTCATAAAATAATATAACAAGCACAACTTGTGGAGAAGATTAATTACACACCTGTTGAAGAAAAAAGTCTGACTTTTCCTTAGTGCCTTGTCTTTGCCTCAGTAGTACTCTCGGTTGCAGCTTTGTTATTAAGAATATCCCTTTTAATTGTAGCAATCTCAGGATGCTTGACTGTGTGTAGAGGAAAGAGAAACAGTGGCTGTCAAACCTCAGAGGGAGCAGTCAACCAGGTCGTCGTACAGAAATGCCAGGAGACACAGTTACTGCTTTCAAAATAAAAGCAGACTGCTGCTGGAAATGTCTGTGGCTGCCCAGGAAATGGGCCCAAAAAAGGAGCTTGCGCGTCCAAAAGAGCGCAACATCCTTTCCAAATGAGGCACACATTATTTTTTTTGTTTTTCAAGTTCAAAAAAAGGGGGATGATAAAATGAAAATCAATATTTTCATTTATTTATTCATTTAAATTACCAGGAAGTGTTTATGTAACATTTGAGGTTATAATGGTTCACATTAAATATGGTGTAACAATTATTCGAGCATTTCGTATATAATTTGGGTTAAAGGGCTTCTACGTACTGGTGTATTAACCATTACAGGAGATATTCGGTAATTACCAATTGGGTTGAGCTGTGATGTCCTGGGATCTAATGAGGATTGCATTTTATTTCTGACAGTCTGACAGAGTGTACTTGCATTGAAATGGCCCAAGGCTATGATGCTTGTCTTTCAGGTCAATATAGGGGGTTTTCAAATGAATGATGAATTTGTATTGCACTTGTATTGCGCTTTTTCTACCTTCGGTACTCAAAGCACTTCACACTGTACCCCATTTACCTACTGGGGGTTCAGCTGGGTTGAGAGACGACCACTCTACCACTGAGCCATGCCGCCCAAATGAAGGTTATTTAAGTTTGCTGCATCACTACCAAAAACTATAAAATTGATCACATTTTTGTGAAGTGCATAAATTTGAAATGAATACTGCATCCTCAAATAAAACAAGACAACGTGTTCACTTAAGATTTAAGTTACTGTGAAAATATTAACATTTGAAACCCATTTCAATCGTACCTTTATATTAATTAAGATATCTTGGCCATTCAAAATATTTATTTTAAAACAGGCAGCACGTGCCCTATTTCCACATTTGGGATCTATGAGTCTACTAAATGTCTGAGCGTATTCTACTCCTCCCCTAATTTCTCTCATTCCCCTCGCACAAAAAAAAAAAAGGAAAAAAAGGAGACAATGCTGCTCTTTCAGAAGTGTGCAAGTTGATATTCACTCTGGTAGAATGTTGTTGGAGTTGACTTTGGGTGTAGCACAATGACAATAATGCTCTCATTCTACAAGGAACATAATGAGACACACATTCACCTGTAGCCTTAGTATGTTTCACATATCCATTCTAACTTACTGTTAAAATGGATGTTCCTCATAAGAAAACAGTGGTGGTACAATGTGAGATGTTTTGGGTTGGTAGATCAGGTTAAGTTCAAATATAAGCTGTCTAATTTTTTGGTGTGGAGTTTATATGTTCTATAATCCTCCTATATGTGAACCACTGATAAAACTGACTGCTGTTGAACGTTAAACTTACTTCTATTAAGTGTTTTTTGTCCTGCTTGTCCAGCAAGAGTTTCAAAAAACGTTCCCATGAACTTTCTACACCCAAAAGGGTTTCTATTCTCTCAGGATGTCTTGCTCTCCACTGATGAAAGAAGTGTTCAAAACCTCTCAGGTGAACTTATTTAAAAAGCAGTGTTTATTTATTTTATTTTTTCTTGCTGTGTTCTCTCTTCACCAGAGCAGAGAGAGGGCAGTTCCATAAGATGAGGAACAAGCTCCCTATAAAATTAGTACACACAAATTTGTTGTCAATGCTAACGCTAGAGGCCGCAAACGCCCCTATAGCCGCGTCATTTTCTTGCGAGGCCTTTCTCCTTAGGTCGTTGTTTATTGGTCACTGTTTTTTGTGACACGCCTTCTTGATATTCTTCCCTGCACTATTGGTTAATTCAAACGCAGCTCTTATGATCTGGACACAAAAGTAAGATAGGTTTCACATGCAAAGTGTCAAGGCAGGAAGCGATTCTATTGCATGACGGTCGACTCGCATTGTAAGTTTTTTTTTTATTTGTATATTGTGATGGAATTATTGTTGACGCGCTGACAATGCTAAGCTTAATAATCACAAGTCACGCTAGCTGTTAATGTCTGCTTTAGATGTAGAAAATAGCTTTGTGACATTTGTTTACATTCCTGATACTGTCGAATGCTAATATATGCTAACATTAGCGTTGCCCTACAATATTCGTTTCGACTGTGATGGGCTTTGCCTTTTAAAGCGACTGAGGTTGGTTGCTATAATATGAGGACTATTGCCTTTTAAAGTCTAAGTGAATTACTGACATGTCCCACATATAGATGAACCTACCTAGCAATGTAGGCTACCTGTATTGGACACCGAGACGTCACAACGGCAATGTTAGTGATTGTCATCCTGTCTACTCCATCCATCAAGGTGACAGCTTCATTATTCAGTACAACCAAGTCTATGATATGATATGAATAGGTCAGATCTAGCGTGTAGATATATAGTTTGCGTACGCTTAAAATGATTCCTTGACGATTGAGAATCATGATCGTATTGGATACCGTGCGCTGTTTACTAACTACGCCAGGCATGTTATGTCAAGCTAAAGTGGCCTCTGCACAGTAACCTTAGAAAGCATTGTCATTTTGTCACTATTCTGTGGAATTTAAAACTCATCTGAGATATAGTTAGCCAGAAAGGTTTTTGGTCGCTTGGTATGCGACTCCCAGAAAAATCAATTGTATTGTGAAGTTAGTAATAAACATTCTGTGAACACATACTTTCACTTTTAAACAATTATTGTTATTGTACTATTATTTAAATTATTATTAATTTGTTTTTATGGCTGTACCAGTGGCATATAATGGCAGACATAAATAAATGCTCTTCAATTGTATGGTAGAAAGTACCAGCAACCTGTGTACCTGTTGCCATTCATCCAGTAGAATAAGTTATGGCTACGTGCAAATATAGCTTAGTGAATACAGCTTTGTGTTCAACTATACGAGCCCAGATCCACATTGAGTAAGTGTATTTGTAACTAAATTGAGACAAAAACATTATTTCAGTATGCATACTTTTTTTTATTTAAATTTTTGCTTGGTAATTTACCATGAGGTTTTGCTTATGTAAAATAAGCGTCTTTTTAGCAATTTTATAGGGGCGGTGCTCATATCAGAATGCATATTATGCTTGCAAAATTACAGTACGTACTTGAGATTCAGTTTCCAAAGAAGTTAGATCTTCAGTTGTTTCCAAAATGTTGCACAAAGATCTTGCAAAACTGGTGCATCAGAGCTATGACGGAAGACATACCATTTATCCACTTTTGCCTTTTGGACACAGAACGCGTGATATTGACACAATAGGATGCACTTTGACCTAGAGTCACGGCATCACGCAGTTGGATAATTGCTTGTCCGTCAAAGTCAGAGCCAGCGTCTGGTGTAATATTGAATACTTGTCAGACAGCGACTATTGCTTTCAACACAACCGATTGAGAGTTGTGAGTCTTGAGGGCTAAGTCCAACCATCCATCCATCCATTATCTATACCGCTTGTCCTCACAAGGGTTGCGGGCGTGCTGGAGCCTATCCCAGCTGTCTTCGGGCAGTAGGCGGGGGACACCCTGAATTGGTTGCCAGCCAATCGCAGGGCACACAGAGACAAACAAACGTCCGCACTCACAATCACACCTAGGGGCAATTTAGAGAGTCCAATCAACTTACCATGCATGTTTTTGGAATGTGGGAGCAAACCGGAGTACCTGGAGAAAACCCACGCAGGGACGGGTAGAACATGCAAACTCCACACAGGGAGGCCGTAGCCGGGATCGAACCCACGACCTCTGAACTGTGAGGCGGATGTGCTAACCAGTTGACCACCGTGCCGCCCTTCTTCTAAATTTAGAATAAACCAATCATCCATGCATCCATTATCGATACCGCTTGTCCTCACAAGGGTCGCGGGCGTGCTGGAGCCTATCCCAGCTGTCTTTGGGCAGTAGGTGGGGGACACACTGAATTGGTTGCCAGCCAATCGCAGGGCACACAGAGACAAACAGACGTCCGCACTCACAATCACACCTAGGGGCAATTTAGAGAGTCCAATCAACTTACCATGCATGTTTTTGGAATGTGGTAGGAAACCGGAGTTCCCGGAGAAAACCCACTCAGTCCAACCACTTTCAGATGTTTTTTTTTTTTTTTTTTTTTCTTTCTTGCCTCTGCTCGTGCTCACATACTTGCTCCAGAAAGCTGCCTTCGCCAATTAAGATGTATTTCTCTATTTTTCTTTATAGAAATGTCAGTCTCTCATCATCATGGAAGAAAGAGAGATGAAGAGATAACTCTCTGTGGTTTTCAAGCACCAAGCAAGTCAATTACAGTCTCAGTCAACTAAGTGAAGAATGACAACTTTGAGTGACAGCTCTGTTGCAAAGGACTATTGAGACTTATTGTTCCCCAAGACTATTCACCTTTGTACACCAGTCTTTGAGGCCTATTTTTCTTTTCTACATCCCTTCTAACCAATCCTGCTGCCCATCTCAGGCAGAGTGTAACAATTTGCGTCCTCTGGCCTGGTGCCCTTCCATCGGCAGCCCGCTCCGGTGGTGTGGTGGTGGACGATGGCGCGGTGGGACGCTGTGGGCTGCTGCGGGAGACTGTGATGTCCGAGCCCAACAGCCCGGGCGAGAGCCGGTGTGGCGCTCCCAGATTCTTCGTGGGCTGCGAAGACGATGAGAGCGAGGTCTTGGAGGATAGCATAAGAACAGACATGGAACTATATGAGGACGACGAAGACACAGACTCTGTAAGAACCTTCACAGAAACTCTTGAATCATGTCGAACTCTTCATGTAGACGTCAATTATTTCCTTGAATAAAATCTTAGCTTATTCAATTACATTTAGAAGTTACATATTCATTAATCAGAAGCAAGCGTTTTATTTGCAAATTTGTATAGTTAAAGCAAATCCGTTTCTACCCACTTCATGACTGGAATTGAATACTGGCATGTTTTTTTTATTTGAATAGTATGAACGGTTTTCCATATTTAAATGTAATATGCTGTAGCTAGCTATAGTAAATACACAGTGGTATGCTCTGGATGTATTTTAAATAGTAATTCACCAGAACCAAAAAGGTTGTTTTTAAAATTCCTCTCTCTGTCTCTGAATACTTTTTCTCATCCTTGTTCAGCCACCTGAGCAACAAATTGTTGTGGGGATATGCTGCATGATGAAGAAGTCCAAGTCCAAGCCAATGACCCAGATCCTGGAGAGGCTATGCAGGTTTGAGTACATCACTGTGGTCATCTTTCCAGAGGACGTCATTCTTAATGAGCCGGTGGAAAACTGGCCACTGTGTGACTGCCTCATCTCTTTCCATTCCAAAGGTGAGTTTTCAACAGATGCAGTTATGATGATTTGGGTAAAAACAGACCTGCCGTATGATGAGACCTAACACAAACTGTTTCAGGGCTTAAAGCATTAGTAGCAACCCGCAGGGTGCCAAAGAGCTCCCCAAATAGGACTTTTTTTTCACTGTGCACAAACATGCACACACTCAAAGTGGATATTGTTGATTAATTATTTTGGTGGATCATTCCTCCTTCCAATTTATAATCACCATCTTGCTGGAGACAAAATGGCAGAGGGAGGCACGGGCGCTGTAAGTCGCGTACGTCGTAATTCGAGAACTTCCTGTATGCCTATCCCCTGTATTATAATACTAATAATAAACGAAACTAAGTGCTGCTGATCAAGAAAGGGAAGTCTAGAAAGTAGGGGTGTAACGATACATTGGCTTAATCGCTGTATCAATGTGTCTGCTCCGCGATCTAGTTTCATCGGTAGGCACTGGACGGTTGCTGGCCACACATCGACACAATGTCATTTTAAGTTTTCGATTGATTGAATCGATAGTTAACGATATAATTTTATACTCAAAATTCCCATTGCTCTTTTATTTTTTATTCAGTTTTGAATGTTATTTTTATCAAACCTACTGTATATTCGGTTTTCGCTCTGACACGTCATCTCCGGTTGGCCCTGGACATTTATGTCAAGCACGCAATTTATATCATAATAGATCAACATAGATTATGGCAGCGAGGAAGGAAGAGATTTTTAAGATAAGATGCGTTTCTTCATCATGACAGCCGGATTTTGCAAGAAAGGAGATCGTCTTGACAAGATGGTTGCCGTGTATAGCCTTTGCAAATGCCCAGTGAAATATAATAGGAACACTATTTTTTGTCGCCGCGTCGCAGCCATCGCGGTAGCATCACAAACAGCAAATAAACCTGAATGAATCAACAGTGGCATAAACGTGTTGCTTCCTTATTTATTCTAAAACTTTATCAGAAATCTGCTCCTGTTCAAAGAATTATTTATATTGCGGAGCATGCAGAGAAGTGTCTTGCTGTCAGACCATGTGGACCAGCTGATATTTTTGAAAAAGAATAAACTGGCCAAAATTGTTTACAGTTGTTCTTTAATTAAACTGAACAATCACAGCAGAAGGTTAATTTAAATGTGAAAATATACAAGTTTAATACTTGCCTATATCTTTTTGTGCCACAAAAAGAGAACATAAGGTAAATTCTGTCTAAAAAGAGAACTAGCTTGTTCTGTTTCACTTTGTTTATGCTAGGATATTAAGAGAACGAGCTTGTTTTGGTTTCAATGTTGTTTTTTCTACATTTTGGAATCAGTAAAGCTGAGTTGGTTTTAAAATAAAATCCAAAGAAATAGCATTTTATTATGTTTATTTAGGGTTACCTGTAAACAGAAAAGCTGTTGTTACCATATAGGAATATTGTATCAAAATCACCTTTATCATAACGTTCCACAAAAGTGATATATGGCTTTGTGTGGAGTCGTTACGCCTTATATCGATTCCATATTGTATCGGTAAAAAAAACAAAAAAACTGATCTTTACCGTCACAGTAGGACTGTGTGTAAAGTGCTGATGATGTTGAGAAAAACAATCTAAAAAATAAAAAAATAAACCTCATTATGTTGCGCGACATGCACATGCAACAGTCCAGTGTTCTGCCAGACCGCCACCTGACATATGTGCAGGGAGCATGGGTCCAGTTCCTGGTCAGTGACTGTGTGAAGGGTTGATCGTCTCTAAATGTGCCCTGAGGCTGACTGGCGACCATTTCAGGATGTAGTCCGCCTTTTGCCTGAAGTCAGATGGATTAGGTTTTGAAAATGGATGGATGGATTTGTTTCACAAGAGATTCAGTACAACATGTGAGCACTAACCACAATTAAGGATTTATGTTTTCCTGTGAATGTAAAGGCATGAATACGTAGATAACTTGGAGGGTGGCTGACGAACATTCGCATCTGGATGATAACATGCGTATTATATATATTAAACTATAGTAGGGCGATGTCATCGACATTAATGTTTTCTTTGTGGCCCAGTACCAAGTAGCCGGCTGACCAGTGGTTGGGGACCACGGATTTAGACGAGCTGTGTCACACAAATAACCTGGCACTGACTCGTTATGCTTTCGGAAGCCCTGCATCTCACAACGGTGGTGACCCCTGGCTTGAACATATTAGTCATAATGTAGTTATGTCCTCCTCGATTCCAAAGGTTCTGCCTTAAGATGGCATTTCAAATTTGTTGGAATGTGTACTGAAGGACTTTTGTCAAATCAGCTATCACTATATTCAGCATTAAAAAATATTTCTGTTTACAAACCAGGATTTCCACTCGATAAAGCAGTGAGCTATGCCAAACTGAGAAATCCTCTGCTCATCAACGATCTCAACATGCAGTACTACATACAGGACAGGTATCGCTTGTCTATTCATTTCCAGTGAAGATCCATCGATCAATGTTTTGCAAAAAAATTGCATTGAGATAGCAAGTGAATCTTTTTTGATCTGTTTCCATCAAATTTCCGACAGGAGAGAAGTATATCGCATCCTACAAGAGGAAGGGATAGATCTGCCACGCTATGCTGTGCTGAATCGTGACCCAGATAAACCAGATGGTTAGTAATGAGCTCACATTGGCACTGACTATATAATGGTAAAGACAGTTAACATAAGGGGAAGGCAGTGAAAAGTACATTACCGATACATCAGCTACAGAAGGTAGGGCTCAGCGATTATGGGAAAACAAATAATCATGATTATTTTTGATTGATATTGAAATCACAATTAATAAAAAGATTATTAATTGATTGCAAAACTTAGTATTTATTCAACTGCCACAACTCAGCTACTCAAAACTATCATATCTACTGTATGAATGAATCCCCCACAGGCTGTGTGTCTGCAGTTGTTACTCAATGAGCAGAGTGTGTAAGTACACTGATCGAGCACCCAGAAAACCCATTGAATCGCTCACATTTCCTGGTTAATCCAGGGATTTAAAGTTTAGTGCTGTAATCGCAATTTTAGTTTTTCTTAAAAATTGCAATTGTAATGAATTTTTTTTTCAAAGTCCTTTTCAATTAATTTTTTAACAAAGAAGAAATTCATTTGTCTTTATTACAATAATAGATCTATTATATATTACAGGGTATTTAGATAAAGGAAATTAAGCATTAATTAATACGAAATAAAGTTTATTTCTATATCTAATATTTTCTAGAGCGCCGTGCCTGTAGTGGAGGGGGCACAAGCAACTAGTTGGGCTGGCACGGTCCTCTATGGCCTGCCCATGGCGTAGAGTGTGAACATGATGAATGACATTATTCCAGTTTAGGGCTCATGATTCTTATATTAAAAAAGGAATGAAATTATTGATTGCAAACAGAAACATTTGCTGTGATGTCCCAGAGTGTAACCTGGTGGAAGGAGAGGACCATGTGGAGGTGAATGGAGAAATATTCCAGAAGCCTTTCGTTGAGAAGCCTGTCTGTGCTGAGGACCACAATGTCTACATCTACTACCCTACTTCTGCTGGTGGTGGCAGCCAACGTCTCTTCAGAAAGGTCCGGTCTCCTAACCATAATGTGTTTAAAAGGTGTCTTGCTATATATGCATTTTTTTGTATTCTTT
This sequence comes from Filicampus tigris, assembly GCF_054856515.1. Classification (NCBI taxonomy): domain Eukaryota; kingdom Metazoa; phylum Chordata; class Actinopteri; order Syngnathiformes; family Syngnathidae; genus Filicampus; species Filicampus tigris. The sequence goes on from NC_141219.1 coordinate 27,591,719, forward strand.
CATAATCCTTTGTTTGAAAGATAATTTGGGTTGGAAATAAGCAGCATGCCCTTTTTCAAGTTATTTTCGATGGTCTGAAATATCAGAATTTGGGCGGTCCGTTTTGTCCTTAATATTCAAACATATTCAATATTTAAATTATGGAAGGGCTCTTTAACTCATTTAATGCTTACTGCGGCGGGTTAACTGTTTTTTTTTTTTATAATCCAATAGTATGGTGCATCCACGGGTTAACTCGAGAAATGCGTTTTTTGTGTGTATTTGATGCCCAAGGCTCTGATGCAATTAATCACAAAGTTTCAGGCTTGGGAAGCATTGTAATCACGTACAGTCGCCAGCAGATGTCATTAGTGGCGTTTATCAGATCGACGTTAGTACTGTTTTGAGGCTATAAAAGGCAACAGGAAGTACAGTAGTTTGCCTATCCGGGGGAGGGACAGATGAACAATGCTGCCGATCGAAAAATGGATATATGCACGCAGTTGACATTGGAAGACACTCTTCTCAGTGTTAAAAGCTACAAAAGTTTGCCATCAGTTGATCAAAACAAGAATGACTCAAGAGTATACTTATATCTCCTTCTTTTCTTCTGTGGCTCTCTGTAGGCCTAGATACACCAATCCGACGTCAGAGGTCGTGAAGCGTTGTGGCGCCTGATTGCGCCGTCTGATTGGTGTAGTGACCACCGTTGTAGCGTCGCAATCCATCAGGAAGCGTCTGGTGGGCGTTTACGCATGTTGAATCTGTCGCCAGTCGTGACATTTGGTCACTCTGATTGGCTGTTAGCTAGCAAATCAGCGCTCGGCGCACCAACGGGAAGTGACAAATGCGGATGAACAGTGAGCACGCCTCCGCTGCCTTAATTTTCTTACAAGTACAAGAGCAAGGGTTGACAATGTAAGTATTTCACAATACCGTGCCAAGAACGTGATGGTTTACTTCGCGTGGGAGTTCATTGTGAGCGAAGAATAGAGCCGAATGCATTGTTTACGTAGTTATAATCAGCTCCCGGCCAACATCTTTCCGGTTGGAGATTTCTAACCATGAGAAATGGTGACTACTGCCGCCGATGGTATGAAAGGGTATTACGTCTTATGCATGCGCAGAAGGTACTCTAATGGTCAGCGTCGCTGTCTGTCGTTGCGGTGTGTTTTGCCAGCTTGACGTGCTGACAGCCGGCCGGACGCCACAGGGGATAAGCGTCTGTCACTGTTGGTGAACGTCGTTTTGGTGTCTCAGGGCCTTAAGCGCACACAGGACTTGACATTTCGGAAGCAGAAATAGACTCGCTGGGCTCTGTGCATGACATTGGCGTGCGCAAAGTGCGTTTATACAGCTAAACTGCAAGATCTTTCCTTTCAGATAATTCGTTCAATGAATTGATTTTCTACAATGACTCAGATACGATGACATCCACCACACACCTCTGTGGAGTGCTGAATCTGTCTGCCTGTGCCTTGATCGAATACACCAAAATGGTGTTACACCACCTGCTCTACCATTTGGATCTGCTTTTAGGTTGTCTTAAATTTTGTCGACTTTTTTTCAACAAATTTGCAAGTGCGCCGGTGGAGGGCGATAGGAAACGCTTTCGGTCTGCCGGTCTGCGCAACACCGTCTACTAAATTCACGAACACCTAAGCTAGACTTGCCCCTGCGCAAAAATGGAGATGCGCCTGTTTTTACACTGAGGGCAGGGGAGCCTGCCTTGAAAAATAGGGCCTGGTGTGTACCACACTCTTATCTTTTCTAGAAGTACCATCATTTTTGTCCAGGCTTGTTTCATGAGGGTTTTTTTTTTGTTTTTTGGTTTTAATTCTGTTGAACCACAATTCAAAATCAGGTTTGATTTTCATTAGTTAATTTTATTGCATTTTTGTATACTATTTATTAGGGCTGGGCGATATGTCTGAAACGTATATCACGATAAAAGTGTTTCATATTGGTCGATATCAATATATATTGATTTTTTTTTTTCTTTTTTTTTAAACTATCGTATTTTCCGGACTATACGTCTCTCCGGAGTACAAGTCGCATTAAAATGCATAATACAGAAGAAAAAAACATAAGTTGCACTGGAGTATAAGTCGCCCTCTACGCCCCCCACTCCCCTCCACCCGCTCTCGGAATCCAAGTTGTCTCTGTCGCGTAATGCAAATAAATGTGTCCATGTAAATTAAATTAATACAATTGTGCGCTTAGTTCACATCATTTCCACCGAGCTACGATGGTAACATTTAGCTAACATCCACACATGTAGCATTACAAGAAAGTTACGGTATGATAACTTTAAACTCACCAAAACGGTTGTAGATCGATTAGATAAGTCTTTTATTTATCGCCGACCATGTAGTATGTTTCCAAGTCTCCAAAAGTATTTTTGTATCCGGTCGTAATTATCTCTTTGTTCGTCTCCTCCGCTCCGTGCGTGTGTGTGGCTGGCTGATGATGCAATACCACTGCCAGGCATGGCGCCTTTTAAAGGTTACAGTACACTGTTTTGTATAGATGGATTGATAGACAGTCAAATATTCTTTTTATCATCCTATTTTAATTACTTATTTAACGCAATATTAGATTTTAACCATTTAAATTATTCATGCATTTTTATAGCTTTTAGGATTTATCTTTACGTTTCTTTATGTGGGTTACAATAATATCTATACACTACAGGTTATTCTGCCCGTTGTAAAGTCAATATGTAATGCAGGTTTATATGCAGCCTTAGTACGCCCTCCTGTGGTTGTTTGGTGTATTGTTTGCTGACCTTGAAAAGGAAAGGGATATGATATCAATCAATCAATCACATTTTATTTATATAGCACTTTTCATACATAAAAATGCAACTCAAAGTGCTTTAAAACATTCAAAGCAAAACATAGATAATTAGAAAAATGTGTTAATAATTTCACACATAAGTTGCTCCAGGGTATAAGTCGCCCGCCCCGGCCAAACTATGAAAAAAAAAACGGTAAATACGGTATTGAAAATAATGACTCGAAGAAAAATACATTTGTAATTTTATTTTAATATAATACTTAATCTTTAATAAGAGGTCAATATAACTATGAAAGAGTGAAATAAACTGGTCGATATAAAGATAATGTGCTTCGAAGGGCTGAGAAATGTTTGAAAAACTCACAATCTAAGCATTTCATATCAGTCAATATTGATAATTATTGCTTTTGTTTTTAACTTCTTTAAATAACAGTTAAGAGTTTTTTTGTACATCATTATGTAGTGTAATGTGCAGTTTGTCCTCCATCAGTGCATTGTAAATGCTTATTTGCATTAGGTCTACCCCAAAGCAGTTGTTGACACATATATTAGCCTTCATTCAATGTTCATCCAATGTAAGTGAACGAATACTCTCTTGCAGTGCATACATCATCGTTGACCAACCGTCTTAGGACTACCTTATCTTTTTAGCTTACTCATTATTGCCATAGTCCATTTATATTTTACTTGCTTGATTTTACCTTGAGTGCGATGCCGGTGTCGGATAAGGCTAACTACTGCTAGCATGTCAAAGACAAGAACTCCTCTACTTGTACACCGTGGCCCCATCCAGGGGTTTTTGATAGGGTTATCATGCATAATATAATTTAATTGTAAGAGTTATACTGAGTCGAGTGGTCATTTATTTGAGCAAAGTTACAGCGCTCGCTCGCTGTACGCGAGCATAGTGCGCGGCCGCCGGGCCTGCGAGCATGCTCCGTTGAGTTAACAGCTTCTTCTTGTTGGTTTAAATGCATCTTCCTCGTTGGTTTGAAAGATGCTTTTTCATGTTTCGAGGCGGAAGCTGGCTCCCTACATCACGCACCATGCTGCAATCGGGTTTGTTTTTCTTTTTTTCTTTTTTTTCTTTTTATTGAACGTTTTATCGAAGGCATTTTCTATTGGTATCGATCACGTGTCAATCGCGATACATATCGATATCGAATTATCGGCCCAGCCCTACTAGCCCAGCAGGCAACCGCCTGCAACGCTTGTTACTTGGTAATCTGATCAACAAGTTGAAAACAGCCTGTGTCTTGCTGAAGTAAGGAGAGTGAAAAATCTGATTTCTGTAATAATACTTTACTTCTTCACTGGCTTCTGTTTACACACTTGACGTTTTCACTTCTGCTTCTGTAACAGTGCCCTGTAGCTTCTTAACTTCATCAAAAGATTTTTTTTCTTTTTTTCTTCATCCTCAGCCTGCAGCTTGGCACATTTGTAAACTTACCAGCTAGCCCCAGTCACACCCTTGCAAAGTTAACCTTTCAGTATGATGATAGTTGTTTGGACTTGGTCCTTTTGATCCAATTTCATCCCTGAGTGTGTTACCATCCAGAGATATCAGCACTGGAGCTATATTTGGAAAATATTTTACAAGACTGGATATAACACTGTGAGAACATACCCTCCTTTTTATTTGAGTAATACAGCAGTATCCCACTTTTGCTGCCACACCAGTGGGGCCTGATCTTGTCTTATCAAGGAAGCTAAGCAGGGTCAGGCCTGGGTATAATGCCAGTTTGCCTAGCCTCTGGTGGGCTAAGCCAATCGAAGTTAGTGCTGGTCCTAGGCCAGGATAGGCGCATGAGCACTGAAATTGTAATATTGCGCTCAATTTCAAGTCCTTCACCGCACTTTTGTGCACTAAAGTGGCCAACTTCTAAATAAAAGCTTTGGCATTGACATCTAGGTACAGTATTACTCATGCACTTTTATTTTGAAGTTGACCTTTGCGGCGCGTTGCACAGTATCCTCCACACAACGGTTGTGGTGGCTGGCTTGACTAGGCTGCCTCCCGGCTACATTTGTCATCAGACAGAGACTGTGTTGCTACGCTGCGGCTTTGACGGTCCGTCAAAATAGTTCTTTATGCTAAAGCGGTGCTTGGTGCAAAAAAAGTGTGGACACCTAGACAACTGTGAGTGTCAGCTACTTGATCCCAGGGTCCCATATTGCAATTCATGGCTGGACAATTAATTTTTCGAACAGGCCATCCATCTTAATTGTGTTGAATATATATGTAACGTCTTTTTATAAAACAGTAAATTGTATTTTTTTTTTAATAAGATACCATTGTGTACCCCGGTATATGCTGTTGTACAGTAATTAGGAAATAAAAACTAAAAACTGAAAAAAATATCTGAAAAGGTTTGTACATATTCAAATTACTTATATACACTTATTAACTATAAACCTTGCCCGGATGTGGCGTAAATCTTTTAAGTTCATCCATGAGGTCGGTGGGTTGGGGAAAAAATTAGCGCCAAACAAAAACCTCTGGTGGTCATTTGAGACGCCAACGTTTTTATGTGCACCCCTGCTTATAAGGTTATTTGCAGAGGTGGGCATTCTCTCAGACTGACAGAAAGTCAGTTAGTAACTGTTTCTGTCAGTATTTCAGGCCGACCCACAAGGGCCCATTCCATCCATCGTCAGGAACAGGCATTTGGCGTCGAGAACGTAATTTCCACGTCACACACAAGCTAACACCCTCCCAAATAAATTAAATTAAATTAAAAAAAAAAAAAAAAAACGGGCGCACTGCATGGTGATTGGTGAAATAAAAACAATATGGGACAGGTAATGGAGGACCGTGGGACTGAAAGGTATACAACACTGTTTTATTTTTTATGTATTTGGCTGCATGTCAGGTGTGAGGCGTCTGCATGTGACATATACCGGCATGTCTGTTTTCAACGCCATTTGGCTGTCGCCGACGATTCGTCCGGACTGAGTGTGCCTGAAATACTGACAAACGCTGACAGACTCACCGGACTAACGATGCCCACCTCTGGTTATTTGATCTTTTCCAGTCATTGTCACTTGCCACACAGTAAGCAAATGGTGTTGCAATGGAGATTAGGACCAACGCTTTGCAGATCGGTGCCTTTAAAACTGTTACTATGTTTACAACCACAGTTTGCTCAGTGATAACTCATGAAGTGTGCATAAATGTTAACACTGTTTAACATCAGCTCTTTGACTTATCTAGATTGGGAGCAGAAGCAGTGTGTACTCACCAGAAAGCAATGTGAGGAAGACTGGCTCTTACATCTATGAGGAGTTCATGCCAACAGATGGCACAGATGTGAAGGTAATTTTTTTCTTGAAAAGTCAAGTCAAATGTATTTATATAGCCCTTAATCCCAAGAAACTCTCAAAGGGATTCACGTGCCCAAAGATGGCAACATATTAACGACATCCTCTGATCTTAACCCCCAGGAGGGCAAGGAAAAACTAAAAAAAAAAACACATCCAGGTAAAAATGAGAAGCCTTGAGAAGGGACCACAGATGGGGGAATCCCCCTTCCAGGATGATCAGGCTGCAATGGATGTCGAGTGGTCAACGTTTAACACATATTATGATACTATACAATGTTGGTTAAAATAATGTGAAAGTCAGTCAAATGAAGTGCTGCAGGAAGACGACTTGGGGGAATTGGGTCCCTGCCCAGTTGATCAATATAGAAATCTCCATAGCAGCGCCTCCGAGGATGTGGTCAGCCGCCAATCTTGTAACGTTCGCCTGCTGTGGGATCCAAACACAACCTCCAATTCGGTCATCGTCACCTAATTCCCAAGCGTGGGAAAAGGGGGCAGAGAAAAGAATAGAAGCAGCAGTAAAGCGGCCAACAAATACTTCACCTAAATGCAAAAGTATACAAATAAGTCTTTAGTCGTGTTTTAAACATTTCTGCTGAGGTAGCGCCTCTAATATGCGTGTGTAGGGCATTCCAAAGTACTGGTGCCCGAATAGAAAACGCTCTAGAACCTGCGGACTTCTTTTTGGCTCTCTTTTAGTGATGTTTTGGGATCTTGTGAACGTAGGTTGCGGGACGGAACATAAGGTATCACTCGGTCGACGAGATAGGAAAGTGCTAAGCCATGCAATATTTTGTTGGTAAGTAGCAAAACTTGAAATCGCATCTCAAGTGGACTGGGAGCCAATGCTAATTGGCTAGTATTGCAGTATTGTACTTATTAACAAAAGGCAATAAAGGGTTAATTCACAACATTTTACTTTACTTTTTTAAATAATCCCATAAATGTACTTAAAATATACTGTTTGGGGCTGGAGCAAATGAACTCTAATGGCTCAAGTCCTAGCATGGCCGTCTCACAATCCGAAGGTTGTGAGTTCGATCCTCAGCCCTTGTGACCATGTCGAAGTATCCTTGAGCAAGATACTGAACCCCAAGTTGCTCCTGATGCTGCGTCATCAGTCGGTAGATGAGGTACAGTGTGAAGTGCTTTGAGTACCAAAGGTAGAAAAGTGACAGCCCAAGACCAGCCCATTTACCATTGATGCTGCGTCATCAGTAGGCGAATCAGGAGACAGTGTTAAAGCACTTTGAATACCTCAACGGTAGAAAAACACTATACAAGCGAAAGCCCGTTTACTCAAGCGCATTTATTTTCATGAAACAAATTGCTTCAGGTCACCAGAATCCACTGTATTGTGCATGATCATCGTGGAGATTCATTCGATCAGTGTTTAAAGAACAAAAAGCAGTAAGGGGTTAACGAGACTCAAAATAAGCGGTTTCGCATCGCAAATCAACCATCGTGGTTACAGTGAATGTGACAAAAGTAGTAATGAAAATTTCTTGAAAATAAGTTATTGCTTCAAAATCAAAATTCACATTATGTGCCTCAGTCAAACATATTGAAACGCAAAACTGTGAATGGGCGTTTATTTGGCTAAACGCAGCACTGCCAACTGTTACGGAAATCACTGAACGCTAACTTGTTGTTACGTGACGTGATTGTTCAGAATACTTAAAAAAAAAAAATCATCAGACTTACTGCCTCGACAGAGGGCTTTACTTTTCCCCCCGAGGCGGGAAGCATTTTCCATGAGCCTCATGGAAATTAGATCAGTGTTTATAGTGGGATAATGATATCAATGGTTTGTCTCGTACTCCAGGTATATACTGTGGGACCTGACTATGCTCATGCCGAAGCTAGAAAGTCTCCTGCTCTGGACGGGAAGGTTGAGCGAGACAGCGAGGGCAAGGAGGTCCGTTACCCTGTCATGCTGTCAGCTATGGAAAAACTGGTTGCCCGGAAGGTGTGTTTAGCGTTCAAGGTAAGCAAAGCCTTTGCGTTTATCTTCTGTTTAACACTTTTACTACAACTTGAATCATTAAATTCACCAGTGCTATCCTCTATGGCTATTTATCTGCAGCAAACTGTTTGTGGCTTTGACCTTCTTCGAGCCAATGGGCACTCCTATGTGTGTGATGTCAACGGTTTCAGTTTTGTGAAGAACTCTATGAAATACTATGACGACTGCGCTAAGATCCTAGGGTAACAGTTTCAGTCATTTGGGTTAACCCTTATATGGTGTTTGTATTTTTGTTACTCAGTCAGCGTTGATGGGTCTGGTAGACCCCTAGAGTTTAGGTTTTCAAAACAACATAATCAAATAATTTTCTGTTGGAATACTCAACAGATGTTTACTACATCCCAATTGCAAGTCATATGAACAGCAAACATTGTTAATATTTGCCCTTTAGGTCACATTTATGAGTGAATGTGCTACTCCTTTTTCAAAAATAAAATGTAATTTAAAAAAAAAAAGAAGAAAATCCCATAACAGTGCGTTATCACCATGAGAAGAAGGTTTCTGATATGCCTTGGGTCTTTTTTTTTTTTTAAATAAAAACTGAACGTGAGTCCCACAGACCCGCAAACACCATACAAGAGTTAAATTAATTGAGTATATTCTGTGTTCCTTGATGGCCGGACCATTTTGTCCTATGTTTGTCCTTTTATTTATTTATTTTTATTTTTTTATTTTTTTAGGAATATTGTGATGCGTGAGCTCGCGCCGCAGTTTCAAATTCCATGGTCCATCCCTACTGAGGCAGAGGACATTCCAATTGTTCCTACTACTTCAGGGACCATGTGAGTAATTGAAGTGCTAGTTAGTAGTACGGCATGCTGAATGTTGACATTGTGGGTGTCTTCAATGTAATTCCTCAATTTAAATCCATTGGATGTTACTTTTTACCTTGATGGAGCACATCATTTGTGCTTCTAGAAAGCTGCAATGATATTCTACACTCTCACAAAAGTAATGTTAAGTTTACCCTCATTACTACTGAGTTTGTCATGAATTAGTGTCAAAGATGTTATCGAAAGATATGCCTTAAACCGCCAATATTCTTTATGTGGAGTATACAAGGTCACAACCTCAAGTATCATTAACTAGTGGAAAATTACAGCATGAAAAACCTTTCCTTGTTAATTCCTATACTGTGCTTTTCTTTTGAGGAGGCAGTGTCGAGCAACATTTTTTTTTCATTAATATGATAGTACTAATGTAATAGTGAACTTAAACTTTGATACTCAAGGATGGAATTGCGCTGTGTGATCGCTGTCATCCGACATGGAGACAGAACACCAAAGCAGAAGATGAAAATGGAAGTTCGCAACCTCATGTAAGTTGGTACCCTTTCTACAGCAGTAACCATATTTTATGTCCATTTGGTCAAATGAAGTCTGTGTTTATCTATCTAGGTTTTTTGAGCTATTTGAAAAATATGGAGGGTACAAAACTGGGAAATTAAAACTGAAGAAACCAAAGCAACTGCAGGTAACAATACATTGAATTGCATGGTTATGTTGGGTCAAACAACGTGACACATCAACTGTAATTGTTGTGTATTTAATAACTTGGTGTTAATTGACATAGCTTGTTTTTTGAATGACAACAGGAGGTGCTGGACATCACACGGCAGTTGTTAGCAGAACTGGGCCAGCACAATGACTGCGAGATAGAAGAGAAGAAGTCCAAACTTGAGCAGCTGAAAACTGTTCTAGAAATGTAAGTGTTTGCTGGGTCACTTTTCTTACTTAAAAGTGTACTTTTACTTTGGCAGGCAACACCCATTTTTTGTGGAAAACTATTATTGGTAGTTGATCCCTCCTCAAGAATTTTAATAATAAGTGTCAATTTTACGTGGATTTTGTCTTAGCGGGCCTGATCCCTAATATCCTCCGCCAATAGCGGGTTCCACTGAAATTCATATTTAGGTCATTGTCAAATGTTTTTATTCCAATTTCAACTTTGGTTATTTTTCCTGCTGTTATACTTGCTGTTCAGAGTGGGGATACAAGTGGAAGCAGCAGTGTAATGATGGCTGAAAATGTTAAACGCATGTTAACAGTTATACCGGGTTCTTGAAATTATCGAAAATGCTTGAATTTTTATGTTTTAAAAAAAAATCATTTGAAATGAACACATTTAATGATAAATTCAAAATTTAGATTGACAAAATAAATTCTAACATTGCTTCTTTATCGTCCACCAGAATTGTTTTAAAAAGAAAATCAGTTAAACTGACCTGGGCAAAAGTGGTGGTACTTAATATTTTGTTTCATAACTTTTTGTGGCAATCATTACAATAAAATGATTTCTGTAATTCCTAATGAAACATGAAAAGAATATTTGTGTTTTTATGACTTCTTAAAGTATTTGCCAGTTTTTTTATCCCAGTGGTATCGAGTTTTTTCCTGGGTATCGAAATTGAGTTTGAAATTGTAGTATCCTGGCAGCCCTACTTGGTAGTACTATTAATTATTTTCCTGATTCCACATTTGTTATATTTTTCTACAACTGAAGGTATGGACACTTCTCTGGGATCAACAGAAAAGTGCAGCTGACCTACTTGCCTTATGGGCAGCCTAAAACCTCAAGTGAAGAAGAAGGCATGTTCTAAACAACTACAAATAAGCAAATATGAGCAACATAAACTGAAAAACATGTTGGGGTAAAAAGTCTGATTTTTAGTTGTTGTTTTGTGACAGACACACGAAAGGAAGGTCCATCTCTGCTGCTAGTGCTGAAGTGGGGAGGAGAGCTTACACCTGCTGGAAGGGTGCAGGCTGAAGAGCTTGGAAGGGCCTTTCGCTGTATGTACCCTGGAGGACAAGGTGAGATGAAAAGCAGTCTTTTCATGTTTTTAATTGATTTGGAAATTGACTTTGACATGAAAACAGACTACAAATTACTGTTCTTGTGTTTTTTTTTTTAATTAATCCAGTAGTTCTCTCTAAAATATTATGTTGCGTAATAACGTCAAGAAAATGTTGCTTTTCCAAACTTCAAATGATGCAAAAATATAGAGGTGTAAACATTAATCAATTGACACATCTTTTGATAATCGAGTAGTAGTTTAGAGCCATTGTTTAATTTAAAATTGTCCTTATCCTCTGATTGTAGCCTCTCAACAGTAATTATTCCCTGATTTCTTTAGACCTTTATGAGAGCAGACCTATTATCTTAAAACATCTGTTTTTACTTTGGAAATCAATGAGCAAACCAGTAACCATATTAGTTTCAAAAAGCTTGCTAAGTACAACATCAATCCATGTATCGGGTAATGTGATATTGCTTAATTGTTGTTTAGGGTTTTTTTCACACAAAAACCAAATAAACAATAATAATTGGTTAATAGACAGTAATTTGAGAAAATTGTTTTGTAATACACTTTAATTCAAAATAAAAGTGTAAAATTGTAATTCGATTAAGTGATGGAGTAATCGATTCTAAAAATGTTCGATAGTGACAGCCCTACAAAAACCTAATGTTAATTCAAAGTGCTGTCCGTCCCAAGTGTCACATTCCATCAGTAGTTACTAAACAGAAGACATCTGTTCATATTAGGCCTTGTCTTAATGCCGAAACTGATTTGGATCCACTGTTTTTGTAGGAGACTATGCTGGCTTTCCTGGCTGTGGGTTGCTGCGGTTACATAGCACCTACAGACATGACCTGAAGATATATGCGTCTGACGAAGGCAGAGTGCAGATGACTGCTGCAGCTTTTGCAAAGGTACTAGGAATTGTAATATTTCTTTTATTAGGGCTGGGCGAAATGGCTGCTAAATGTATTTCAAAATTAGTTCCTGTGCACTCAAAGCACGCTTTTGTGCTCCAGATTTCCTCTTATTTACTTGTAAATGTAGCACAAATCCATACTGTCATATGGAGCCATACTGTGTGTAGCCTCTGCCTGCACCCCGCAGAATGACTTGCAGTTTGAGATCAGGGTTTTCTTCCTGCCTTTTTTTTTTTTTTTTTAAATCAAACATTACTATCACTCACAATATTTTCGATTGATATTGATCACCTGTCTATTGCGATACGTATTGATACTGAATTAAATACCCAGCCCAACCATTTATACAACACATTATTGTCTAAAGTACATAACCTGTAACAATATTTTTTCGTGTTTGTGAGCAGGGTTTGCTGGCCTTGGAAGGTGAGCTGACTCCCATTCTGGTGCAGATGGTGAAGAGTGCCAACATGAATGGGCTGCTGGATAGTGACAGTGACTCGCTGAGTGGCTGTCAGCACCGAGTCAAAGCCAGACTCCATGAAATTCTGCAAAAGGACAGGGACTTCATTGATGAAGACTATGACAGGGTGAGTTTCCCACCCTGATTATCAACGAGTCTTGTGTGGCGACCCGTCCCAAACAGATGCAATAATGACGTGTGTGTACGATTCTGTTTGTGATAGCTGGCCCCAACATGTAGTGCATCATTGGTGAATTCTATGAAAATCGTCCAGAACCCAGTGGCCACGTGTGATCAGGTTTATGCGCTCATTCAGAGCCTCACCGCACAGATACGCAAAAGAATGGAAGATCCCAAGTCAGCTGGTGAGTCTTTCAATTATTAATTCCTTCATAAATTCATCTAGCTCCTTCTCAACTTTAAAAGGAAAAAAAAAAACGTTTTGGCAAGTTGGGTCATAGATGGAGGATGTGTGGGCTTCAGAGTAGAGTTTGAAATTTTTTAAGGAATCAACTTGGAGTCATTTTTAATGCGGCTGTCCTCAATAATGGGAGCCGTATTTTTTATTTTTTTTGCTGATCCAAAAAAAATGAGAGAGTGAGAGAGAGGGGTAGGTAGGTAGGTAACGTAACCCGGGGTGGGTTGGTTTTGCAGTTCGGTGGGTTCGTATAGTCATGCGAAATGCCCCTCACCCCCATTTAATAACGAGGTGAAGTGATGTGCACTGTAAAAGTAGCACAAAAGCGTGTTCCACCCCTAGTAAGTTTAGTACAGATTGCGAGTGGTACATGTCACAGGTGCTAGAGCGGCCGTGTGCCAACCAGAAAGTTGTTGGTTCCATCCTCAGCCCTTATGACCATGTGGATGTGCCCTGGAACAAGATACTGAAGCACCAGGTGTCATCAGTAGTTCAATGAGGAGACAGTCTTAAAGTGAAAGTCAACCCAAACATATTTTTTTCAAGAATATGTTCTAAGCAAGCCCACTAGTTGAAAGAAGACATTCTGATAAATATTGCGGGGTAGTTGTAATGTCATGTTCAGTCAACAGAAACAACAAAATGGCCGCCCCCCGAGATGGTTAAAAAGGGGTGGATTTTGCTGCTTAACTCATATTCCACAAAACGCTCTATTAATCAGAATGCTGTGTTTCAATTAGTGTGCCTGCTGGGAACATATTCTTGAAAAAAAAAAAAAAAATGTTTGGGTTGATTTCAACTTTAAGAGCCCCCGAGATCGATTGTGCCGCCATTACTGCTCAAACAAATTCTGGATATCCTCTGACGACTCACGACACCGTCACATGTCTATTCTGATAAAACTCCAGATTGTCACCAACAGGCCTCTCAGATGCACTTAAAGTGGAAATCAACCCAAACATATTTTTTTGAAGAATATGTTCCCAGCAGGCCCACTAGTTGAAACAAGGCATTCTGCTTAATATTGCGTTTGTGGAATATAAGTTAAGCAGCAAAATGCACTCGTTTTTAGCCCTCTTTGGGGGCGGCCATTTTGACTTCTGACCTCTGACATCACAACTGCTCACAACGACCAACGGCTGACCTATTTTCTGGATCTGAGCCGTGATTGGTCGATGTGAGCAGTTGTGATGTCATTTTCAGTCGACAGAAGACAAAATGGTCACCCCCAGAGATCACTAAAACGGGTGAATTTTGCCGCTTAACTCATATTTCACAAACGCAATATTAAGCAGACTGCCATGTTTCAACTAGTGGGCCTGCATAGAACCTATTCTTGAAAAAAAACACTATAGAATCACCCTCTTAAACCTGAGGTTCTCCCACCTACAAAATAATTGATATCTTCAAACCCTGTAGCAGAAACATAATTCCAATAGAATTTGAGAGCTGTAGATGTGGTGGCTTTCACACAGGCCCGAGTTTATTATTTACTGTTTCAATTGAAGATGTAAAAATAAAGTGTCAGTGCAAGAGAAACACTATTTTTAATTTTTTTTAAAAATTGAGTGGTAATTACCATCCTCGATTCTGTTACAAAGACGTCGATATTGTCATTGTCTACAAACACATATCTTAACCACATGTCACATTCGACTGGTTCCACTGGTTCAAAGTCCACAAGCGCGTCGTCTCTACCAGTGCTGTTATTTCAGAGCTCCCGTGATCGACGGCGTCCGCCGTTAGGATAACGGCTCTAAAAAATTCCAGGACATCCTCCGCGGTCTCGCAACACCGTCATGTGTATATTCTGATGCATTAAATTGGCTAAGAGACCGAGAATTGGATTAAAAAAAGAGAAAGACTTATACGCTCTCCCGGCTTTAAAGTTAGAAAATCGCAACAGTGCTCCCGGCTCTAGCGGTAGAAACGTGGTTATGCGCTCCCGGCCTTAATTGTTTAAGGAGAAAGCGTCTTTTTTGCTCAGCGGGACATACATTTGAGTCATCCGCATAGCGGTGGAAGGAAATATCGTGTCTTCGAAGGATGGAACCCAGCGTACATTTCACACACACAATACCCGAAGACCGACTTGAAATATGGATTTACAGCGACAAGTGATTCCCATGCACAAAGAAAACCTGCTCTGCACTTGAGAGAGAATAGAGTCAATGCGGACTTCAAAACTGATTCGTCAATGTAAGTGCCTTGAGGGCGTCATACTTGGTGGCTAACCGCATTGCTATGGCTAAAAAGTCATTCAATATCGGTGGGGGGAAAAAAAAAACCTGTGGATGCGTGTTTATTATTGTAGCGTTGCACTCGCCAAGGACATGGCCTTGTATGAACCGGTCCATGGCAGAAAAAAGGTTAGGGACCACTATCCCCTATAACCAGCTTCTGTGCTTGCTGTCCTCAGACCTGCAACTTTACCACAGTGAAACACTGGAGCTGATGTTGCAACGCTGGTCCAAACTTGAGAGAGACTTCCGCATGAAGAACGGCCGCTACGACATCAGTAAAATACCGGATATTTACGACTGTGTCAAATATGATGTCATTCATAATGCTACTCTGGGTTTGGAGGACACACTGGAGTTGTTCAGACTTTCTCGCGCTTTGGCTGACATCGTGATCCCACAGGTAAATCAGAAGAAGGATTCCTCTACTACAAATTTTGTCACAGAAAAAGGAAGTTGCAATTAATCTTTGTTTTGTTGAAGCGATGGGAAGAAAATCTAAAGATTTGGATTCCTTTTTTGTTTGAGTGTATTGATTTTTCAATCTTTCCAAACAAATCCTACTTAGATGAATGTGGAATAGTATTTTTTTTTGAAGCCTGAAACTGTTGCCGTAAAATCAGAATCAGAAGCATTTAAATTGACCCTAAAATTGCAACCTTAACTTTTGACGTTTACCTCTAGTGGAGTTTGTTCTACTCTTGACCATTCAAAATAAATGTCAGATCAAGTCAAAGTAAAAAGCTAAACAAACAGACACAGTTGATCCCTTTCAGCTGGTTGAAACGAGGTCAAGTGAAGTGCTTTTTTTGGTCATCCTCTTTTTGAAGATGGCAAAATGGGCAACAGATGTCAGCTCACCACACCAGAGTACACAGCCCAAGTCTATTGATTATCCATGACGAGTGATCGCTCAAACTACAAAAATAGCTTTGGAGCATTATTTTTTTCCAACTGAATTTTGTCATACTACTTCAGCAATTTGAGCTTTTGTACTTGACGGTAGCATTGTAAAATTGTACTTTAACTGCTCCTGACTTTTTCCATTTTGTTTTGTTGCTGTAGGAATATGGCATAAATAAAGCTGAGAAGCTGGACATTGCATATGCCTACTGCCTTCCACTGGTCAGAAAGATCCAACTTGACCTTCAGAGGACTCATGAGGATGAGTCTGTCAACAAGCTGCACCCTCTGTGAGTGTGGGCCAAAGTATCCTTGATATGTAAAATGATGGGCGCAAAGCTTGAAATGACAGCTGAGAATGTTTTCGATTAAGTGGCAGATCTTGTTTGCAGATATTCACGCGGAGTGATGTCGCCTGGACGTCATGTGAGGACACGTCTATATTTCACCAGTGAAAGTCACGTCCACTCTCTACTGAGTATTTTCCGCTATGGTGGTTTACTCGATGTAAGATGTGAATCTCTTTGGTAGTCAAATGTATGTTCTGGCAAGTGACACTAAAACAGTTTCCGTCTTTTTGTGTAATAGGAAGAGAAAGACCAGCAATGGAATCGTGCCATGGATTACCTTAGTGCTGTTTCTGAACTCAACTACATGACTCAGATTGTCATTATGCTTTATGAGGACAACAATAAGGTGACCTTTTATGTTCATGGCACTCATGCCATTACAATGATAAGTCTCCTAAAATGTGTTTCCTTCATTTGGCAAGATAAAATATACCCACCGCGTATTTGCCATTCAGCACCGGTGGATTTTCCTATTAGATTTATTTCAACTTTATTTCTTGACAGTTTTTCATATTTTGGATTTTTTTTTCCTTTTATTTGTTTTTCTGGGAGTTGTTTCCCCATGTTACCCCTGTTTTTTTAAATAGAAATTATACAATGAATGTTCATCAGCATTTAATTTTGAAGGAGAATTTTTGGGGGCGGTTGGGAAAAAAAATCCATCTGTGTGACATCTTTCATTGAACATGTACTGTTATACAACGTGGAGACCTGCACCCGGGTCTTTTTTTAAAAAAATTTTTTTAGCTGTTGCGGCTTTAAATCGGGTACGCTTTGTAGTCCAAAAATTAGGATATAATATATCCAACCCGTCATTGTCCACATATTCCGCAAGCTCACATATTTTGTTGTTTGAATTTATAGTGTCTGATTGCATTTAATTTATATAAATATTTTTTAAAAAGTGTGAGCTTCACCTATATTCTTTTCTAACAGTGTAACGTGTACTTAATACAATGAATATAAAGTTCAATGAAATATCTAATAACACACTCACAATTACGTTTCTATGTTTTACGTATATAAAATATAAAGCACGTAAACGTAACAGTGCAGGCTGGAAATTGTATGTGGACCTTTCATTTTAAAGTGCTTGAGCCTACTTTGACAACAATAATCTCAATTAGGACAATTCACAGAGTTCACATGCTTTTTCTTGCAACTATATATGAAATTAAGTAAAGCTCACTTATTACTGCACATTTGAAAAGTTCTCAAAAATGTAGTCTGTGTATAATGGTTATATTATATGCCTTATTCTTTTTTTTAAAGGATCTCTCCTCAGAGGAACGCTTTCATGTCGAGCTTCACTTTAGCCCAGGAGTAAAAGGTGTTGAGGAAGAAGAGAATGCACCCACTGGCTTTGGTTTCAGGCCAGCCTCTGCAGAGGTAGCGCGGCAGGTACAGCACAATCAAGCCTTCCAACTACAGTAGATGTGGTTATTTGCAGGTCATGCATGGCATGTGATCTCTTTTTGCTTCTCATTCAGAATGGACAAAAGCAGACAGATCCTGGAAGCTTGGAGGACCTCTCGCGCGATGAGACGGACAGAGCTGTACCGCTGTCTGAGCCAATCACCATACAGAGGAGATCACCACTTATACGTAATCATAAAACTGGATCTATGGAGGTTCGTTGTTCACATATTGTTTATTCATAATAATCATTAAAGTGTTCTGTGGTATTTACTGGAAAACTCACTTATTTACTGGTTTGGGGTTTCTAAAATGCCCTCTTATTCCACAAGATGGCGACAAAGCCCTGCCTAATATCTAATATGCCACTTGATGACGCCAAAGGTCTGGTCTTGGTGCCAATTAACTGTTCAAGTAACACATCTCAATTAAGAGAGAATTCAAAATAATGTATTTCCTTTGCAGTTCACCAGAACACAATCATACTATCGGAAGTCATTAACTTCCACATTATTCTGTCATGTATTTATTTTTCAGTCATTCATGTGATTGGGGCATCCGCGGACCAGTCACACACTCGTACGATGTACTATCACAATTTTCAGCGAATCCCGGCGTAGAGGAAGTTCCCGTTCGAAAGCTTTGGACGTCATGTGACTGATCCCCGCAAACATTTGTTTACATAGTCATAGTAGCATTGACAGGCGAAGTATTTACAATGGACTGTCCAACTATCACAACGACAAATGAGGAGGACTGCAATTAGTGAGTCCTTGCGATCACTCGCATTGAGCGGGAACACCAGAGGCCGTAACCATGGACGCCGTCGTAACCATTGACATCTTGGGTTAGCGCTTATGAAATGGGGAGAAAAAAAAAAAAAAAAGAGTCGCACGAAAGGACCAACAGAATAACTCTTATCAAACCAAACGCAACATTCGCTGCCTACGAAAACACTCACGATTGTTTGCCGCTCTGTGGGATGGGGGCATTAATTCTTCACAATTCCATCCATCGATCCATCCATTACCTATACCGCTTATCCTCACAAGGGTCGCAGGCGTGCTGGAGCCTATCCCAGCTGACATCGGGCAGTAGGCGGGGGACACCCTGAACCGGTTGCCAGCCAATCGCAGGGCACATAGAGACAAACAAACATCCGCACTCACAATCACACCTACGGGCAATTTAGAGTGTCCAATCAACCTACCATGCATGTTTTTGGAATGTGGGAGGAAAACGGAGGGCCCGGAGAAAACCCACACAGGAACGGGGAGAACATGCAAACTCCACACAGGGAGGCCGGAGCCGGGATCGAACCCACGACCTCTGAACTTTCACAATTCCAAATGTTTTAAATTTTTGTAACATTTGTTCCTGCTTGTATTATGAGTTACTTCTCGGCCATGTTGTTCGCTTGCTATGGTATTAAAGTAATGATTTTGACTGACATTGACTCTATGGGCCCTATTTTGGTAGCCTGGCGCTTGGTGTAAAAATGGGTCAATCTTCATGCCAGCGCAAGTCCAGTCTAGTTTATATACAGTGGGTATGGAAAGTATTCAGACCCCTTGAAATGTTTCACTTTCTGTGTCATTGCAGCCATTTGCCAAAATCAAAACAGTTCATTTGTCATTAATGTACACTCAGCTGCGGGGACAGGACGCCTGGTTGCAAATGAAGGAAAGATAAATGCGGCCAAGTACAGAGATATCCTGGAGGAAAACCTCTTCCAGAGTGCTTAGGACCTCAGACTGGGCCAAAGGTTACAAAAACAAACAGGACAATGACCTGAAGCACACAGCTAAAATAACAAGGGAGTGGCTTCAGAACAACTCTCTGACCGTTCTTGACTACCCCAGCCAGAGCCCTGACCTAAACCCAATTGAGCATGTGTATATATATGCATATACATATATGTATGTATATATATATATATATATGTGTGTATATATATATATATGTATATATATATATGTGTATATATATATATGTGTGTATATATATATGTGTGTATATATATATGTGTGTATATATATATATATATATATGTGTATGTGTGTATATATATATATGTGTGTATATATATATATATGTGTGTATATATATATATATATATATATGTGTATATATATATATATATATGTGTATATATATATATATGTGTGTATATATATATATATGTGTATATATATATATGTGTATATATATATATATATGTATATATGTGTGTATATACACATATATATGTATGTGTGTATGTATATATATATATATACACACACACGTGTGTGTATACATGTATGTGTGTGTATACATGTATGTGTATATGTATACACATAATTTTCTTATGGAATTGTGTTTTTTTTATCTGAATTTCACCAGTGAGACGCAGACTTAAATGCCAATGCAGTGCCACCCAATAGTTGGACATTATCTAGAGGAATTACAATTAGTTAGCTAAGAACACATTGAATTTGCCTGTTTTGCCGCGTGATTTTAAAAAAATTCTTTCATTAGCTAATTCTAAAATTTTGTCCATAGGTCTGGCCTCCTCTGCTCAAATTTAAAGCTATTATTGGTGATTGCCGTGTTATATTGTTTTCCTAAAGCTGAAAATAATTTTCCCTTCCAGGTCCTGTCAGAGACTTCATCCTCCAAAGTAGGGAGTTATCGCCTCTTCTCGTTTTGCTCTCGTCAGTCGCCTGACATTAAACAAAGTGGGTTAGGTAAGTATCACATTACTTTTAAGATGCATGCATTTAGATGATGATCATGATGATGATGTGCCATAGTGATGCAGGAGAAGAATCACCACTAATCTGATCAGTTATTTGGTTCATTAGGAAATCTTTGCTTGGGATGACGGACCAAAACAAATAGTTCTGAATCAACATTTCATTGTCTTAATTCACACTATGCCTAGAGCAGGTGTGAGTCTCCCATCAGAGAAAATAAAATGTGTGTGCTCTCCCATGCTTCCCAACCAAACTGAGTTAAATAGCAATGGTAAAATGATTAGCAAATTTTAATACCAATTTAGAAACTTTCAAGGCCTATTGAAAAATTTCAACATATCACAGTGGGTCTAACATCAAAATAATTCATCGCTGCGACCTTACACATTGCTGGTTTTTGGACTGCCGTCTCTGTAAAGCCTTTTAATTTCACAGGATTAAAATCGCATCGATTTTTATTATTTATTTTTTGTCAAGCTGCTAAACCTCCTCTGATGTCCTCAAACTTCGCGACGCTGTCTTAGAGCTTGGGATGGGATGACTCTCTATCTTTCAAGACTTGATTCCACATGAAAAGTGAAATCCCGATTTGCACTCAAGTGTAAATTTTTGGTTGGCAGTGAGTTTGTGGTGATGCCAGACAAGCTACCGGACAAACCGTTTTGATATCAGTGAGCCATTCTTTGTGAATCCTCAGATATACTGTACACTCATTTTCAGCAGTCATATGGGAAGAACCTGTGACTGGAAGTTACTGTAACTAGGTTCCTAATTTTGAAGACAGTGTATTCTTATGAGAACAATCAATCGTGGTTGTCTCAGCCTTGTGCAAGAATCACAGTTATGGGGCTGACATTAGTTCAGGTTGCATGGGTTCCTCTGGTTCTGTCTGCATGTTTATCTTTTTCTTAAAGCCTTACCTTTTTTTGTCTTTTCTCTCTTTCTGTCGCTCTTTGGATAGTAATTTGAGTAACAGCATGTTATGTGTAGTGGTGACTAACCCCCCCGCCCCCCTCGCAGGCTCTCAATGTGCCGGGCTGTTCAGCACCACTGTCCTAGGTGGGTCCTCTAGTGCCCCTAACCTGCAGGACTACGCACGCGCACACCGCAAAAAATTCTCCACCAGCAGTCTATCCTACAAAGACGGTATGTGTTTGAGACACAGCACTGCAGAAAAACAAGTGAAATTTTCAACTTTGACTTGACTATTAAATACATCATCCAGAATGAGGCCCTGTGGAAAATGGGGGCGTGTAAATGTACTGTAAAATTTCAAAAGTGAACAGTTCTTACAATCTTGAAACTCTTCAGCAGTAAGGATATATAGTACATGTTAAGTAAGAGAATGATTATTATTCATGCCCATACATCAATAATCAAATGTTTACAGTCCTGTTTTAGTCACTGCATATTAAGCTCCATATCCATTTTAGTCACACAAATGTGTTTTCCCC
Source organism: Filicampus tigris (assembly GCF_054856515.1). NCBI lineage: Eukaryota > Metazoa > Chordata > Actinopteri > Syngnathiformes > Syngnathidae > Filicampus > Filicampus tigris. Next base: position 27,613,549 of record NC_141219.1, read on the forward strand.
ATCATTCTTTCTCCACGCCACTTTGATTAGCATGTTTCATTTCAGTAGTTCATATACATGCTACTTCGGGCCCAGTTCAAAACTCTTAAGGATAGGTAGAACAACTGCCTTTTGTAATTGAATATTCAGATGTAGTCCAAGATCATTATTGTAGTTCCGATTGCGTGTTTTAAATGCAACTGACTTTTTAATTTTGTAAATCATATTTCACTGATTTAAATATAGTAAATGGTAGTTGTAGTACTGTAATGCTGTTTTGTCACTGATCTTATCTTTCAGTACTGGTGTTCGTAGTATTTGTATTTTCATCAACAGAATCTGTGTGACTTTTTGGGCCTGCATGTATGAAGGAAAAAATGCTCATCATCTGTTCATTATCTGGCTATTATACTCCAATTCATAATATGCCGTTTTTATTTCTCTCCATGATCCTGGCTGCGCTGACTTTCTGTTGTCTGTTCAGTGTTCAGTTAATACTGGCACTTAACTTGAGGATCAGTCCATATTCAGATAAGTGCAATCAAAACTACTTGCCAACGGAAAAAAATATTTGTGTTCTATAATCGTACAGAAATCATACAACATATATAACATATTGGCGTTAGCATCATTTGACTTTCTGTGTATTGGCCTGACAGGTAAAAATACTTGCCAGTTCCTTCAATTAGTACAATGTCATAATATATATATGATTACAAGTAAGGGCTTAATGATGCGTTTGCCTGTGCTTCCACGGTTGCGTAGCTGTCATGTTGTTCAGATGGTGTCAGTGTTTATCATAGAAACGTTCTTCTCTTCACTGCTGCCATCCTCATACAGTACATAGCACTTGTTCGTCTTTGTCATCCATCTTGTTGCGTCTCATCTTGAGAATTACTGGACACATTTTGATCTCAATCCAGTCTAGTGTTGGTGTCATATCTTTATTTATTTTTTCAGGGCCACATAAATCTAGTCGGTATTTTTCATTGTCCATTACATTGAACTGAGTGTTCGTAGTGACAACTGTTAAAGTTCATATTTGAGGAATTAAGGAGGGTGCAAATATGAAGGAAGGAAAGTAGACCTAAATTACTAAAAACATAGTTTTTTTTCATATTAGTATTGTTACTAGTGAACAGGATATGATAATATATGATCAACAACTTACTGTGGATCCTAGTAACATTAGTGAATTTTTGTTTCCTCAGAATTGTTGTCTATGCCAGCAGTAAAACGATTTTCTGTGTCGTTTGCAAAGCATCCGACTAATGGTACGTCTGCTTCTTTCAAGTATATTATCACCTCACCTTTCTTCTGTCTTGCATGTCTTCAACCTTTTTTTTTTTTACCTTTTTTTCCACACGGCCCTCCAGCATTTTATTTTAGATTTCTTTTTTTTTTTTTCTTTTCAGATTGTTAAAAATCTACTCATATCGTTGTTCTCACTTTTCTAACATTGACATTCTCTTTCTAACCAGGGTTCCCACTAATTCATAGATTTGTGCAATGGTAATTATACATATGACACCAATTCCATTTTTGTATTGCTTAATACTGTACTTATTCAATACTATTGAACTGGTTACATTCCATTTGTGGGAAAAACATTAATTAGTGTACAGTTAGTAAAAAAAGATCCAACAACTCCCTGGCTGGTAGATTACTTCATTCATGGACACAATCAAAGGGCAGTCAACTGTCAAAATATATATATATATATATACACACAATATCATGTGTCGAAATATGAGTAACTTGCGTTCTGATTAACTAATTGAACATGAGTTGTTTTAAAGCTCAGTTGCGCAGCATTACTTTTATGACGTCAAGTCACTGGTTTTGTCTATAATCCTTTATGACGGTCCAAACATGCACTGTCACTGCGATCAACTTGTGATTTCTCCCTCTCCCAGAGTATTGTTTTATTTTCTTGCTAATTTATTTTCGCATTTCCCTTTGAAGTTATTTAAAGTTGAGTTTTCAAGAAATTTTACTTTCCTCAAAAGTCAAGGATACAAAAGATCCATGGCCTTTTTTTTAATATGTACATCCATACAAACACAAATTTCCACATGCTATGGCACGAAATATGATACCTGAGGTCCCAGGTTAACCCAGTAAATTCCAAAACTTGTGAAAAGGGAGGGAGAATAATAACCTAAGATCAAATAAATATGACACAGGGATGAGGGAGATAACTTTGTGGTTTAAATATGTGCAAAGATGCAATGAAAATGCAAGAGGCTTGAATTTTGTATGATATTTACAAGGTCATTTTGTACTTGACTAAAGAAATAGAGTTTTCAAGAAAAAATTGTTCAACGTTTAGGGATGAATGTTTTCAGTAGTTGAGTTCTAGTAGTTGAATAAATAATGCATCTTGAAATCAATTATTTGTTTTGTTAATTGTGATTTCATTTCATTTCCAGAATCATCCAGCCCTACCTTAAAGTCATATTTTTCAGAAAAAGCTTGCTCAAAGTCTGATTAGTACTGTGTGTCTTAAGGAGCACTGAACTTTAAAGATATACTGTATCAATTGTTTTTTAATAAAAACATTTTTTAGGCAGTTAATGGCTTTGTTCCATTAAGAATAATGTATAGGAATTTCTGGTAATTGAAAGTTGGTCGTTGACTTTTGAGCTAATCAGATGTTGCATTTGCATAATTCTCTGATGGCTGTCTGGATAAATTGCAACATATTGCATCCGTCGACACTTGTGCGCGCCCAAATACCGTATTTCCCGGACCTTAAGGCGCACCTTTATATAAGCCGCACCTATCTCTGTTGAAAAATAGGGCCCGTGCACGGCGCGTCATCACTGACGTCGCTACCGGGGTAGTATATTGTGAGCACATTGGAGGCAACCTGTCTACTGTTGTTACACGCAAGACAAACTCGCTGTGTTTCTCGCTTGATTTAGACCCATGATCGCAAAGGACGAACATTTAACAACGGACTAAGTTTTTATAAGTTTTCTGCTTGATGGAAGACCGAGGGAACGCTCGGTTCAGACATGTCAAAACGAAGTCTGATGGCTTGGTTATCGGCTGTAAGATGAAAACATTTCACCATAAAAAAACCTTCCGTCTTGGGCGAGAGTATACTTCGTACATTTTTATAGTGGTGAGTTAAAAATAAAGTTTAGAATACTCTTGCATTCTCTCTTTTAGTCACATACGTGTATGCACTCAATGAGTGAGGTAAAACGAAAGAAGGAATGATCAACGATCACATAAACTGTTAAAAAGGAAATAAGTACGTTCGTTTGTGTAGCTTAATTGGACGTTTCACAAGCAAACACACAGCACTTACTTTAGTACGAATGACGGTGTTGTTATTTTTATTGTTATTGCCTTCAGCATCTGCAGGTCCCGCACCTACCTGTTTGTAAATTGCACATTAGAGGCTAAAGATTTATAATGTTTAAATTACGCCGAAGTGCAGGGACTCACACTACACACACGGTACGCGAAAAAATCCGGCGCACACAAAGGAGGAGGTAGGTCCGTTTCGTAGCTCCACTCAGTATTGGCATTCTGTAGGGATCCAAACCATTTATAATTTCTATTTTTGCAAAGTATCGGCCTCTGGCTTCACTGTCTAATTTATTCTTGTAAAGCACCCCCCAATTTCTTGTATTTCAACATGTGTTTGAATCGACAAATAACAGACATTAACGTGCGGCTGCCACTGTCAGTTAACTTCCGCATACCACCTAATTCATAACCTAGTACATAGCGCCCTCGCCTGTTGAACTCCTCCACCTGCAGTCACATCCTGTTAATAGCAATTGTATACCCAGTGGTATTGCATTGTATTGTAATTCCGGTTAGACCGCCCCCACCGGTGGAATAAAAATCCACAGAATAGCCGCACCGGACTATAAACCGCATGGTTCAAAACCTAGGAAAAAAGTTGTGGCCTATAGTCCGGAAAATAGGGTAATATGGTAAAAATCATCATTAATGATTGTTTTGTTCTCAGATACTAGATACTGCATGTTGATCTCTTTCTTTATTCAACAGAGCAAGCACTGTTTTTTGTTACTTTGTCACACAAACTAAACTTACTTTTTATGTCCAATTCATTCACAGTAGTGCATTCATACATGTGTGAAAGGTCTTGAAATCGACTTACTGCGGACTGCTCAAAGCAGCCTATTCAAATACATATCGATGGCGTTGGGCCAAAGCCTCATACAGTACGTCACATCTTGGTCAATTTCTTATTTTTTCAAAAATCTATACTATTTGTCAGTCCACACGCATGGGTGTTATTTTTACACATTATTGACAAATCTAAAGTGTTGAAAAAGGCTTGCTCTCTTTCAAGATGCAATGCTAATAGTTGAACAAACTTGACATTTTTTGGGTCTCCTGAAAAGTGACCGTTTTAGAAGTACAAGATTTTGGCCCGACGCCAGCGATATGTACTTAAAACTAGTGTTGTTCCGATACTGGTATCGGGTGGTATCCCGATACCGCATTAAAACGCTGGTATCGGATTGGCCGGTACTAACAAATAAAACGCAGATGCCGGTTATCGATACCGGTATCATTATTTGAACGCAGCGCGCATATTAGAGAGCCGCATGCGTAAGGAAAATACGAGGAGAAGCCTTATCCATTATTAGCGTTATTGGTCATCGGTCTACTTATATCTAGTTTGGTGAAAAATGTCTCTATAAGACATACATCGCCACATTGGAGGCAGTTGCTTGGGGGGACTTTGATGCTATCAAGAGCCTGCAATTTGGGGATCTTTGTCTTGCAGCAAAGTATGTTGCTTTTGTTTGACACAGTACATCGATCACTAGTTTAATGGTGTAAAACTTCTTTCATAAAATGGTTTGTGTCCAGATAAACTCGTCTTTATGACCCGTCAAAGCTTTTAGAGCTCGCCATAGCTTGCTAACTGCTAACAAAGAGACGAGTTTGTTTACAACACATCGCTCAGCAAAATTTTCTATAATGTTCCATCAACGTATATGAAATTTGTATACCAATAATTAACAGATTAATGTTGAACAGCAGTGCGAAGTAAATCTTGAATGAAAAGTAAAAAGAAAACAATAACTGATATAAAGTCATCAGATCATAACCTTGTATGATGTGATGGTGTTAAGTGGTCATGTTGAAGATTTGACAGCCATTGTGCGCGTCTGCTTTCAAACAACTTCGTTTTTGCCTCCCGTTAATTTCAATCACTGCTGGTATCACAAAATAAAATCCCTAGTTGACCGATTAGAGCAACCATAAACAGCACAGGTGTTAACCATTTTTAGAAACACATAACGGACTGTTATCCCACTCACTCGACCGCCTGCCCCTCTGGCAACATACAAATGTGACATCAAGCATTTGGGGGTCGGTTAGAATCACTGAATATATTTTAGAAGTACAAATGCTGCACCTTTCTTTATTACAAATGTACATTCATGTGAATACGGTATGTATCCCATGTCTCACTCTCACAAGCACGAAGAGCTATGAAAATCGGCTGTTAATTCAACATATGTATTTTGTGTGTATATGTTGCTACAGATGCTTCGCAAGTGATGATTTAAATATGAATAATTTTACACCCAAGTGAGTGCAATTCTTTAGAATTTCAAAATAAAATTGCGCTTATTTTGGATTTTTTTTCAGACTGAGAGGTATCGGTACAGTATCGCTATCGGCCGATACTGCACAGCCAGGTAGCGAAATCGGTATCGGGGCCAAAAAGTGGTATCGGAACAACACTACTTAAAACCATAGGTTTTACATACACTATAAAAAAGGCACACAATTTTTCTCACTGTCAGACTAAATTTGTACTGTTCTAGGTTAATTAGGATTACCATTACCTTTTTCTAAATGCCAGAATAATGTGGATATACTGTACTCAGCCACAAAGTATAAATTGTACCAGTAAAAAAAAAAAAAAAAAAGCATCACAAGAAAGGAAAAAGTATGTCACTCCAGAGTATGAGTCACATTTATGGGGGACGTTTATTTTCCAAAAACAAAGACCAAGAACTGTAGAGCTCGGACTCGCACCCAAAATTCCTGTTCCGTAATTATGGGTGCGCTCGGTCATGACAGGTGTGCCCCAGGGCTCTGTCCTGGGTCCCCTAATCTTCATCATCTACCTTCTTCCCCGTGGCAATATCTTCCGTAAATTCAATGTTAATTTCCACTGCTATGCCAATGACACTCAGCTCTACCTCTCCACAAAGCCCTCATCCACTCTGCCACCCACTACCTTGATTGACTGCATTGCTGAAATAATATCCTGGTTCGCCCTAAACCTCCTTAACACTAGAACAACTAAACAGTGACAAAACCAAGGTTCTCCTCATTGGCACCAAATCCACATTATCCAAAACACGTAGCTTTTCTGTCACTATCGACAACGCCTCTCTCATACCCTCTCCTCAAGTTAAGAGTCCGGGTGTCATTCTTGATAGCACATTAAAATTTCAATCACACATCAATAACACGACCTCATCACCTTATTTCCACTTGTGGAACATTAATCTTCTCCGTCCATCTCTCACCCCTCACTCTGCTGCCATCCTGGTCAACAACCTCGTCACTTCCTGTCTTGATTCCTGTAACTCCCTTCTCTGGGGCATAAATTACAACTAGTCAAGAATTCAGCTGCCCGCATCATAACCAAAACCCCCTCTATGCATCACATCACTCCTGTTCTCCAGCAGCTTCACCGGCTATCCATACAGTCTCCTATCCAGTTCAAAGTCCTCCTTTTGGCATTCAAGGCCATCAACAACCTCCCCCCCCATATCTGTCCGACCTCCTCCATCTTCTCTGTCCTTCCCGCACTCCCAGATCCTCCTCATCATTACACTTGTCTGTCTCATCTGCCCATCTATCCACAATGGGGAGCAGAGCATTCAGCTGATCTACTTCTCGCCTATGGAATGCTCTGCCACTCCACCTCAGAAACATTGCTTCATTCTCTCATTTCAAGTCTGAACTTAGAACACATCTCTTTATAACTCTCACCCATTTATGTAATTCCAATCTATTTTAATTTATTTTGAAAGCTCTCTTTCGTCTTTTCCTGTTAGTTTTATTTATTTTATTTAATGAATTTATGTTTGTACGGTGAACTTGAGTGACAGAAAGATGCCTTAAAATAATATTTGTAATTATTATTGTTAACATCAAGCTACTTTATGGCACTAGCTGTGTTGTTACCTTCATAAATGCTTCACTGGGAAAATGGCAAGAGAGTCTGGTTGCAGTCACCATTCTCGGCAAAGATTGTAGATTTGTGTTTTCCTAGCAAAGTGAAGTGGTGTCTTCTGGGTCCATCTCCTTAGCCACTCACAGCCAGCCATCACATTCCAAGAGATCCTATTGAAAACAGGAGCACTCACTCTCACACCTATACCTTAATTTCCGGACTATAAGCCGCACTTTTATATAAGCTGCGCCCACTCTATAAAAAAAAAAAAAAAAAAGAAAAAAACATACAATAAGCCGAACTTTTAGATAAGCCGCACCTATGTTGAAAAATTACATACCGGTATTTATTGCATTTACCATTTTGAACTGTAAATGTACATGTACCGGAATAGATTCTTTCCTAACAGTGCCTTTTAACACGGCAGCAACTTTGCTGATTAAAACTGACCAGAAAGAGAAAATAAACAGTACTTATCTTCATTTCACTGCCCGCTGCCACTCCAGGTTGTCAGTTAATGGCCACCTTTTATTGTTCTACTACATACTACATACCACCTAATGCAATAACCTAGTGCATAGCACCCTCGCCTGTTGAGGTCCTCCACCTGCAGTCACATCCCGTTAATGGCAATTGTACTGTAATTCCGGTTAGAACATCCCTAGTGGTGGAAGAAAAATCCACCAAACAGCCGCACTGGACTATAAACCGCATGGTTCAAAACCTAGGGAAAAAATAGCGTCTTGTAGTCAGGAAAATACAGTAGTAATGCAGTCCTCTATAAGCAACCCCCGCGAACAAACACTCATGAGAAGGCTGGGCGTGTATCTGTCAGTCGTTGCAATGATGATGTGTTTTCAATACATTGTGCAGCCCCGCTGTAAATAGTAATGTCTTGTTGTGACCGGCGCTGCACGCTAGCGGCAACAGCAGAGTTATGTCACATATTTGCCATGACTACAGTTCTTCATCTATTTCTTCTGCTTCAATTTATTCTTCTACTTTTTATTTGACGATTGGTAAATACTTTTGGTGCATATTGCCAGGTGGGCATTAGTGGTAGCGCTCTAGAGTGGTTTAGATCCTATTTGGCTGGCAGAACTTTTTATGTTAGCCTAGGTTGCTCTGAGTCCCGCTCTGCTCGTCTGCCGTATAGTGTTCCACAGGGTTCTATTTTGAGGCCCTTGCTGTTTTCATTGTATTTTGCTGACCCTAGGTTCCATCCTACAAAAACATGTTATTTCCTTATACTGCTTTGCGGATGACAGTCAGATATAAGACGCTTTCTCCTTAAGACTACTTTTGTCCTGTTTGGAGGAAATCAAAGCCGGGATGTCACTGAATCTCTTGCAACGAAAAGAAAACAGAAGTTCTGGTGTTCGGTCCCCGTGCCCTTCTTCATTCCACCCTATTGATCTGGGCCCCCTTGCGTCTCATCTAAACACACATTTTTCACATTCAGAGTCATTGTAGCCATTTGCCAAAATCAAAAAAGTTCATTTTATTTCTCATTAATGTACACTCAGCACCCCATCTTGACAGAAAAAAAATCTGAAATGTAGAAATTTCTGCATATTTATTAAAAAGAAAAACTGAAATATCATATGGTCATAAGTATTCAGACCCTGACGCATTTTATTGAGTAGAAGCACCCTTTTGAGCTAGTACAGCCATGAGTCTTCTTGGAATGATGCAACAAGTTTTTCACACCTGGATTTGGGGATCCTATGCCGTTCTTCCTTGCATATCCTCTCCAGTTCTGTCAGGTTGACGCAGATGGACTCCAGTAAAGGAGCAGAACCATCTCAAGGAGGATCAGAAGAAATGGCCAGCATGTGAGTTAAATATGAAGGTCGCTGCAAAGGGTCTGAATACTTATATCCATATGATATTTCAGATTTTCTTTTTTCATAAATTTGCCCATTTTTACGCCAAGCGCTCAGGCTCCAGTCTACCAAAACAGGGCCCAAAGAGTCAATGTCAATTCAAATCATTACATTAATACCATAGCAAGCGAACAACATGGCCGAGAAGTAATTGTTTCTCATAGCATACACGGTCAGGGTTTCCTAAAATACACACATGCTAACTTTATACACACACTCATAATACAAGCAGGAACAAACGAATTGTGAAGAATTAATGCCCCTATCCCACAGAGTGGCGAACAATCGTGTGTGTTTTCGAAGGCAGCAAATGTTGCGTTCATGTTCGGTCAATGTCGCAAATGTTTGCAAAACATTCGGGAACAGTTTCCTTACAGTTTTAGTGCTCTTTCTTGTCGCAAGGAAATTTTGAACATATTCAAAATAACCTTGCGACAAGAAACGTATAGGCGAACCCCTGCCAAACGTCTGGCGACCAATTGGCGAACGTTTGCAACCTTGAACAAACCCTGGCGTGAACGCACATTTTTTTACATTCATCAGGAGTCAAGAATGTTCGCCCCTCAGTTGTATAGGGGCTTAAGCGATTTTTCTTGGTCTTTTTTTTCTATGTATGATTTGAATGAATGAGTTATTAATAGCTGAAAGCAAAATGGTGTCGGCCGTTGGTGGCATTGGATTACTCTAATTGGCTGTTAGCTAGCAAATCAGTGCAGGAGATATAAGTAGACCATGAGATAGAAAGCAAAGCCAGTGCCAAGAAAATGGCATTATCTCGTGAATTAGGCTCAGCAAAATCTTGCTTCTTACTTAGACTTGTTGCTGCTGGATTAGGATTGTATGGCCTTGTTCTGGATATGTGTGAATTTTATTTCATGGAACCCTGACTGAGGATGGAAGAAAGAATGACACATGCACGGCCACCCCCTCACTGAGGTGTTGTGTAACCCTGGCCACCCCACTCAAAAATGTCTGCCCGGATGTTGTCCTTTGCTAAGGTCCGTTCTCCCAGCTTCCAAGATGAATTAAAAATTGAAGACTGTAAGATGCTCTTGTGTTTTGTCATTGACAAATAATATCATAATCAGAACCTTAAAATACACAAAAAATATACATAAATAATGCTTTTTTGTTGTTCCTGGTATAACAGATGTTTTTGTTCTCATGGAAACTCTTTTTTTCCGGGGTGGTAACAAGAATCCCATGCTGACAGTTTTGCTCAGAGCCAAGGGTGGGAACCCTGCGTATTTATTGCATATACTCCATTTTTTCTCATGCATATGTGTGTGTAGTATGTGCGTAGTTTGTGCGTGTGCGTGTATGCATGCATATGCATGTCTTCATGGTAACTACCGGTACATAAAATGCACCTGTTGTAATCATTGTGAGGGATTGGAGTGAAGTCCATTGTTTTAAACCACACTAACACAATGTTTTAGCCCTTTTCCTGATGCCTCTGAGTCAGAATCATTGCACTCTCTAAAGTAATAGTAACTTGTGATTGTCCTCTTCTCCTACAAAACAACAAAAAAGCATGTTATTCCTCTAACGCATCTGACTCAGATCAGTTGCTTAGTGACCAACCAGGGAAGTAATGAACATTCCTCATCCCTTCTCCTCTGTCTGTCTCATTTAAGAAATTTATCACGTTGTCTTTATCTGTCTGGAAGACGCATGGCATTTCAGTGCAGTGACTGATTGTCCTGTGCAATGTTTTTCTTTATGTGGGCAGAGAATATAAACACAGAAAAAAAACTTAATTTTGGCCAGGACAATAGCGGACATTAAATTGCCACTGCTTCCCATGGGTTGAGGTAACATTTCCTGAAATTAGTGTCTTGCTATTTATATTTATATTTTGCAGTTGTATTTTAATGTTTGTTTGTTTTTTTTTACATCATGGTCAGCCAGGGGACTACAGATGAAAAATAACCTTTTGGCTAATTCTGCCTTTTTTAACCATGATTTTTCATGTGTTATGTGAAATTGCACTGTTCCTTTTCAAATAAATTAATCTAAAATTCAGTGCAGAATGATTTCACTAAGATTATACAAATGTAAAGAGTTACCCCCACACAGGAAGCAATGATATTTCACACTAGATCCTGGGGTAGTACTGGTAAATCAAGGATTTTTTTGTCTGTGTTTGTGCACTTGATCAGCTGTTTTGTTCGATGGAGTGTGATATTAAATATCACTGAACTGAATTTGAGTTGTAAATCCTGTAATATAGTCATTAGTAGACCAGCCTGGATGCCAACCTCTCGTGTTGTCATCGAGCTGGTGTCAGTTGCTAATCTAATAGTCTGAGTTTTGTGATTTTAAGACCTAATTTTAAGAAGCTAACATTTTTGTTTATTACTTGAATTTATTGGCTTGGCATCTTGAGCTTTTCCTAATTGTCTGTTAGTTGTTAATGTTAAATGACGGCTATTCCAAAAACATTTTGATACAAAGTTCATTATTGATCACATAGAATCTCAAAGAATCAGTTTGGAAACAGTTTTTCCCATGTCTAACATTCAACTGTTTGCTCTAATGTCAAACTTTTGCAATAAAATAGCCAGAGCTGCGCATCGCCTAACCGCCAGCGATTCCCGTCTGCATATTTAAATGACCCATGTGGTCCTAGTCCGTCCCTCATCAGCGACAGCCAATCAACGTCGAGAACGTAATCACGCCAAACGCAGGCGCCGCACGAGCCACCAAACAAAGAAAAAATATACAAAAACAACCGACAGGCGCACAGTGTGGTGATGGGTGAAATAAAAACAATATGGGGCACATGTCATTGCGTCTGTGGGACTGCAAGGTACACAACACTGTTTTATTTTTAATTTTTTCCTTTATCGGCCGCATGTCAGGAATGCGGCATCTGCGTGTGACGTGATACAGGTTAAGTCCGTTCTCTACGTCGTTTGGCTGACTCGGACCGGCTGAGACTCCGTGGGTCGTTTGAATAAGCAGACGGGAACTCTGTGGCGTTAGATGATGTCCGGCTCTGCAAATAGACTTTAGGAACTTCCCACGGAAAAAAAGTTGTCTGCTGTCAAAAACCATTAAATCGCTCCCCAATTTGAGTTTTGTTGATGCGTGACGGACTAGCGATTTATTTCTTGTAAGGCGAGTGTCTTAACATCAGTAGGGCCAATAGGTATTGGGCAACTTGAAAAATTGCAAGTTCACCCATTTAAAAAAATAAGAGGTTTGTAATTTTCATCATAGGTACACATCAAGCGTGAGAGACAGAATGTCACAAAAAAAATCCAGGAAATCACATTGTATGATTTTTTAAACAATTTATTTGTGAAAATGGGTGGCCCATAAGTATTGAGCAAACAGCAAAAGTTACTTTTAGTACTTTGTAATGTAGCCTTGGTTTTGGCAATGACAGATGTCAAACAGTTTCTCGAGTTCTTGAGAAGGTCTACACTCACTTTAGTTGGTATTTTGGCCCACTCCTCTGCACAGATCTTGAGAGCTATGATGTTTGACGGCTGTCGCTTGGCAACACGGAGTTTCAACTCCCTCCACAGGTTTTCGATTGGGTTGAGGTCTGGAGACTGGCTAGGCCATTCCAGAACCCTGATATGCTTTTTACAGAGCCACTCCTTCGGTTTTGTGCTTTGGATCGGTATCATGCTGGTAGACGCAGGCACCTTTCATCTTCAATTCTCTGACTGAGGGAAGGAGGTTTTTACCCAAAATGTCACAATACATGGCCCCATTCATTTTCCCCATTTCCCCAGTCTTCCTGTCCCTTTTGCAGCTAAACATCCCCAAAGCATGATGTTTCCACCCCTATACTTCACAGTAGGTATGGTGATCTTAGGATGCAACTCGGCATTCTTCCTCCAAACACGACGAGTGGTGTTTAACCGCAAAGTTCAATTTTGGTCTCATCTGACCACATTACATTCTCCCAATCCTCCTCTGGAAGGTCCAGATGGTTTTTAGCAAATTTCAGACGGGCCCTTACCTTACGTGACGCAGATTTCTGTCTTCAAAGCATTGACCAGTTCCCGCCGTGTAGCTCTAGGCTGATTCTTCACTGTTCTCCGGATCATTTGAACGCCACAGGGTGAGATCTTGCATGGAGCCCCACTCCGAGGGAGATGTCAGATGTCAGTGATGTTCTACTTCTTCCATTTTCTAATAATATTTCCAACTGTTGATCTTTTCTCACAAAGTTGTTTTCCAATTGCGGTTTGACTCATCTCAACTTTGCGCAGTTGTACAATTTCATCTCTGGTGTCTTTGAGTTGTTTGTTTTTTAGCTGGCCAATGTGATTTCCTGGATTTTATTTTAATTTTTTTTTTACATTTTGCCTCTCCTGTTTGATGGGTACCTATGATATAAATGAAAACCTCTCATCTTTTTTAATGGGTGAACTTGCACATTAAGTTGCCAAAAACTTATTGTCCCCACTGTAAATGTCTTAAACTGCCTTGTTAATATTTGTAACTGGAGTTTTCTACCCATTCTAGTGTATGTTTTCCCCAGGTACGAAGGCTTCCTCTGAAAACATGCATGATAGATTAATTGAAGGCTGTAAAATTCCCAAAGTTGAGTGCGAGTAGCTGTTTTCTGTTTCCTGCAATTGACTGGCCAGCGGTACAGATTGTACACCACCCATATGCTCCAGTGACCCATGACCCTATTGAGGAAAAAAAACAGTATTGGTAATGAATTCTTAGATCAAGATTAACTAAAAAAACATTTGACTGCGGTGGAAAAACATGCCAACATTCAAGCACCACCTCGAGCTGGTGTCGTGGTGAACATCAATGTGAGATGTAATGATTGTGCCTCTGAGGTGAGTCACTGTTAAGACTGCATCTGATGTATTACACTTGTTAACAGCAAATTTTAATCTGAGATGGCTTTGTCTCCCTATCCCTGAATGTATTTTGGATGGTTATTTCAAGAATGCCTCTACCTTTGCCTTTCTAGCACATCAGTGGTTTGTTTTTTGTTTGTTTTGGGTGTTCTTTTTTGCCAGGACATTTCAGAAAAAAAACGTCCACCTGATATGCTAGAGGGAAAAATAACAAGCAGATTTGCAATCCGATCAAATAAATCATCTCGTTTACTTGATTCTTTGATTTAAAAAAAATAATAATAATAATTGTTAACCAATGGTATTGCCGACCATTAATTATATTGAGTAGACAGACAGACAGACGTGTGTACCACGTGACTATGTTGAAAACACACGGTATTCATTGCTATTACTGGTACCCTGATACGGTAGCAAAAAAAAAAGGTAAAATGTGTGGTGGAAATCCTTTGATATGCTCACTGCGTTGCAATCTCACAAGATATGCGGCTCATGTTAAAATTGTATTTCCACACAATTTGAGCAATATGATTACAATGGTTGCAAATAACTGCACAATCGGTGGTTCTATGACTGGATGTCAACATACAGCTCTCCCCTCATAGACACATTTTGTAAATGCCATTGACTTAAAGTATTTCCCCCTCATCTACTTCAGTTTCTTCTCTCTATCTCATCCCTCAGTCTTACCATCTGTCATTTCATGTCTTTTGTATTGTTCCCCCTTCTTTTCTGTCCATCCTCGTTCTCCCTGTTCTTCCCCAGAGCCATTGGAGGAGCATCATGTGGCCCAATTGTTGCGTCAGTTCTCCACAGAACTTAGTCTGGGCTGCCACCTCTCTCTCGACGGTGCACTCACCCACCATCTCCACCATTGCTCCTACCACCTCCGTCTCTTCCGAAACTGGCTTATCTCTGGCCAGGACCCCATAGAATATCTTCATGGTTAGCCCCTGGCCCGCCCTCTATGCCCAATCTCATGCCTTGTCTGACCACTGCACTCGGTGTAGTCTTGGACTGTGCTTGGCCTGTGGTGGACTCGTGTTTTGCCACTTGATTTGTTTTGCATGCTTGCCTGTTTCTGTGGCTGTGCCGACTGCAAGCTGGCTTGGTGCACATAAAGCCGCCTCTCTCCTTCCCCACCTCTGATGAACTGAAGACAAATCTGCCTCTACGAATTGATTTGGTAGCTGGATATGAATTAAATACATTTTTAAATCGCAATTTAAATTTTCCATCACCTATTTTCATTACGTTTGCTTACTTAATGGGCAAGTCGACCCCCAAATGTCCTTTGCAGCCCCACTGATTAATTTTGCGTTTGTCTAATATGAGCTAAGCCGTAATAATCCACACGTTTTTGTACATCTCAGGGGGCGGCCATTTTGACACTTTTTGTCGACTGAAAATGACATCACAGTTGCTCAGGGCTCAGGTAATGATCACTCATGGCTCAGCTTCAGAAAACAGGTGAGCTAGTGTGCACCAAAGCTCATAGAGGCTGAACGACCAGTCACAAGTTAGCACTAGTAGTAAACACTTTAGTCCAGTCTGTGCGTTTAATAACTTGATGCCACAGGATCCTCCTGTGTTTCTGAAATGTTTCCTCCTGGAATTGAGAAACATTTTAAACCCCTTTCCACTCCGGCTCGCACACCCTGTACACACAATAGCTAGGCACGTTGATATTTTTTGAAACTATTCAAAAATTATAACGACTCCACACTAAAAAACACGAAATCTTCACAGCCACATACATGTGTCTTCCGGTGAGTCAATGATATTCACACAGCTTTTGATCATGTGGAATGAAAACGTGTCTATACCCATCATCTTGTGGTCTGTCCAACCCCCCACCCCCCATTTTACTGACTTGCCTAGCCAAAACACATTTTACTTTTATCCAATAACACTCAATTGAAGTATGTGTTGTAATTAACTTTATTTAATCTTGCATTTAGATAACTAAGAGTATTATGAAAAACGATATACAAATAAAACATCACAAGCTAAGGATAGGTATTCGGCTTTCGAGTGTAATTTCAGGATGAACCTAAAATGCACAGTAACATTTTAGAGGTGAACTCAATTCAACCTTTCAGCTTTTGCATGCACATATTTGACTGTTCAATATTTCATTTTTTCAGAACTTAAACAGACTGTTCTCTAACAGTGAGCTAAATGGCAAAATTCACGACAGGTGTTTTTGTTTTTAATTACCAAGGAAATCCACTTCTATGCTTTCTGTGCCCTTTCCAGTCTATCTCTACACATGTTCTATACATAAAAACAATGTGAGACAATATCATTGCAGTCCATTGGACCACACAGCTAGCTTCCAATAGGGGAGGAACAGCGAGGAAGTATCTGAGTGTATTGACCATACCATAATCGTTGGCTTCGTGTTCGTGAATAAGCTACAAGCCATGCTATTTTCTAAGTTAACCTAGCTAGCACATTTAACAACGCAAATAAGTAAGTGCTTGTGTGATATGAATCCACTTCTCACAGACATCTGGCTGAAAACGTGTTAAATCGGAGCATGTCCAACTTTGCACAGCAAAATAGATGGCAATTTAATCAATGTGCACTCTGGAAAGAAAATCGACTGGCTAAACTGAACCGGAAACTGGAAAAGAATTACTGTACGCTATGTCAGCCAGGAGTCTCCTATAAAGTTACAATTATATGAATATAAGTAATAATGTAAGCCATTTCGAAAATGGATGACTGCATATTAAAAGTACATAAATATAGTATAAAATACTCATTTGTAATGATAGTAATTTGTTTTCACAATAGTCTTGAGTTTTGATTTTGAGTTTTGAGGTCTGCACAATAAATGTTCTAAAAATTATATTACAGTCAGTTAATTTAATCTTTTTTTTTTAATCAGTTTAGCTTTGCTCACAAAATAGTTTGCTGCTACATACATTGTTGATTATATAAAAAAAATTGTTAGCATTGTTTTCAGCATTCTGATTGGCTAAGGTACTGTAGACCAACTTGAATAAGTCTCTTCCGTCGAACGGACGTGATAGTGTTGTCGCCCTCCACCGTCGGGAAAGATTAGAAATTAAGCTTGCACGTCCTAAAAAACAACCTGAGATTCAACCTCTGATGCAAAGAAGAAGCAATAACTCCAGCAAGTCTCAACATCAAGAACCCTATCCCAACCAGAAACGTAGTAAAAATCATAAACCGTAAATAAAGACGAGCGAACACAAAGACAAAAAGCAGAACAAGTAAACAAGAAAGCCATAACAGACTGCAGACCTAACAGCCACTGCAAAAGAAATAATCACATTATGGACTGGGAGAAGAGGAAAGTCATCACAACAGAAACCGATAAATCGAAATAAGAAGACTTGGAGACCATCAAAAGGGACGAGGGGGCATACATACTCCTGCACGCCTTCAACAGCGTTGGGGAGGTGGAGTGCAGTTTTGATTGGGTAACCTGTAAATATTATAGTGCGTTCATGTTCATCCTGAAATTTCATCCAAACGCCAAACAGACATAACTTTTGTGAAGTGTGTGTGCGGGTGTGTACACGTGGACAAAATTGACAAAAATGGGTCCAACTCTGTTCATGCAAGAAAAACCCACAGAGTTGAAAGAAATAACTTGAATCTGGCAAAAGTAATGACATTTTGTCACAACATGATATGTTCTGGGCCAGCTTTGTTGCATCGGGCAAAGAATGTCTGCAATTTGTGCAGCATACAATGAAATCTAAAGACTATCAATGTATTTTAGAGAGAAATATTATGCCCGGTGTCAGAAAGCTTGATCTCAGTCGCAGGTCATGGCTCTTGCAACAGGATAATGACCCAAAACACAGAAGAATGGTGAAGAGCAAGACATTGGACTATTGGGAAGTGGTCTTCTGAGCCATGATGTAAATCCTGTTGAACATCTGTGGAAGGAGCTGAAACAGGCAGTCACAAGAAAGCATCCTTCAATCCTGAGACAACTGGGCAGTTTGCTCATCAATAGTGAGCCAAAATACCTGCTGAGAGGTGCAGAAATCTCATTCAGAGTCACAAAAATGGTTTCATGGCAGTGACTGCGCCAAAAGGTGGTGCAACACAATATTAAAGGTATCGGCATTTTAATTCAGGCTTGTCTAATGAGTTTTTTTTTGTTTTGATTTTGTTATTTTAAATCTGTTGAATCGCAATTAGAAAGCAATTCCTGTCGTTTATTGTTAATTTTCGTGAAATGTTTATTACTTTGTTAGGTTCAAGTTATTTCTGTGGCCACTATAGGATTTTCTTTCCTTAACATGGACCAACAATTCTCCCCATGTGAATATATGTGTATTAAGAATAAGAATAAGACTCTTTTTTTTTTTTTTTTTTAAAGTCATATACACAATATTTGACATTTGTATTTGACCCATCACAGCAAAAACACACCGTTTGTGGCACACACTTGAGCAGGTTGTTGCTTAAGCGCCCGGGGAGCAATTTGGGGGGACCTATATCTTGCTCAAGGACACCGCAGAAGTGTGTCCGGGGATGGTCTTGAACTGGGGTTCCCTACGGTGCCAGATGACAATTTTAACCATGACTGCTGAATTTAAAAAAAAAAAAAAATGGTATAATTATATGAATATATAATTACATATGTAAATCAATTAAGTATGTAAATAAACAGAGGTGGGCATTCGTCAGTGCCTTAGTCCGCCTGAGTTCTCATCTATATTTCTGGCCCGCCCGCCCGGTCGGTCCCAGTCAGCCAAACGCGGTCGAGAACGGACTTACCAGTTAGCACGTCACTCGCACAGCGGCGTGTCTACTTGCCGATTGGCTGTCGCCAACAAGGGATAGACTGGTACCATATGGGTCGGACAGAAATACAGACGGGAACTTATTGACGGATAGACAATGCCCACCATTGAAAATAAACATACATATTTGTGTATATATTTGTAAACAGCTATTCTAAATTAGTCACCATTGTCAATATTAGCTACAGTGGTACCGCTTACTTATGAAATTGATTAGTTCTGGAAGAAATTTCTTAAGTTAAAAATTTTGTAAGTAGACGCGTTTTACATGTAAATTCCCTAATCCGTTCCAAACCCTCCATAATTCAGACATAAATGTTTTATGAAGCATAAAAATGCATCAAACAACAAATACATGTTACAATTAGATTACTGCACAATAAATGAGAGTTGTGCATCATCTAAAAAAAAAAAAAAAACAACAGAGTAAAGAATAAACATGATGGTCATTTACCTTTTAATTGCTGTCCTCATCGCTTTTTGCCCTCTTTGGTTCATGTTCTCGCTCAGAAGTGGTTTTTGCCTGGCGTTTTTCTAAAAAAACTGATTTAATAATGTGGTGACTGTCGATACATTACGGTCCTATTTTTTGGCGAGATCAACCAAACGTATCCCTTTTTCATACTTTTCTATTATCTCTTGCTTTGTTTGTATGGACAAAAAAAACGATTCTCTCCTTTTTTTTCTTTTCCTCGTTTCTAATTCACGTCAAAGTATCGGAACACCTCATGGCCCGAGGGGCGAATGACGAGGACGCTGCATCGACATATCTATCACACACATATCTATCGACCTGTCTATACACACACATAGACACATACGGTAGAGGTCCCTCTCAGCCAACGGGATGCCAGGAAGATGCTAGGTAATGGCCAATGGCAGAGCAGCTATGAGTATGTTGCGTTCAGGAAACTCTGGAGCTGCGAGTAGCAGCCCATACTGTATTTTTACCTTTCGTATCCGGAAATTTCTTTCGTAACAAGAGGCAATATTTTCCTGTTGAGGCGTTTAGTAACTTGACAATTTCGTATGAAGAGACGTTCGTAAGTAGAGGTACCACTCTAGATGCATTGTTAATTCTACTGTAAGCAAATCTCTCCAGTGTACCTGTCAGGTTACCAACAGTAGAACGATCTCATTATGTTTCCTTGTCAGTGAATCGTCGTTATTTTTCCCTTATGCTGGTATTCAACCACAGCTATTTCTTTTCATCAGGTGGATCCAGCTGTTCAATAACAAAGAAACTTGAAGCACAGTGACATCACTGTAGTGTTTGATTATTGATACTTAAAGGTAAAAAAAAAAGTCACATGAAGCATAACTACGTAATAGTCTATTTTCTTGCTATGCAACAAGGAATTCCAGAGAACATCTCAGTGAGTGTCATGCTATGGCAGTTTAATTCATCAAGACCACACTCTCTCATCATTGGCCTTCATCTTGATTTGAAGGAAAGGTTTTTCACATAAATTAACGTGACCCTAATGTCCCTATACCATACTTAAATAAGCATGATTTGATTGTTTTCTCAGTTACTCTGCGTTTGTGCATTTTCAAAGTCATCCTCTGCTGAGATTGTAGATGATGAGTTGGAGCTTGATGCTTTGTAACTGAGCAGCTCTGCTGATGTGTGGCTTTGGTTGTCCGCTAACAGCTGTCGACTGACTCTGATAACGTGTCGGACCTGATGTTGCAGCTGCTGTGTGCTGCTGGAATTGAGCGCGTGCGGGAGGGCTCACTAAACGGCTGTTCCACTTTTAGAATCTGCTTGGGCCTCTGATTTTGTAGACCTATTTGATACGGCACGATGTCGTGTTGACGTCCCAGCATGGGCTTTGAATCTTAGCTGTGTGGAGCTGAAAGGTAGAATGTGGTAGCAGCTCACAACACGTTAAGGTGTGTTGTGAACAAAGCCGGATAGCGAGTATTAAACGGGAAGTACTGAACTGCTGTCTCATGTGTCAGCCGGTGTGGTTCAGCCTAGCTGCTCAACTGGCCGCCCAGACCACCTGAGAGCTGATAATGTATGTCTGTCTGTACCATCTCTGTCCTGTACCACAGGCTTTGAAGGCTGTTCCATGGTACCCTCCATCTATCCTCTGGAAACACTACACAACTCGCTATCACTCAAACAGGTCAATGAGTTCCTCACAAGCGTGTGCGAGAGTGCCGGGGATCCACATACAAGGACCACCAGAGGTTAGCCACTTACTCTATATGAATCATGGTGGGCAACTGTAAATATTTGGAATAATCGTCACCTTCTTCGTCTTTGGTTGTTTGTCTCCTCAGCGCTGTCAGCCATGTTTGGTGCACACAACCATCAATCAGGGGACGGTTCGTACATCCCCCACCGAGTTCTCTCCTCGTCCATGTCCCTCAGGTCTCGTTCAGACAAACCTCCGTGGTGTGAGTATTGAACTTTACTCGACATTGTTGTACTTCTACTGCCTTACAAGT
Source organism: Filicampus tigris (assembly GCF_054856515.1). NCBI lineage: Eukaryota > Metazoa > Chordata > Actinopteri > Syngnathiformes > Syngnathidae > Filicampus > Filicampus tigris. Next base: position 27,634,712 of record NC_141219.1, read on the forward strand.
GTTCATCTTGCCACGACTACTTCCTCATGTACATGTGGCTGACTGCAATTAGTCTCAAATATATGAGACATGGTGCTAAAGCCGCATGTAGGATATATGTACAGAAATAGATTGGCCCTAGGTGTATGAATTAGGACTGTCATTATCGATATTATGGGAGGATGGAAGCCCACAAAAGGGTACACACCACCTTGTTCAATACCCCAATACATGGTGAGAGTTGTTTTTTGCACAGACGCAGTGATAAAAGTCACTGCCAAAAATGTTTGTAGTTGATTCTCTGAGATGGGGCATTGTCCCAGTCAACATGACGCCAGCCAAAATCATCCAGATGTCTGCTGCCTTGCATGACCAGTACAATACAAATATAACCATCAAAAAATATATTTGGTTGTTACAAGGGGTAAAAAAAGAAAATATGTTCACCTTTGCTTGACCTGCCAACAGGATCTGGATACACAACCTAATGTATGGGAAATATGTACATCACAAATGTAGAGAGCTGGGCACTTGACCCTTTTTTGCCCGTCCGGCCGCGACCCTCCACACTTGACCTGGGTACCCTTCCGGCCGCGACCCCCCCCCCCCCCGGCCATATTCATAAACATTGTCGGCCCCGCCGCGTTCCGACCACCCCACCCCCAAAAAAACGTGCACGATGCCCCCGCGGGAGAGATGCTAACTGAAGAGGTTTATTTAAAGACAATTGGCTGGCTAACTTACTATTCAAACCCGCTGCGTACACGCTTCAAACGCGCCACTTTAATACTCACGTACTTATCCATATAGTGTATGGACCTACTTTTCCAGGCGTAGTTATTCGCCCTGTGATTTCCTCAGTGCACCGCGGCGAATCAGCGATTCAACTCGTCTGTGAATGAATGCCGTTTACGCAATAAAAAGAAGCTGAGCTTCGAGACTTCTCCAAGTTATTAAGTTTTGAAAGACACAATAACCCAGCTGCGTGTACTTACTTCCATTGCGAGCCATGGGGTTGTTTTTGTCTTATTTTATAATTATTTGGGTCGAACAGACGACAAGTCTGCAAGCAACAAGTGACTTATTTTCCACACTCCCCTCCTTCACACTTCCCTGCCTTAAAAAAAAAGCATGCCAGCAAACCACTACACAGCAGGTTTGCTACGGCGTATTTCCGGGAGTAGGAAAGTGCATGATGTGCCAGTGTCATACTTGAGTGCTGCGCGCAGCTTGATTTTCCTCCCGGACACAATTTGTTTTGAAAGAAGCCTAAAAAGAAGCCTTTAACCGAGTCGGCTGAGATGAAATTTGACTGCCTCGCCAGCACGTCACACGCATGAGGGCCGATTAGTGGGCCGGACTAAAATCCACTTCCGGCCATGCTTAGTCCAGCCCTTTTTTAAAAAATTTGTCAGCCCCCACCCTCCGCCCCAAAAATGGGCGTCCGGCCCAGGGACGGACTTGCCCAGCTCTGCAAATGTATATACACTTTTTTGTTGTTGTTGCAGTCACACACATGACATTTTCTGCACTTCAGACTTGCATTTGCACTAGTTTACACCAACTATTTGTTCCTTATTGAAAAGCATCCAAACTATTTTTGTACTTGATTCAGTGGTTTTAGCCATCCTTTTTCAAGGTTTTTAAAAGGGTTCAAGTAAGACAAGACCTACTGTATTACTTGTCATCATGTATAAATATGCAATTATGTGTCATAGTATATAAATATAATAAATACACATTTTTTAACCAAAACATGTTTTACATTTTGGACTAATGTACATGTTCTTTGTACATAAATGTAAGATTATGTAAATGTTGTTCCCATATTTTTGCTAGACACTTAACTGCTTCAAACAGAGACTGAGGGCTGAGCAATATGACCTGACATTCATATCATGGTATTGATTGAATATTTTTGCTCCTAACATTAATGGTGAGTGTAAAAGTGTAAAAATCATAACGGGTGTATTTCTAATTGGGCTATTTAAATGTGAAAAGGTAAATATTTCCTGTTAAAAAGGGTCAAAAAGTATCCTATTCATTCTTCTCTCTGTTTCTTTTCGTTCAAACTTTGCATTTCCATGTAAACATGCTGCTCTAACAAATGAAAAAAAAAGTAAATTTGCAAAGCTGAAGTAAATAAAAATAATTTTGAGAACTAGTACTGTGTAGATCTCCAAACTCGGTACTCCGTGGTACAAAATAGTACAAAAGCAGATAACATTGCTGATACAATAAGTATTTATACTTTTGACATCAATGTCTTCATCATGGCTGACGTCACCCTTAAACTCATCCGGTATTCGAGCGTATGCTAAATTGCTAGAGTAGCCGTCGTCTTATTTTATGTCTAGATACGTAGTAATTGTAATACACTTAAAAAAAAATTAAAACTCATTTTTTGTTAGACCAATCTCGTCTTGCCCATTTCGGCTCTAATCCGGAGCGTCCGTTTGCGATTCCGACTGCGAACTTCGGCCGACTTTCACGAGCAAAGTCCCCCCTCACAAAGACTGCTTGCTTCCTCGCCTAAGAAACGTTCAAAGTTGGACGATTTGTTGTCGTTTTAATTGTTAGACGTGCTACCTACAGCTTAGCCGCCGATCTCATGTAGCAATGCCGGCACACAACTTTGGGACTTATACACGTACCTTTCCCCATCTGCGATTTGAACAGGGCAGCCAGAATGTTCCCAAACAGGAGACCGCAGTGTACCTTTGAGCACTGGCTTGTTTGCATATTCGTTTGCTCCTCTTTAGTGCCGCCGCCCTCCTCTCCCGCGTGCAACAGTCAATAGCGCCAGTGCGTAATCTCGCGCAATAATAAGTGGACCGAAACGAACGCGAGTGGACCGAACCGAACATGCCATACCGACACGTGAACGAGTTGCGCAGCCCTAAAAAACGTGTTTGAAGATTAGTCATATAGGTGGACAGAGAGGGTAGGGTGCTTGCCCAACGTTTAACGCAAAACATTGCAAGTCACAGTTGAGTCTTATTCTAATTCATGCTTCGTTTTTATTTTACGCCTACAGACAGCAGTGGTCCATCCAGTACCGTATCCAGCGCCGGACCATCTTCTCCCACTACGGCCGACACCTCCCCACGTTTCAGTTTCAGTGATAAGATTTCTCTCACTCCACAGAGTAGTGAAGAAACCCATTCCTCTCAAAACCTCTCTTCGCAGCCTGCAGCTCCACTGGCATCGCAAGTTCTTGACCCAAATTCCTCCGCCGTTTCAAACCCCTCTGAAGTACCACAGACTCCAAATAACTCACCAGAGGATGACGGCGAGCAATGCAACGTCGTTGACGGCCAACCCGATGAGCCTGAACACACACAGGAAGGCCAAGAGAGTTGTTCAAACGCGGACCTTTCCGGTTGCGGGGTTCTCGATGTTGGTCTGAGGCCACCCTGCTCCCCACTAGCCGAGCTCTCTCTCGGTCGGATGGAAGGCGGCTTCTGTCTGCCGAGCTCGCTGCCTGTGCTGCTGGAGCTGCGAGAGAGCAGCAGCGAGGCGGGTTCCAGCTCCCAGACGCCCATGTCTCCCGAAGGACACGACGAGTTCTTCGACACCCAGGAGTCGGTGGACTTGTGGTTGGACAGTCCCGAGAGTCCCCCGGAGTCTGAGACACCTCTTGATCCCCCAGCACAGCCATGATGCCACAAAGATGAACATCAGTGGAATTATTCAGCCTGTGCAGCCGGGTAATGAGCAAAATACTGGGGCTCTACTTTGTCCTGTGACTTGGTGTTATGTTGTCAATGCTGTTCATTGCCCCGTAAAGACATATTGACATGAGCCCAATTTCACAAACAACTGGTCCAGTCCATCCGAGGTAACCTCATATAAATGTTTTAACAACACCATTATCTATGGACAGGTTATCTCAATGTTCCGTTTTCAGTAAGTTACTAATGTCATCTTGGTGGTTAGAACGTCGTGTGTTTACCTACACTGACGAAACAAGTTTTCCTCCACACTGTGGTACCTTGACTTGCGAGTGCACCAACTTAGCTACGCTTGGTCAATTGTGTGTTTTATCGTTTTGTTTTGTGTTGTGAGACAAAATTTGAGATATGATCGTCCTGCGTCTCACAATAAAATTGGAGATACGAGTTAATTAAGTTACAAGCTCAGTCGTGGAACGAATTGCATTCATAATTCAGGATAGTATTGTATTTGATTTTGTGTCTTGATTTTCATTCATCCCAAAGGGTATCGTAAAAACAGCTAAAGGCCCCGATAGACCAAACTCACGTCGGAGGTCGTGAAGCGTCGTGGCGTCTTTAAGCGCTGTCTGATTGGTGTAGTGACCACCGTCGTAGTGTCGTAACGTATGTTGAATCGGCGTCGCCAGTCGTCACATTTTGTCACTCTGATTGGCTGTTAGCTAGCAAATCAGCGCGCGAAGCACCAATGTGAAGTGACTAAAAGGCGGAAAAACAGTGAGCACGCCTCCGCTGCCTTAATCTTTTGACAAGTACAAGAGCAAGGGTTGACAATGTAAGTATTTCACAATACCGTGTCAAGAACGTGATGGTTTAGTTTGCGTGGGAGTTCATCGTGAGTGAAGAATAGAGCCGAATGCATTTTTTACGTTGTTATAATCCGCCCCAGGCCAACACCTTTCCGGTTGGAGATTTCTAACCATGAGAAATGGTGACTACCGCCGCCGATGGTATGGAAGCGTATTACATCTTATGCATGCGCAGAAGGTACTTTAATGGTCAGCGTCGCTGTCTGTCGTTGCGGTGTATTCCTCCGGCGTGACGTGCCGACAGCCGGCCGGACGCCACAGGGGGTGAACGTCCTTTTGGTGTATCAGGGCCTTTAGAGTACATCTAACCTGTTACTATTCATGTTGCATATCAGGTCATATGTGGTAGCACATGCTAAAAACAATACTGCCTGACCTGACGCTGTTGTCACTTGTCCAGAGCTGCTTGGACAGTTTGTACTTTGTGGTGAGGTGTGTACAGTACTGCCAACTGCCAAAGTCCTTAATGCCTTTCAGGTTTTCCTGTTAGAAAAGAAATATTTATTTTGACAATGCATTTTAGGGAGAAGGATATTTTCAATAATGGTTGTGCTGTTAGTTGTTAAACCACACCCTTGTTAGAGCAACTTAATACAAATACTCTACTCAAAGGTTACATTTGACTTATGATGGTGCTTTTATTGTGGCAAGCACGTATGTAGCAGGCATGTAGAGACTGACTGCGCACATGCTCGAAAGCTCTTCAGATAGACCATTAAGCTGATGCGACACTTTTATCCACGATCCTGGACTGCGAGATGGCACGAGTGAGTTGTTGAAATTGTACAATCATCTTGTCGGTGTGCACTGGGATAATAATGGCACAGTTGATTGTGTTTGTGTGCTGCTTTTTGCTTTAGTGCAGGAGGTTGCTTTTTTCCTTCGTTAACACTGTTGAAATCTTTAAGTGTAAACGCTCTGCCACCTCCCTTGTACGTGGATGAAGACAAAGAGTTATAATAATTGTAATAAATGTCCAAAGTCTTTGTTCAAGAGAGAAAATCATTTCAATATGAATGACCTGATCTTGCAATAAACTCACAAACCTTCAAGCTGATATTTAATGACATTTTCTTTAGTGTGTGTGATTTCTTTTTTTTTTTTTTTAAGGAAACATGAATTTCTTTCACAATTTAAAATAATTCCCACGGATCAAGAGTTATAGCGCACCTACTGTCTTTTTAGTTTATACTGTGTCTTTTTATTTAATTATACAGTTAATCTACAGTAGTTTCATAGTACTTTATATTACTTTTTGAAGAAACAAGTATAAATCTTTAGTTGCAAAGAGTGTAAAAACACTGATTCCTTTATTTGTGTTAAAATGTGTGTGCCTTGAATTGTTCTACCGCTTTGTACTGGTAGCGTTTAATGTTGGACAAGAAAAAGATGAACTTGTTGCATATTTAGGCTGAATCTCAATATCCACACTACACTGTACGTTCCTCATTGAAGTGTACACCTAGCACTAGTGCACATCGTGTTCAAGAGTGCAGGTTGCAAGCGTGTGAAAATTGCAGAATTGGGACTGCGTTTTGCGTAATTGACTTGTGGCTCTGTGTCATCAAACATGGCGGCACTGGTTGTTGTTTTGGCAGTTTTGCTGTTAAAGGGAAGTCAACCCAAACAAATTCTTTTTCAAGATTCTATGCAGGCCCACTAGTTGAAACAAGGCAATATGGTTAATATGAAATATCAGGCGGCACGGTGGTCGCCTGGTTAGCACGTCCGCCTCACAGTGCAGAGGTCGTGGATTCAATCCCGGCTCCGGCCTCACTGTGTGGGGTTTGCATGTTCTCCCCGTGCCTGCGTGGGTTTTCTCCGGGAACTCCGGTTTCCTCGCACATTCCAAAAACATGCATGGTAAGTTTATTGGACACGCTAAATTGCCCTTTGGTGTGATTGTGAGTGCGGATGTTTGTTTGTCTCTGTGTGCCCTGCGATTGGCTGGCAACCAATTCGGGGTGTCCCCTGCCAACTGCCCGAAGACAGCTGGGATAGGCTCCAGCACGCCCCGCGACCCTTGTGAGGATAAGTGATATAGATAATGAATAGATGGATGAAACATAAGTTAAGCAGTAAAATCCAAGTTTTTAGTCATCTCAGGGGCCATTTTGTCACTTCTGTCGACTGAAAAGGACATCACAGACTCTCAGGGCTCAGAGAACAACCAATCACAGCTCGCCTATTTTCTGAAGCTGAGGTAGGATTGGTTGATACCCGAGCCCTGAGCATTTGTGATGTCATTTCCAGTCAACAGAAGTGAGAAAATGGCCGCCCCCTGAGATGACTAAAAAAAACAGTTGGATTTTGTTGCTTAACTCATATTCCACAAACACAATATTGATCAGAATGCTGTGTTTCAATTAGTGGGCCTGCATAAAACATATTCTTAAAAAAAATATGTGTTTGGGTTGACTTCCGCTTTAAAATGATGATAAAACTGCAGTAAAGTAGTAGTCAAGTAAAAATTCTGTCTCGGACTTCCAGTCAGTGTCTGCACTATTTGAGGCCCCTGCACGAAGCTCGCTAAGTGCAGCAATTACACTAGGGCAAAGGATTGAATTTATATATATTCATGTGTTTATAACCTTTATGGACAGAATTTACATACACAGCCAAAGACTTGGGGGTCCGGTTTGGTGGCCTCAGTATTGCCCCTTTACTTTTTGCAGATGATGTGGTATTGTTGGCTTCATCAAGTCATGATGTTGAACTCTCACCGGAGCGTTTCTCAGCCAATCTGAGACCATTGTCGTCAGACGGAAAAGGGTGAAGTCTTCTTGCAGGGTCAAAATCAAGCAGTCGAAATGAGTTTCTCCCGCAGAGTGCCCGAGTTCTTCCTTGGAAATATGGAGAGAAGCTCGGTCATCCGGGAGGAGCTCAGAGTAGAGCCGCTGCTCCACAGCATCGAGAGGATCCAGATGAGGTGGCTTGGGCATGCCTGCTGGACGCCTCCCTGGTGAGATGTTCCGGGCACGTCCCACTGGGAGAAGGCCCCGGGACGACCTGGGACACGGCTGGCCTGGGAAGGCCTTGGCATTCCCCCAAAAGAGCTACAGTCTATGAAGTGGCTGGGGAAAGCGGAGTCTGGGCTTCCCTGTTAAAGCTGTTGCCCCCGCGTCCCACCCTGGATAAGCAGAAGGAAATGAATGGATGGATGGATGTACTTAAATTAAGAGTCGACAGCAACTTTTTTTGCGGAAATAAGCAAACAACTATTTTTATTTGTCCCCCCACATCTGACCCCGAAGAGTAATTTCTCCTTAGTGTCTAACTGACTTCCTGTTCCTTTCAGCTCTGTTCTCAGGCATATGCCTTGTTTGACATTCAAACTGCCTCAAGTGCATGACTGGCATATAGAGCAAATTTTTAGTTGTTCATGGACCAATTGGGCCAGTTATGATTGATTACATTGGGGAACAATTTGAAACAAACGTTCTCTTGGGTTAGATTTTTATACTGATTAAAACCTATTGGCATGCCAAGTCCAAAATTGCACTCCACTTTTTTTTTTCTAGCACATCAACTTTTTTCTCCGCAGCTTACCCTCCAGATAAGCCAAATTCTACTGGTTTGCTGTAGTAAGACTGTAATGAGAAGAGCTGATTACAATTGGACTCATCTCCAGCTACATGGCAACTTTTTTCTGCAGTCACAATTAACACCGTGCGGTGAGAGGTGTGTGCAGCTCCCAATAGGTCAGTACTATCAATATCTGCAAACAGAACTTAGCATGCTAGGAATTAAGAGGATTGGTGTTGGCTTTTCTTAGTAACCATGGGCACACCGCTGTAAGTTGTATTTCATTTTACCGCTATGCTGTTTTGTTTTGTTTTAGTTTTTAAAGCTTGCAACGATTCCACGAGTGCATTTATTTCTTATTTTCTGAGGAGAACAGGGATTCCATATCTCTAAAACTTGAGGTGATAAAGAAAAACTGCGTTCAGTTTTGGATTCTGTGCCCCAAAAAATTGTTCAAACAGCTGTCAGTCCAAATTCAACCAAAGCTGTTCCCCGATGTTATAAACTTTGCCTAGCTTTATGTAAATAAGTGTCACGTCAAGTAAACTTGAAATGACCAGGAAAAAGAAAAAGCTAATAGGCCTACTATGATTTTGGTGTTGAAGAGTAGCCTTTGTTCCTTGAATGTATCCTAGCTTACATGTTGCTTTCCCACTGTTACAAATGTTCTTGCTGTCAATAAGAATACAAGAAAATGGGAGACTTTTTTTCTTCAGTAAATGATGTTTAATTTGTCTTCATCGCACTTTGCCCTTTAGACAATAGCCATCTTCTCTATGTTTTACTTTGACACATTTGAAGAGTAAAGCTGAATATTGCACTCAAAACAGGTGATGGGGGGCGGGCGGGCGGTTACGGGAAGCAGGAAGAGAGAAAGAAATCCCACGGCTTTCTTTGCAGTACAACGCAGCCATTTCAGTTGAGCTTCCACATTACTGGACGGCACGTCCTAATCTCAGTGTAAAACAGCACTTTCAAGTTATTTTCTCATCTGCTATTGAAATTTGAGAGAACTCAGAGGGTAAACATGCACGTACAAGCATTGCATCAAGTGAAGGACAGCAAGACTCAAATCACATTCGGTGAAAATGCAGCAGTCAAATGTGGATGTTTTAATTATGGCTGAATGATAGGTAGTAAAGTAATTCTTTCAGTCTCATATGCAAGTAGTAGATAGTTATTACCGGTTTGTATAATGTATAAGTATTACGGATGCAGATTACATTGCCCGTCGGGGCTGCGGGGGGTAAGCGGACGAAGACCATCTTCAACTTGGTCCGTTTTGACAATATTTCCTGTCGCCCAAAGGAATAAATGTATCTTTAATAAACGCATACTTGGTTTATTGAAAAGTGCCCTTCATGACTTTGAGATGTGCCGCTGGCCACGGTAAGTCATTAGATGTGCAAGGCAACCAGGAGATTTCAAAGTCCTCCACAGAGAACATAAAGGTAATCTGCATCATCACATTCAAATCAACGGAAGCTGCTGCCTGCAGCCTGCAGGTTGCTGTTGAGGAGGAAAGTCATTGTGTTCAGCTGCATGCAACTGTTGTTCATACATCACAATAAGGAAAAAAGATGAACATCCAGCAAGAACTGGATAAACTGGTGGATCTAAAAATGTCGGCCCTGGTCATTGGTCCCGGAATTTGTTGGGTTATTCATTTGGTTGCTGGTTGGTATTGAACTTTTTCAAAAACGCATGGAAATAATACAAATTGCACAATATCAAACTAAAACACGCCAAAACCCATGATTAAAATCACTAAAATGTCAATTAAAGCCATATAAAGGCATCTATTGATACAGGAAATATTCAGTTTAACACATCAGTTCAAAAATCACAAAGCAATTAAATGAATGTTTGAAAAGAAAACTTAAGTAATGTACAACTATCTATAAACTATGCACAATTACAGTGTGTCATTTTGACACTACAAGAAAAGAAAATATGAACAGAAAGATGTGGTTTGGTGCACAATTTGTTTCATTCAATCAGACTTCTCTTTTTAGGGCCGCAGATGCATTTTTATTGGAGTTGTCTGTCCTCTCTTGCATTACATTTCCCCTTGGGAATGCGTTGACTGCGGTCAAGTTCAGTTGCCAGGCTATTTGTACAAACTGTCACCGATCATGTGCCTTAACGCCGACTTATTTAAGGATTTGTCACTGGAACCGACATTGTCTGAATCTGTTGCTGAGCTGCTGTGGACAATTCAGTACCAACACAACTTTCATCAGATGCGGACGTCGCCCATGTTGTACTCGAAGAAATTGCAAAGTTGACCTTGGAATGTCATTCTGACGGCACATTAACAACGGCACGTGTAGAATGTCAATTACAATATTACATAAACCAGATTTCGTTTACTTTCGCCCCTTCAACGTTGGACCTTGGAAGTTCTGAGAGGGACGTTTCCTACTTCCTTGCAGTCTGCGAGACAGAATTATCATGACACGCTATACCCTGGGCTGACCTGACGGATGTGGGAAGCAGAACTTTTAGAATTCCACAGCGTCCCAATTTTATGTTGCCACTGTCCCAAATGTTGGCCTAAGTTAGATGAAGAATGAGTGTGATTTAAAAAAAAACAACAAAAAAAACAACTAATAAAATCATGTCTAAAGGATTGAGTTAAAACACATGAAATCATTTTAACCTATTGAAAAAGATTTTCAAACCACTGCATTTCCATTGTCATTAAAGTGGAAGTCAACCCAAACACATGTTTTACCAGAATATTTTCTATGCAGGCCCACTAGTCTAAACATGGTATAAATATGAGAAATCCACTCGTTTTTAGCCATCTTAGGGGGCGGCCATTTTGTTAATTCTGTCGACAACAGAGGACACACCCTGGATTTGGTTATAACCTATGGCTTGTCTGCTGGTGTGTCCTCTGTTGTTGACTTGGCAGTGTCAGACCACTACTGTGTCTATTTTAACATCGCCAGTTTTAACCATCTAGCAGTCCCGGTCAGAACAGTGAAGAAACGCTACCTATCTTCTGAGGTGGCAGCAAATTTTATCGAGATCTTAAAAAACACTCCTGCTGACATTTTACCTGCACCCTGTGATCTTATTGTTGACAATTTTAACCTACATCTTAAATCATCATTAGATTCAGTAGCTCCACTTTTAATTAAAACAACAAAAACAAAGACTGTACCCCCGTGGAGAAACAATGCTATCAAAATATCAAAGAGAAAATGCAGGAGTGCAGAGAGGAGGTGGAGAAAAAGTAAACTTACAGTACACTATGAAATTTTATGCGAACAACTGAAATCTTACAATAAAACAGTAAAACTGGCAAGATCTTCCTATTTCTCAAACCTCATTACAGTCAATAAAAACAACCCCAGGGTTCTCTTCTCCACCTTTGAACTTTTAACTAGTTCTGATTTTAATAAGTCCCCACAGAGACCAACAGATGCTCTCTGTGAGGACTTTGCAGACCACTTCAGAAGTAAAATCGATGACATAAGATCCAGTCTTTTAGCCCGTCAAAACACAAGTTTTAATAAACCCGGACAATCATATTTACATGAGGAAACACTGGAAAGTTTTGCCCTGGTTGATGCAAGGACACTTGTTCGAGTTTTCTCCCAGGTAAACCCAACAACCTGCCTTTTGGATCCAATTCCCACATTTCTTTTTAAGACATTTTATGGATTTTTTGAAGAACAAATTTTAAATATAGTCAATTGCTCTCTTCAGACAGGCGTCTTCCCCGCTGCCTTTAAAACGGCGGTGGTGAAGCCCCTTCTGAAGAAGAGCGGTTCTGACCCGAGCGTTTTTAATAACTACAGACCCGTATCCAACTTACCGTTTTTAAGTAAGATTTTAGAAAAACTGGTTTTCATCCAGTTGAATCATTTTTTAAATACAAATAATATTTTTGAGAAATATCAATCTGGTTTTAGGATGAACCACAGTACGGAGACTGCTCTTTTAAGGATCTTAAATGATATTAGGTGCACTGCAGACGTGAGAAAACTCACAGTCTTGGTGCTACTGGATCTAAGCGCTGCTTTTGATACAGTAGATCACCAAATTTTATTAAATAGACTTAAAAATCTAGTGGGCATCTCTGGTACTGTTTTTGACTGGTTTTATTCCTATCTCACAGACCGATATTTCTTTGTAAGTATGGATACTTGTTCCTCTAAAACTCATGAAATCAAATGTGGGGTTCCTCAAGGTTCGATTTTAGGCCCCTTACTTTTTAATCTTTATATGCTTCCCCTCGGGGATGTCATCAGGGGACACGGCATCAGCTTTCACAGCTATGCTGATGACACGCAGCTGTATATTGCCGTGTCTCCTGATGACACAGGACCCATTGATACCCTTTTAAATTGCATTTTAGATATCAAGTCATGGATGGCAGATAATTTCCTACAGCTCAATGAGGACAAGACTGAGGTTTTAGTTATCGGTCCCGAAGGTCAGAGAGAGAAGCTTTTACCAAAACTACACATTTTTAATCCCTCACACTGTGTGAAGAACCTTGGCGTCATTTTTGACTCTGAGCTCAGTTTTATTCCTCATATTAAAAATGTAACCAAGATTGGTTTTTATCACCTTAAGAATATCGCCAGAGTCCGCCCGTTTCTCTCTCAGGCTAACACGGAAGTGCTGATGCATGCCTTTATTTCCTGTCGTTTAGATTACTGTAATGCCCTGCTCTCTGGCCTCCCGAAAAAGAGCATTTCACCACTGCAACTACTGCAGAATTCAGCCGCTCGGGTGCTGACGAGAACCAGAGGGCGGGAGCACATTACGCCAGTTTTGAAATTGCTGCATTGGCTCCCTGTGTGTTTCAGGATCGATTTTAAAGTACTTTTATTAGTTTATAAATGTGTTAATGGTCTTGGGCCATCTTATTTATCTGATTTGCTTTTATCATACCAGCCCTCGCGGATCCTGAGGTCCTCTGGCGCCGGCCTTTTATTTATTCCAAGGGTGAGGACCAAAATGCATGGCGAGGCTGCATTCAGCCATTTTGGTCCTCACCTTTGGAATAGCCTGCCAGAGGATGTCAGGTCTGCAGAGACTGTTGATATTTTTAAGAGGAAGCTCAAGACACACCTTTTTAGTTTGGCTTTCAACAACTTTTAAATAATTTATCTTTTCTTTTGATTGAAGATAATTCTATGTTTTGCTTTGAATGTTTTAAAGCACTTTGAGTTGCATTTTTATGTATGAAAAGTGCTATATAAATAAAATGTGATTGTGATTGATTGATTGACTGAAAATGACATCAAAGTTGATCCTGGCTAAGGTAACGACCAATCATGGCTCAGCTTCAGAAAACAGGCGAGCCGTGATTTCAGAGTTGTGATGTCATTTTCAATCGATAGTAGTGACAAAATGGCCGCTCCCGAGATGGCTAAAATTGGGTGCATTTTGCTGCTAAACTTATATTCCACAAGCGCAATATTAATCAGAATACTGTGTTTGGTCTAGTGGGCCATAGAACATATTCTGAAAAAAAATAGGTTTGGGTTGACTTCCCCTCTCAAGTAAACAGAAAAGACTTTTACTTTTGTACACTGGTAGTTGTGCTTTTTTTTTTAAACTGGCAGTTTGTGGAAATCAATGACAGAAACACTGATTTGATGCTTTAGAAAGTGCTCTACTTGCAAAACATGAATCTTTGCTTTTTGTGCACTCACAAGAACTATTGAGACCAGCTCGTCAAATCCTCTCTCACGATGCAACTTTTCATGTCCAGTCCCGACAACAAATACACATTTGCACCCTTGCAATCTCCCAGCACATCAGGACTAAAAGGCACATGTGTCTCACCTCTATCACTAATCACAGCAGCCCACATCTTGCCCAGTCGTGCAACACAACCTCTCTATTGTCGGTCATTCTTCATCCTTGGACGCAGCTTTGGAAAAAAGAATCCCAAAGATGCAGCAGCTGATATGAGGTTTAACATCTTCCTTCAAATGCACTTTATTCTAAAAAGACAGAATGTCAATGGATTGGTCAAACCGTTTCTTTGGACATCACATTTGACTGCGCTTCTCTTCAGTTTTCCGCGACAGCATATCAACCACATAGAAACGGAAAACAGACCTCAAAGACTACAGGGGGTCGGGGGGTGGGGGAATGCAGAGAAATGATTGGTCAAATCCACATCGATTCTAAATGTAACATTTTCATCATAGAAAGAGTTCACAACCATATGGAAGTTTGAATAAAATCTTTCCTATGCTACAGCAAATATATTGGAAAGACATTGAAAGGACACCGTGGCCTCTACTTTAATATTCTCTATTTCACGAAGTCAATCGGAGGCACAAAGTTCAAACACTACTGCAACTGTCATCAAAGTGAGAAAACTGATCACGATAGTCATTTTCTACCAGCACGAGGTTTCAATCGGATCAGCTCTACTGCAAAAAGAACTGCAAGACTTACATACTGGAGAGGACAGCAGCTAGTATTGGCCTGAAGGTGTGCAAAAAGTGGACTTAGATTTATAAGATTTGAAGGAATAGCAATAAAACAATTCTTTGCAGCAGAAACTGCCTTTTGACTTTTTCTATTCTTTAAAAATGTATGTAAGGACACTGACATCCAGCGTGTCTTAAAGAGATTGCTGTGACAGCCACGACAATCTCGATACATAATTGAAACAAAACGAATTGAATGAAATTAAGTTTTGTTCAGTATTTCTGTAAAGTTACCACAAAAGGGACAAAAGGACATGAAGTACGCTTGAGACAAGAGTTATTCAAACAGTACGGAGGCCAGGTGTGTCACAGCATCCCTAGAACTCAATTTTGCAGGCGGGGAAAGATTCATCCTGCATGACGACAGTGCTGCTGGAGGCCAGCACCATGATGTTGAGCTCCTGCTGACGCTCGTGTGTCTGCTGGTACCACTCACGAGTCACCTCTGTGTCATGAGTCGGAATCAGCGTCACCTGAAACAAAAACCCCAACAAAACACATCTGGAGATTTCACATCTGATAGGGGCAAAACTGAAATAATCTTCATTTCAAAACAAAGTGGGCGACTGAGATACTGAATCAATCAAATGTGTCAAAAAGAAAAGAAAACAAAGGCGTGAGCTCCAGTTCTGAAGATGGACTCAATTCAAATGAAAGGAGAAATGATATTAGCAATGATCTTAAACTTGGTTTCACACATAAAGATATGAAAGACCTTACACATAATAAAAAAAAGACCCAAGATGGATATGAAAAAAGCCTGTTTGAGGATGGCAGTCAGAAGAAAATTGTCTTCAAACAAGACCGCGGACATGTTTTTTGTGAACTAAGTCCTATGTTTCAACTTCTAACTGATGGCCACAGATGGAGGAAGTGATTAGAGTAAACCAAAACATCAAGTGAGCACAAAATTGACATCTACATGGACGGAAAACAATGGGCTATGCTTAGTTCAACAATTTTTTAACAGTTTCCCGTTAATCGTTTATCGCCTACAAAATAGACGGTATGCACAGTTTTGTAAACAACCACCACCAAACTATTAACTTACCGCAATGTTTTTGTGGTGAACTGCGACGTATCTCTTAATTTGTGTTTTTTTTCCAGCTACCTTGTGCCCACATTCCTTCCCTTTTACTAAAAGTAAGCGTAAGGATTATTTTCTCCACTTCGATTGTTAGCAATAACGTGCGAATATATCACGTCTTGTCTTTCACACGGGCCTCGTGCAAAGCATGACCATTAAAATTGATGTCTTTGCAGTAGTTACTTTGCCGTGACCGCAGAGATTGACAGACTGTCCACCCAGTGAGATTCATGAAAAAAAATACATAATTTAACATTTTTAGTAAATTATTGTTCAATTATTTTTGATTGTTTCATTGTGGTTTTTATTTCATTGAATATTAAGAATGGCATAATTGTGGTTGTCTAAGGACGATCTGAACTTCATGACAGTTTGCCATCAGGGAGAGAAATATTCAGGCCCACCCTGATTTTTTCGGGCCCACCCATTCGCCACGTTCTGGCTCCGCCCCTGCGTGACCGGCACCTCGCCACTTGGGCTGCAGCTATCGAATTCAATTACCGATTTCGGTATTCGGATATCCGACTGAAAATTCTAAAGGATAAAATAATAAACGGTCAACTGGTTTTCATTTTTAGATCATCAACATTTAATACTTAAATATAAATTCATTCATTTTCCTCTCTGGAATCATGAGTAAGAATTTAGATCAATCCCTCCTCTTAGATTTTGGTCTATGAAACACGTGACGTTAGAACCACAGTAGCAATTTTGTGTGTGCTAAAACAACACACTTGAGTATGCCTTGGTTTATTACCGTAATAAATAATCACTAGGAACGGCAACTGTGTCAGGCTGTCAGCATCTGTGAAGTCATTTACATCTATTAAGTTGAGCACCGCCAGCACGGCTAAACGCTGGCAACATGCGCCATACAATACGATGTCAATGTAATACATTTTTTTAGCACCCTTAATTAGCGATTGAAAATTATTTCAGGACAACTTTGAGTTGTTGTCGTCGGCAGCAACAGTTTGTGACGGGAGCAATAGCCCCAAACACAGTCAAGTCAGCCGTTATGCCATGAAACGCTGCCGGGAGCAACTTCAAAATAAAAGCATACCAAGGAATTGATGTCCATATATTATTTGCAAAGATGAGCATTCCGTCCATGGGACGGAATGGTCCATCCGTCCGGGACGGCCCATTTTGGGGACGGAAGACAGAGGAGGAGAATTTTTTTTTTTAAAAAAGGACGGACTAAGCAAAGATGAAAGTGGGTTTTCGTCCGTCCCTCTAATCATCCCAAACCGGGTCAAGTGCCAATTGACATGTTGTGTTTTAAAAAAGAAAGACCACTGTTCTCTCTCTTATCACGGAGCCGCCTTTATTAACTGCACAACATGTAGAGTCCTTTTTTTCCCTTTTTTTACGTGTATTCCCTGCAGTAACATTGTATTTACAAGCATAGTCTGCCCTCTAGTGGTTCAACACAAGTAATACCATGGATTACGCCGCAGGACACCCATTTCACTGAAGAGGAAAAAGGTGGATAACAATTTTGTTTTGTTAACTACCTGTTAACATTTAGCATTTAGTTAACATCCCTTCGCATGCGAAGTATGTCCTTGTTTGGGACATCTCTAGAGCGTAAAAATCCCTCCAAACTGTCATTCATGCTCATGCCAGCGCTGCTGTACACTTAAAGCTACGACCCCGAAGTGGAAGTCTTTTGTTCTCTTCCTAAAATAACATTGAACTATTTTGCAATAATGATTTGTGAAATACCACAGTAAAAACTGAAAATGTATTGCGTTATAACAAAGATTTTGCAATAAAACTCAATATTATTGCGTTATACTTCAACCTTTAATATTCTCACAATGTCCCCTGTCGGGTTTCGTAGTCTGGTGGCCGATGGTGGTTGTTTTGGCAGCTAAATGCTGTCTTGGTTGACACTTACAAACCGCACATCAAAATATTTAGTAAGTTTATACCTCTGATTATAGTATATAAACTGTCTTTCATATGAATTAATGCTTCATTTGCCTTTACCTCGGTATTCTAAAATGCATAAGAGATCTGATATTGTTTGTTGTAATAAAGATTAACTGTTGAAAAATACATTACAAAAGGACCTTGAAAAAAAAATCACAACTCATATCGCAATTTTGGGGAAACAAAAACTCACAATTAGATTATTTTCCATAATCGTTCAGCCCTAGCACATGACTATTTTTAGTACGAATGCCCACTTTTGCACCGCTTATGTGTACCCCTATACATAAGTTACACTAAAGGCAAATAAAATGCAGCACTGAAAGTTTACCTGAAGATCTGACCCCCACTGAGCTTTGCCATCCAGCAGTGCATCGAGAACTGCTCGGCTTGGTTCACCACTCGCACAATCATTCCCGCTCACCACGTAGTATGCAGAGCGGATACGTTTGAAAAATTCTTGATCGATATTCTTGGCGCTGCAGTGGTTGGGAATGTAGGCCATGTCAACATAAATAGGAGCTGGCAAACCAGCCTTTTGAGAGCCTGGTAGGTCACAAGACAGAAAACGGTAAAACATTTTCTATAAATCTATACCATTAAAAGTGCGAACCTTTTCTAGAGCATGCATAATGATGAGCTTACCCAAACTGCTCTTGCTAGCACCATTAGTCATCACCTTGCCAGGGTTGTAGCTTGACCTTGAAAGATCATCATCCTTTGAGCCTTGCCCATCCGACAAGCGAGACATGCGTGAACTCTTGTCTGCTTCCTTCTTTTTCAATGACGCACTCCGAGGTGATGACGTCTGTTTGGCAGGCAACGGGGACCGCTTGCGCCTGGCTGGGGATGCCGATTTTGTTTTCCCAGAAGTTTTCTTCAGGCCTTTAGCTTTAGGTTCTTTTTTAACTGAGGCATGACCCAAAGAGTCAGGATCCACCATGCAGACATCGGGGCGAGGAGGGTGGGGGTAAGGGTCCTTTTGAGGTGCGGGAACTGGATCGTGGCTCTTCCGGGAGGCAGAGTGATGACTGCCTTCTCCTGTGGCAGATATTTTGTCGATGGGCATATAGTCTGCATCCTCATCTGAATCATTGTTGCCTTCGCCAGTGACTGACGGGTATTCTTCTGTGCCTGCAGGCACTTCGGAGTCTGACTGAGAGGCGAGAGACTCGCTTATAGAAGTCGGTGGTGTTTCCTCTGTTGCTTGACCCAACCGTGCTGACATGCCGCTGGCTTGATGGAAAGCGCTGCTGTGGGTCTGCTGATGGTGGGGCTGTTTGTGAGCCCTTCTCTTAACTGACATATCATGTTCATCTCCCTCCTGGGACTGGTCACTTTGCTGTCCTTGATCCTCGTCATCTTCATCACTACATAGCTGCTTCATGCACGGGTTGATAAATGAAGGTGAAAGGTCAGTTTTACGCTGCTTGTATTCAGAGGATGAATATCCGGGGGAGGCGTGGCCTGCATATGGAGAGGCTGCGCCTTTGGGTACTTTACCAGCAATATCCTGATCACTGTCATCATCCTCCTCATCCTCATCATCATCATCCTGCCCTTGTTGGCTGCATTCATCAGCATAGAAGGGAGAGTGAAATAGCTGATTAGTCGACGAGAGAGAAAGCGGGCGTGCTGGATGCTCTGGCTCCATTTCACACTCCTCCTCAAACTCATCATCATGACGATAATGGGGAGGAGAGTCACCAGGCATCCTCCCTATCTGAGGCTTGGACATTTCCCATTCATAGGAGCTCCTGTAGCCTCCGGCACCTTCTCTGGACTCCATTCTAGCTGTGCCTGCAACTGCACCAGTGGCTGCAGCGCCAACAAGGAGGGTTGAGCTGGCACTGACTTCAGTGGTTCCATTGGTTGTGTCCGGCTTGCTGGATGGAAGCGGTGAGGACATATAGGAGCCAAGAACATTAGGGAGTGCACTGCTTGTCTTTTCGCTTTCAGCTGAAAAAACAGGTTTGTCACAAAATGTCAAGGCACCCGTGAGCCCGGTGGAGAGTGATGTTTGAGTCATTTCCTGCATATAATCTCCCTCATTCTCCTCTTCGCTGCTGTCAGTCTCCTCAAAGTAATGCTTTCTTTCAGTGTCTGGTCGTGGTGAAGATGTGACACCGAACAGAGCAGCGCTGGCTGCCTCCTTTGAGAGTGCTGTTTCTTGGGAGGTCATGGTTAGTGAGTGCCCGAAGCCTCTTGCAGAGTCCACATTTGACACCTCAGACCACTCAGGCTTGTAGAAGCAGTCTGATTGAGGACGTTTATCCATAAAATTGCTGGAAGATGTGTGTTCCTTTTTGTCTTCAGCAGAGGCAGTGGATGAATGTAAAGGGAAGGGTTTGATTTCCTCAAATGGGCTGTTTGGTGAAAAGTGGGCTAAGCTTGAAGTCGACTCCACTGTGGTTGTAACAGTGGCCTGTTTCTCAGACGCTTCAAGATAATCATCTTTGGTGCCAGTTAATGTGGAGAAGGGAGAGTCTATAACCGGGGAGTGTTCTTCTTTAAAGGAGGAGTACTCAAACAGTGGCTCAGCTGAGGCAGGTGTCTCCAGCTCTTCTCCAAGCTGACGGCTTGTAGAGAAGGAGCCTGAAGTAGAGGAGGAGTAGCTATAAGCAGAGGAAGAGGAGTACCCAGGGGCAGCAGTGCTCGTGTACTGAAAGCTTGTGTCTGGCGATTTCTTGGTTAGGTGATCTGGGGACTGAGGTTTGTCAAAATCAAGATCATCTCCATCATTCTGGTAAAATTTTCTCTCAGGCAACGTCAAGGTAATGTCCTCTTTACCTTTGTCTGTGGTCTGACTTGGTGAAAGTGATGTCTTATGTTCCCATCCATCCAGGTGAATCTCTGAGGAGTAGCCAGAGAAACCTGTTGACCCCCCATTTGACTTTCCACTCAAGAATGTGGAGTCTGCCGTATCTTCATCCGCTACCTCTGTCGGTGAGCCAGAGAGGTTTTCTTTCGGACCTGGCTGCCCCTGACTGTTAAAGCCATATCCAGCCATGGAAACCATAACTTCAGGCTTATTTGAGCTCAACATTTCACTCGCAGGACATTTTACTTCCTTCTCAGACTTCTCTTTGGCACCTTTCTCCATGTCAGAATCCTCAAGATAATCATCTTGATTATCATCTTCATCTTCTTCATCTTCCTGCTCGTCATCTTCATCAACAACCTCATCATCATCGTAATCTTCCTCATCCCTAGCTGTAAATTTCCGCATGTCAATCTCTAAACACGCACCTTGATTGTTATGGTCAGGACCAGTAACTTTGGCAACATTGCCCGCTGTCGTTGAGGAATAGGTTGGTGATTTTGGGAGGTCGGGTTGCACGGGAAAAGACAAGGGATTATTTTCCGATGATAAAAAAGTAGGAGATGCTTCAGGCCTATCTGCCACTGAAGGAAATTGACTTTGTGTGTATTCAAATGGCTCTGTTTCTTTGGCCTCTTTGACCACTGACTGAACAGCTGAAGTGCTCTTAGAGTCTTGCCATGATGGCACCTCAGAAGGTTCCATTCCATACGAGACTGTAAATGCGTCTTTCTCTGACTCCTTGTCTCTTGCTGTTTCAGGGTATAGTGGTAAACCCATTTCATCCCTTGAAATGTCTTTCTCCATCTTATCTATGGACTCCTGATGAAATGAATCGGATTCCACGGAACTCGTCTTGCTATCATAAATGTCACTGTAAGAGAATGTTTTACCATGCACATAAGGTGTGTCTTGTCTTATATAGATGGCTTTCTCTTTGTACTCTTTCTCTGGGAAATCACATACACTAAATTGAACACTTTTCTCGGGTCCTTTGAAAGACATATCTGTCATTTCAGCAGTTTCTTGACACTTTTCTGATTTGCTTGGAACTGTTGGAGAGAACCTTGATTCTAATCCAGTTGAGAAATTATCTGTTTCATTCTCATCCAAGTATATAATTTGAGGTTTAGGTGTCTCATCTGTACTTGGGGACTTTTCTAAGGTTTCAATGTCTGTCTTTACCTTGGAAGTCTTTGCCTCATTTGTTAAGTCATCATCCAGGAAGCATCCTTCTTTTGCCTCCATAAGTTTAGCCTTAACAGCTGGCTGAAGATCCTTTTTCGTGTAATAGTCATCTTCATCCACACTGTCCTCTTCAGATTCTTCTGATGTTTCTAATGTTGTTTTGTCACCTGGCAGTCCAATGAAGGATGTATTGTCAGAAATAGTGACTGACTTCTCAATTTTATGAATGTCACAATTCAAATTGGTCACTACTGCCTGCTCTTCTGTCTTTAAGGGCTTTTCATCGGCTGGAGAGTAGCCACTGCTTGTAGGCACTGACTGTGTGGGTGAAGCTAGTTTCATAGTGCTGTCATCTGGACTTGGACATCTGTCGTCACTGTCTTGCCTTAAATGAGACTCCAAACCAGAAACGAGAGGCAGAGTTGGTGATGCAGGTTGTATTCCAGTGCTCATCACGAATCCACCTACACTAAATGGAGGCATATTTTCATTGACAGCCTGAGTGGGAGAGTGGTGCTTGTCAGAGAAGACGGGAGAAGAAATAGCGGGAGAGGGTGAGTTATCTTTCTCCCTAAGCAGCATGGATGCTGCATGTTCATAGCCTTCTTGAAGTTTACCCAGTGGGATGTCAACATTAGGAGTCTGATCCTCATCTTCATCTTCCTCATCGTCATCTTCATCATGAGCGGCAATGGCCCTGGAATCACTCTCCATCTCATGGATGTTGGGGTGGTACTCATCAGAGGAAGGAGACTTAAAACATTTGTCGTCTTCCAGAGAGGAGGTGGGAGAAATGGTACCTGCAGAATAGAGATAGTCCTTTCCTTGGGCGCCTTCTGTATGAGACGGTGCATTGTTGATGGTATCAAGAATGAAGGAGTTCCTTCCAACTTCCTCAGTCTGAGGGGCTGTAACAGATGCTATGGACTGATCTTCAGCTACAGATGTGGCAAATGAAGACATCTTGTCATATTCGGTTATGGATGTGGCAGACGATATGTGTTCCTCCTCTGCAAGAGGAGCCGTAATAACAGCTGGGTAAGATGGAATCTCAGACTCCTGACCTCCAGTTAGGAATTTGGGTTTGACATCTACAACATCAGACACTGCAGAGCTTTTCATCTCTTTCAAACTGTGTATAGCGTCAAAGGTTCTAGGGACATCAGAAACTGAGACTTCATAAGAGCCGACACTATATCGTAATTGTGGCATTCTCTCTTCTGTGTCATCATGGATCTCCTCATCTGAGATGGTCTGTTCTGTCTCAGAGTAACCGGGGATGGTTTCATCTTGGATAAAGGAGAACTGCTCTGAGGCCGATGCTACTACTTCTTGTCCAGGCACTGCTGGAGGGGTCAGTTGTGTGGTTGGTTTGTTTTCCAATTTTTTTTCAGTGCTTTCTTTTTTTTCCTCCTGTGTTTTATACTTGATAAATGCATCATCTTCTCTTCCTTCAAGCTCAGCTTTTTCAATCACATCATCATCATCCTCTGAGCTGTCACTCTTCTTTGATATGTCTTTTAGGTCACCCTTTCCAGAATATTTGCCATAATCCTCAAATGTCTTGTCTTCATATTTCTTTTCAGGAAATTTGATCTGTTCTGAAGTTTTCTTGTCCGTATTATGTTCATCTGATTTCTCAGGGAACGTGGATGAAACAGTCTCTGTATTTGTACAAAATGATGTCAGTTTGTCTTCAGGAGAAAATGACTTAGAAACTGTAGTATCTTTGTGGAGTGACACCTCAGATATCTGGAGAGCCTCTGTATTGGGTTTGGTTTGCTCTTCTCTTTTCAGAGCCTCAAAGTCCTCTGTAAGGTCCTCAGGGGAAGATACAATGGACCTGTCCGCAAGAGCTGCTGCTGCGACCTCTTCGTGGAGGTTCTCTGGAATTTGCTTTTTACCATTTGCATGCTCCTTACCGGCTGCATTTTTTTCTGTCTTGGTTTTAGTCTGAGTCTTGACTTTGTGTAAAGTTTTTCTCACTTCAGGGGTGAGTGGCTTTAGGTCAGGTTTCATAATTTTTCTCAATTCCGGCTTACTTATCTCCTTCTTTTTTAGCTCTTTCTTTTCCTTTTCCTCTTTTCTTATATTTTCATCCTTTTTTACTTTGTCTTTCTTAATTTCCTTCTTCTCCTTGTCTTTCTTTTCATCCATTCGGGACACTTTGTCCATTTTGCCACTTTTCTCCTTAGATATTATCTTCTTCTCTGCCTTTCCCGTCACAGGGGCAACCTCACTATTTTTCTGTTGTTTGGTGGCCTTCAGACTTTGAGTTTTAATTTTTTTCTCCTCTTTCTTTTCCACTTTATTCTCTTTAGTAATTTCACTCTTGGGCTCTTCTTCCTGCCCAACAACTTCTTTCTTGGCTATTTTTGAGTTTGGTTTCGGTGATGCTTTGAGACTCTCTTTGCTGTCAGTTCTTGATTTAATTTTAGTCTGTTTGATAATGGGAAGCGGTGCACCAGATGATAAGTCTTTTTGAGTAGCTACTGGGTACCTCAGAAAGTCAAGGTGTTTTAATTTCTCAAGGCCCTCAAATATTTTATTCTGTGGTGCATTCCCAGGAAAGAGCACCCTGACTATCTTTTCTGTGTTGCGGTGAGGAATCCAAACAATAAGGGCAGTAACTGATGTCAAATAGGGAACAGATATTTCTCCTTCTTTCCCATTTGACATCAGAATACCGGTCTTGGCTTTGCTGTTCCCTGCCCATTTTTGCATAAAAAACTGCATCTCTTTGCTCTCCTTGACAGGGTTTAGCACATACATGTCTAACTTTCCCACTCCAAGTTTATGAAAGAGTGTGATGGGTTCAATGGTGTTACTCACTGCCCTGTGAAGCGGTTCAGGTGTGATACCGAGTTTATTGAGGTACTGCAGTGTAAGAGAAGCTTCCTCAATGCTTCGTTTCACTTTTAGAGTGGACTCTGGCATCCGAAGCTTCTCGGGTACATTAAAAAATACAATCCCAAGCTCAGGGGATATTTGGTTCTTCATTGACTCACCACTGCTGCTTGAACCAGATCCTTGGTTGCCCTCCTCCTCCTGCTCTGCAATCTTTCTCTGGAACAAGCCATTGATGCCTGGAAGGTTGTCTGCCCCAATATGGGTGAGCAGAACAGAGTCAATCCTATCAAGGTGCCGAACCAGCTTCCAGAAGCAAGACTTTCTGTCAGACCCACCATCCACCAGGATGTTAAACCCATTAACAGCAAACAAAGCAGAGTCTCCTCTTCCTCCCGGAAAGATGTAGCAGCAAGGTTTGGAGAGTTTCAGAAATCCTCCAGAAGTTGGGGGCTCTAGAAGTTCAAAGGGTGAGGGCACATCTACTGTCTCTGAGACATAGTCTGCAAATGCTGTCACTCCTTCCATGTCAGGAAGGTGAGGTTCAGGGTTCAAGCGGTATTCTAGAATATTTTGAAACAGATGCTGCTCCTGGCTTTGGCCCAGGGAGCTCCAGCCACCGTTTCCTTGACAGGAAACAGTAAGCCTTGATGGCTGCTCTGGAGAGGCCCTGGAAAGGACTGCTACTACCTAGAAACATGTCCATTGAGGGGAGAGAAACTTAATTTAAAAATAACACTATAATCACTATGAAGTAAAAAGAAAAAAAATAAAGGTCATATTGCACCTACTTGAGTGTTGGAGATTATATCAGAGAAGTGTTGCCAGGTAAAGACCCCACCTTGCAGAAGTATGTCACCTCCCTGGTCAGAGCTCTGCCCACTCAGTATCAGCAGTTTATTTCCAGCCAAGTCAGTGATCAGCGAATGGACCTGGGTAGAGTGCACAAGCATTTCACAATGACCTGTCTGAATTGAAACCACAATCATTTCATAACCATAAAATGGGATACCACACTCCAACGTAGTTGGCTCACACTCAAAAGTCAGAGAGACAAGACATGGAATTCAGCCCAAGACACCTTTGTCCACAAAACTCTGCCCACATTTTGACACGATTCCCTCACACAAGTCAAATTGCGCTTGTACTACGGCAACGTCACACGGTAATGCCCACTGCCTTTGATGAATGAATTCGTCAAACCAATTTTTTTAATGGGGAGGAGGAGAATCTGGAGCGTCTACACCACAGGTGTCAAAGTCAAGGCCCGGGGGCCAGATCCGGCCCACAAGCTCATTTAATGTGGCCCGCGAAGGCAAATCATGTGTGTCAACTTCACGTTTCTTGCAAATTGTTTTCACTTTTAACAACACTGAGATATGAGATACTGCAAAGTGTTATTTGTTACCAATACTCCCCTTCAAAATAATTTGAAAAATAATTGAACAATTACCTCCGGCTTCTAATTTCAAAACTAGCTATCCATCAATTTGTTGTGTATATGTGATCATATAAGACGATCATACATTTATATGGGTTCACAGTCATAATGGCCCTTAAGGGACACTATACTAAGGTTTGGCCCCCGACAAAAAATGAGTTTGACACCTCTGGTCTACACTGTATTTTCAAGGTTGGAGGCATTTTTTCCCACCACTGGATGGCAGTATTAGATGAGAGATCAGTCAATGTGAAGATCAGGAAAAGAAGAAGAAGGTGGTAGACGAAGACCACGTACTTATATATGAATTGACTCACAATTGGCCCCTCGAAGTCAGTGGGAAGCCATCATGCGTTGCCACAGTTGCTCAACTTACTCACAGTTGTTTTTTGTTTTTTTTTGCTGAAAACAGTTTATCAGTGCATGATTTCTACCAGGATCCCTGTCAAAGAAGGAATTTCCCTGTTTGCATCGTTTTCAGTATCGTGAATTACAGAGGTTAGGTTTACATTCTGCAGTGAATTGTTTCCTTATGGAATTAGGTTTTATTTCATTGTTCATAGTTCTGATAACATGATGCGGATGAATGAGTGATGAGTAGCACTTGGAGATTTACCTTATGAGAGGATTTTTAATCACATCTTACTGATGAAATGTGCATGTAGCGCTTCTCCCAGACTTATTGGGACAACCATACGACACATACCTTGGCATTTTCAGCATAGAGACAGAAAATAATGTGAAAACAGCGGGGAAATCAATGTATTCAAGTTAGGCGTGCTTAGCGAGTGGCAATGCAAGATGGCCACTGGTGGCTTCACTTCTCGCTACGGCGAATAAGTGGCATTAGCAGGACTTATGGGTTTATAGTATGGGGTATCTTGGGGTCTTGTTCACAAAGGAGGCAAGGATGGAGCGGGAGATCAACAGGCGGATTGGTCCAGCATCTGCAATGATGCTCTCGATTTACCTGTCAATCTACCCTCAAATATGGTCACGAGCTGTGGGTGATGACCAAAAGATGAAGATCCCAGATACAAGCGGCCGGAATGAGTTTCCTCCGTAGAGGTTCGAGGCTCTCCCTTAGCGATAAGGTGAGAAACTCTCTGAAACTATTTATTTTACACAGGTATCGCTCACCTCTGAAGAAACAGCCTCTTCTGATGGGTTAACCAACACCACTGTCTCAAGAATGTCACTCTGATATTGGAGAATCCTCTGGCCTAAAATGAACACACAGAAAATAAAAATAAACATGGTGTAGGAGAAGAAGTATCTAACTGGTGATGAGACTCTGACTCTGTTTTGAGTGCAACATTTGACAGTTGACAGTTGACTTCCGAGTACACTAGCAAGAATCAACAATGAGTTAGTGGTTTGTGCTCAAAATGTCAGCAGACTTTAAAATTGTAGATAAATAAGTGACGCACACAATAGACTCGTTTTTCTTTCGTAGACACGTGGTTGATTAAATAGTGATTTAAAGTTAATAGGAGTACATAAGTTGTGTATATATTAATGACTGCTCATGGTTGTGTTTAACATTTTTATCTTCTAATCATAGCTAACACATTTACACAAGTATCAACCTGTTAAAACAATACAATTTTATGCTTTATAGGCGTGTAGCGATACGTTTTGTGGTCCTCTAAACCAGTGGTCCCCAACCACCGAGCCGCAGGCCACTTGGGACCGGGCCACGGCGGGCTGCACAGATGAAAGAAAAAAATTAATAACGGCCACGGCGGGCTGCACAGATGAAAGAAAAATATCAATAACGGCCACGGTGGGCTGCACAGATGAAAAAAAAAAAATAACGTACAGTACTTCCGATTTATTTATCATCCGTGGCTGAAAAATATTTTATTTTGAAAAGTGACTGGATCCTCCCCGTTACATCCATCTATGACTGACCCTTAATGCATGACAAGTTGTCTCTGTCGGGTAACGCTAATATTAAATGCACGGGCGAGCAAATAAGTAAAATAAACAGACGTATTTTCACCGGATGGTGAATAGTTACAGGGCCGCGAAGGGTATAGACTTGTATAAAACTGTCATGACTCTGTTCTGTTTAGTCTGGTTCCCAGCTAGGGTGGTGGGCGGTTCCCTCCAACGGCGCACCTGTCACACATTACAATCAAATTCTGTTTAAAAGGACTGCAAAGTTGTCACTCCCTCGCCGGATTATTCCTCTGTTTGCTCGTGACCATAGCACCAAGTAATTGAATTTTGTAGACGTCCTCTCATGTTTTTGCCATGTATTTTGCTCTCTTTGTTGCCTCGAGTTTTCCGCCAATGTAAGTATTGTATCTTGTGTTATTAAAGCTACCCTCGGTTGTACATTTTGGAATTGGTGGGATCTTGTCTTTTTTCGACAAGCAATTTTCATTATTTCTTTCCTTGCCTTTTGCAAGCGTTTTTGGTTATTCTCGTTTTCCTGGTTTTGTCATACCAGCGCCTTCAGTCGCACTTTGTCGGTCTTGCGTATTTTTTCTAATAAACCCTTTTTGTTCAAAACACCATCTGAGGCCTCGCTTTTAGAGTCCGCTTCAGTTCCGGGTCCTCCCGGAACCCTGACAGAATAATCCGGCCATGGACTCTGTGGACTCGGATTGGTTTATGAAAGCACTGGCTAGCCAAGGACAGCTGGTGACAGAGCTCCGCGGCACTGTCGCCACCGGCTAGTGGAGTTAGGGACGCGGGTAGAACAGCCAAGCCCCCAAGCTGTGCCTACATTCACATCACCCACATCTCCTACCGGGCTGTACCCACCCACGGGTGGGAGCCACGAACCCTCCCTACCTCACCCATCTCGTTACGGTGGGGAACTTGTGTTATGCAGTCAATTTATACATCATTGCAGTCTAATCTTGGATCAGCAGCCCTATACTTACGCCCAGGATAGCACCAAGGTAGCTTTCATAATTAGTTTATTGACTGGCCAGGCTAGTTCTTGGGCCATGGCCATGAGCAATTCCCGTCCTGAACTTCGGTCTTCCTTCCCAGTCTTCCTTACTGAGTTTCAGCGGGTGTTCCAGCATCCGGTCTGCGGAAAGGAGGCCGGAGGTCAGTTATTGGACTGTCATCAGGGTAGTCAGTCGGTTGCTGACTATTCCATTGCCTTCCGCATCCTGGCGGCGGAGAGTGGTTTTGGTGACTGTGCATTACGTGCCATCTTCCGCCACTTGAGTTCCTCCCTAAAAAATAAACTGGCCGTCCATGATGATACCACGACTTTGGAAGAACTCATCAGTCTTGCCATTAGACTGGACAACCACCTTCGAAAGAGAGGCCGGGTGGGGGAGCAGCTCCATGCTTCCATGAGGTTCTTCCATGTCGACCAGATGCCTCCTAACCACGAGACTGCGTGATCCCGCCATCCCGAGTGCCACATAATCCCAGGGGCGGCTACATCAATTGAGGAACCGATGCAGCTGGAAGGGGGAAATGTGCTATATAAATAAAACTGCCTTGCCTTGACTTTTGATACGTATCATATTGATATAAGGCTTAACGAGTGGACACAATGTTATATATATCTTTTTTTGTACGATACAATTCGGTATGATAATCTGCGATTTTTGATACGGTGACAATAGCATTTCTGGAAATAAACCTATACAAATTAAAGTTAACGGAGTTCAGAAACAAGGTAGCCAGAGGCAGCTCCAAACTAACGCAACCCACTATAACACAGTGTTAGTAACAAGAGCACTCCATATGAAAAAAGAAGTAACTGAGACAGTGACTTATTACCTCGCTGAAGACATGATTCCCATTAAAACAGTGGAAAACGAGGGGTCTAAAAGACTCTTCAAAGTACTAGTACTTTTTATGTTTACATTATGTTGCCTTTTGTTTACATTCACTGCACATTTTGATAAAAAATTGTCACTATTCAAATCAAAACCTGTTCAGAAAGCTTAGCTGACTTAAAATGTCATTTTATTCTTTTAGAGTTTTATACACATTTTAAATAGGTTTTATAGGTTTAACATGAGGAAAATGGTCAGAAATGTGCAAATTAGTCTTAAAAAAATGATGTAAAAAAAAGAATGATAAAATCGTGATCGTGATTTTATTTTTTTTTAATCGTGATATGATATTTTTGCCATATCGCCCACCCCTAGGCTGTACTTTGCGATGTCGCCACATCATGCAACTGCAATTCATATTTTCAATTGCCAATGGGTAGTCCACGATCGCACACTTCAGTTGATCGCACCCCAATTAATTGGTGCCTGCCACAAAGGAGAAGCAACGGAGGCCAGGACAGGCCAAATGAGGCCGGGGCAGAGCGGGGCCAGGCCATTCTGGAACTTGTAATGGAAAAGTGCTTCTTAAAACCAAAA
The DNA here is from genome assembly GCF_054856515.1 of Filicampus tigris. Classification (NCBI taxonomy): domain Eukaryota; kingdom Metazoa; phylum Chordata; class Actinopteri; order Syngnathiformes; family Syngnathidae; genus Filicampus; species Filicampus tigris. The sequence continues at coordinate 27,664,909 of NC_141219.1, forward strand.
ACAGCAAGCAGCCAACATATGGACTGTGACAGTTTGAGAAGATTTAGGTTAGGATTTAGGTATGTCCTTACTTTTTGTGGTATGTTAATGTTCAGAGGAAATATTGGTAACAATATTCCCTTATGATTTTGTTATTGCCAAAGAAATATAATTAATCTCTTTTTTTCAAGCCAATTGTTAAATAGAAACCAATATAATTTTGTATGTACGCGTGCAGGTCACCGACCGGGGCCACCCTGTGGAGCCAGGCCTGGTGGTGGGGCTCAATGTCGAGGGCCTGGTGGGTGACCCTGCAACAATGGGGCCCAAGTGGGCCCCGAAAGGGCGTTATTGGGAGTATAGCACCCCTCCACCACCACCAAAACAGAACCGGAGCAGTGGTCTGTTATTGGAACTCTGTGCTCATCACAGATTATCCATAACAAATACCATGTTTTTATACATGCATTTAGCGCCAGGACACCCTAGGCCACAGTTGATCGACTTTTGGTTGTGCCAATGTCTTGGACACTCAGGTAAAGATCGGGGCGGAGTCATCTGGAGGTGTGCTGGCTCACATGGACAGACAAAAACAAATTGACTCATAGATTGAGGAAGCAACATAGAAAGTATCCAAGGAATGATCCGGGCCAGGCTCCAAAACCTGTGTCTGATCATGGTATGGCCACTAAAACACAGCCAAAATGGACAAATAGGATAGGTTAGTAATGCTGCTGTATATGTCCTTCAGCATATGTCATCACAATCACACTACAAAATATATAAGCAACCACCCGCCATTCCCCAACTCCTCCACTTATTTCTGCCCCTGGTGTTATCCTAAGCCCATTAAAAATATGCTCCACTCACACACACACACACACACACACATACAAACTTAAGCAATCACAGGCTTCACAAGCTTCATTGGCTGTTGCCATGGGGACACTGATGTGGCTGTCTCTGTAAGCTGAGTTACACTGACCCAGTCTTGGCGGAGGGAGACGCATTGCAGCATTTTTGCAAGAGGGAGGGATGGCTTATGCTGCATGACAGTGTGCACGCAGCATCACATAATATAGGAACTGAGCACCAGCAGCAGTATCACATGAATACAGTCACTTCTAATGGGAACTATATTTAGTGTGAAAGGTTTTGCTGTGTCACTCCACTAAAAAGAAAGACACTCTTCATTATCTACAATCGATTTGGTGAAACCTACATTGAAATGGTGGGAAATAGAAATAATTTCCCAGTACTACTACTAGTCTGCCAAAACAATGGCCAGCCATTGTTCGGCACAATGTTTGATGAGTAAACAAACTGTGGTCCAATTTGTATTTGTGGGTAGATGGTCCTCTGTGGTGCACTAAAAATCGCAGTTTGCACAGCTGCTAATCAAATTGTGGGAGCGTGATAGTTTGTTTTAACCAACATGAAAAAGCACAAGCACAAAGCGCCTCAACAATAACATCCATCCTTTTAATAAGGTTCAAGCATGTGTGATGATAGATAGATGGATAGATGTCAAACGCCATGCGACATTAGTCTTTATTCCAGTCATCTAAGACAATGATCATTAAGTTCCAAGTGAGGCAGTGCTAAGAGTTAAATTTGCCACATAATTTTATGGACTAAAACTGCTAAAAACACTAAAAACAAATCAAATAAAATATAAATACATTGATATTTCACTGTATTTATATATTTATTTTTGTATTTAATTCTACATTTATTTTTGATATTTATTTGTACTTTTATTTTGCATTATATATTTGTTGTTGTTCGTCTTTTCATATTTTAAAATAATTGTTATTATATTTTACGATAATTTTTTTCAATTGTATTTTTTTTTTCACTTTGGCAGTTTTGGTCCTGGAAAGAAGCAGAAGAAAATGTTATTCAAATGAGGGGGCAGTCCTAAGTGTGTCTTGTGTTGAGCCATTCGCTTCCTGGTTGATTAGTATGTCAGTGCAGCAAGCACCATCAGCTACCCAATAGGTGAATAGTTCAACCCAAGACACACACAGGTCCGCCCCCTCATTTTAATAACATTTCCTTCTGCATTTCATGCTGACATGAAGAAATGTTATTCTATTGAGGGGGCGGTCCAAAGTGTGTTGAACTATTCACCTATTTGGTTGATCGACATCCATTTCGAGCAGCCTCGCCAGCTTGCACGGGTGGTGAGCGCAGCCGCGAATCCCTGCCGCCCGTCCGCACTACCTTCCGCGATCGATTCTGAACTAAATAAAGAGGTTTCCATCGATGCTTAATCCCTCTATTTTAACATTTGTCCCGTCATTCGTCGACCGTCAGCAAAATGGGCGTCCATCAGTGACGGATTGACGGACCGGGCCGTCACATAGACGGAATGTCCAGCTCTGCCCGTCCGTCCTTGTCTCTTTAAAGCAGTTCCGTCCTTCCGTCCGCCCCTACCCACCAAAAAAAACAAAAAAACAAAAATGTCTGTGCATGACGCCACGGGCGCGGGAGAGATGCTAACGGCAGAGGTTTATTTAAAGCGGAAGTAAACCAAACAATTTTCTTTTCAAGAATGTTCCCAGCAGGCCCACTAGTTGAAAGACGGCATTCTGATTAATTTTGCGTTTGTGGAATATAAGTTAAGCAGCAAAATGCACTCGTTTTTAGCCATCTCTGGGGGTGGCCATTTTGTCTTCTGTCGACTGAAAATGACACCACAAATGCTCACAACGACCAATCACGGCCTCAGTTTCAGAGAACATGTCACATTTTCTTCAAGCATGAGCAAAAGAAAAACTGCGACAAGAAAAACTGTTTGAGACCATTAAAATTGTTGGCAAATGTCTTTGCAACCGCTGACGAAAAAACATTGCGCACACACAACATTCGCCGCTCGGTTAGATACGACTGAGAGATACTTAACCAATCATGAAAGAGCCCATCCCATGCATGAGCCTGTCTTTGCGCCACACTGAAACATATTACCGTGGCATGAGCCGCTAATCACACTGAGGCTATTTTAGCTGACATAGGCAGCTGCGTCCCGTCTGCGCATGCTCAGTCTTGATGTAAATGCGCAGTGACGTCATTAGTTAGCCGCTTGAAAATGTCTGTGGTATGAGCAGTTGTTTACTTTAGTAACTTTAGTAAAATGTCCAGTTCTGCAAACGAGTACAGGATAACATTCAGGCATGTGCGGTCAGGGCAAGCAGGGGAGGCAGAATCTCCCTGGCCCCTCCCCTGCATGTGGATTGTTAATAAAACAACAACTAACGATTACATTAAATTATTTTCTATTTTAGTTCTCTGGTCTGTGCATTATCCTACACTGATTGTCTTTTTCAATCCGATAATGGAACAAAAAGATGCGGGTGTTGCCAAGATTACTATCACATCAACGTTGTCGTAATGCTGCCAAATGCTAATTATTAGCAAGAATAATGTCCTGTACAGCCTTTTATTTGCCAACACTTTTTCATACCGTCATCATGGAGACAAATGCTGTAAACAAAAGCGCTTATTAATCATCTGGCTCAAAAGCCCACACTAATGATGGTTTGTGAGACTGTTTGTCTCATTAGGGAATAAAATGGCACAATGACATGAAAAATTATTTGATATGGAACTGAATGAACGGTAGGTTTCGCCTTCAAATGGGGGGGGGTTGGCCAACACTTTAGTTAAATGCAATATAATCTTCTTTGCTGCTTTCCCTATCGACATCCTGTTCGTGCCACCTGGCACATACTGTAAGGCCTCCACGCTACTTTTCCATTTGATCCTTTCTTTAGCACAAATCCTTGCTTCAGCCCATGTTGGCCATCCACCATCCCTTTTTTTCCGTTTCAACTGTCCTTCTCCTGTCCATCACGCAGTCAATCACAATTAGGAACAAAAATCACACACCCCTGCTTAACCCGTTTTCACATTTAACCATTCTGTTGCTTCTCCATTTAACATTCCACACGTGTTGTCTAAATATGCCACCTTGACCATGTTGATGACTTTCTTGGGTATCCTATATTGCTTCATTTTTTTTTCCCAGCGCCTGTCCCTTTGGACTGAATCACACGCTTTCTCGAAAGTTGATGTCGAGAGAGGTTTGCCACTCAATGGATTGTTGAATCATGTCCCTTAAGATGACAATCCGTGTCCATTGTGCTTTTCCCTTTTCTGGAGCCTGCTTGTTCTGGTCTAAGTTTTTCATTAATGCCTTCTTACTTTGCTGGCAATTGGTAGAAGTGTTATCATTCTCCATTTCGCACACTCTGCAAGGCATTCTTTCTTGGGCAGTTTAACAATTAACTCTTTCTTCCAGTAACTTGGTATTTTCTCTTGCTTCCATACTTCATTGATTATATTATGAAGCTTGTTTGTTGATGTCTCAACGTCAGCTTTTAACAACTATGGAGTTGTGTTATATTTTATGTATTTCTATTATTTATCTTTTTGATTGCATCCGTGACTTCTGCATCACTGGTTATGTCAATAAATTCCAGTTCAGGAAAGTTGCTATTGTCAACATTTACTGGGTTTCTTTGGGTGTTTCTGTTCACAACTTCTTCAAAATGTTCCTTCCATCTTGTTCTTATTTGTAATCACAATTCCATATTTTTCTTTCACACTTGACGCTAGACATTGTTTAGCATTGCATAACCTTTTGGTTATATCATAGAGAGTTTTCATTTGCCCATTTTCAGGTGCTTTTTGAGCATCATCTGCTAGGTTTTCTACCCATTTTCTTATGTATATGCTATCATAAAATAGCTTCCAGAACCGCAAACTTGAGTTTCTATCAAAGGAAACCTTATTCCGGACCCGTCTGGTCTTGGAGTTTGTTCATGTCATATACTGTCCTTGTGTCAGCTTTACGAATTTGCGTCTTCAGTTTGACTTTCATCTGGATTCTAACAAGATGATGATAGCTTGCGACATCTGCTCCCCTCATCACTCGGCAGTCCTGAATTGATGATCTAGTAAGATGTTGTCAATCTGATCTGTTGTTTTCTTCTCTGGAGACAACCAAGGGTCCTTGTTTATGTCTTTATGAGGTAAAGTGCTGGCAACTATTGTTAAGTCTACAAATGGTTAAATATACCAAAACAACACTAGCTTTTCTCCATTGTTGTTGATGACACCAGTTCCATGTTTTCCTAAAATTCTATCTTTATCTTTATTTGATGCTCCTACTTTTGCATTCATGTCACCAGTCATCAAAACCATGACTCGGTATAAAGACTCGGTAGCGATGGTTTCCAATGCTGTATTGAATCCAAACAGCACCAAAAAAAAGTAGCCTCAAAGGTTGGATATGCCCTACTGCAATATGATTGGCTGCCGCATCACTGGAAGGATATGACGCACATGTCATGATGCGCTGCTGTAACTAAAGACGCCGCCGTAAACATGCATGCCGCCATCTTGGATTAGCACTCATGAGGGGGGAAAAAAAGAGTGAACGGACGAATAACTGGGATTGAATCCAAATGGTTGGACCAATTGGTTTTGTCGGTTTTCTAAAATGGTTACACACCAAGTACGCAGGCTTATACACGATGAATACGCCCATGTTTGCGTGCGAGAGTCCTGGCATTATGTAATGTGACGAGACGTGTGTCTAGGTCTGTTGATTTTGGTTTTGATTTAGAATTTAGTTTCATGTTTCTCTTGTCTCCCTTTGTCTGTCTGTCTTGTTATTGTACTCGTTTACTCAATCCCTTATGTTACCCAATCAGCTCCCTCCAACCCTTTGTGTCTTGTGCAAGTGTTCGTTGTTCTCTCGTCAGTTTTCCCTTTTCCATGTCACGTGAAGTTCCTGTTCGTATGTCTGTGCTCCAAGTGCTTTTTCCTAGTGTTTGTTTAATTACTTTGATCCTTGTTGTTATGGACTTGTGTTAATTTAGTATTTTTGATGATCCCAGTACCTTGTTTGCCTTTTTGTTTGGTTCTCTTGGAAATTAAAGACATTTTTGTTTTGAACGCTTCCCACATTTTTGTTTTCTATATTACTCTTCTGCTGCCACCCTGAGATAAAGGTATGTTGACAGAAGTGACCCATTGTGATTATGTGATCACTCCCGCAGAGCTGCAGTCCTCCCCATTCTCAGATTCGCCAACCTGCATTCATCGAAGAAATTGCATCACTGGGTCTAACCCGCCTCCACGTAGATTTATGCCATGTAGGATTTATGCTGTTCACAAAAACAACGAGCTCAATATATTTATGTACATATGAATTACTATGGACTATCATTGCAAAGAATTCTGTCAAACAGACAGTTTTATATGTTCTTGATTTAGTGAATCTCTCAAATTAAGTGAAGCAGAAGAAACGCTTTCCTCTACCTGAATAATGTAAGCAAGATGTCTAACAATGTGGGGGTGTTTACAGGAATCAATCAAAAGCTAAAGTAGCCTACACATTTGTGCTTCTGGAGCATGATGCGAAATGGTTTCCAGCCTCCATCATCTGAGCTGGAAGCAGCACATCTACGGCCCACGTAATCCCCAGCCACAGCCTCACATGCTGAAATGTCACCTGTTCTCAGCTGTTTATCTGTGAACTTCCAAGACTAAGTTCCTATAGCCTACTGATTGTCACTGTGTCAATCCACAAGGGGATGATGACCCGACAGCTAAACTAAATCCACAAGAGAAACACACAACAAATGCAGGTTCGGCATTTCAACTGAAAACATCAGATGAGAAGCGCTGACTCATACAACTATATTTACTACTAAAGAAAAAATATTACTCTATTTCAGGAAGTCACAACCAGTGTGTAAATTACAAAAAAAGGAGGTTTGACCTAATAGAGAAAGATAAATAAACGTCTTTTTTTAAGACTTACAGTATGTAATTGGTGATCGGGGTCTCTTAAATTTTTACCAGACCCTGGTAATAATAACTATTGCTGGGTCCAGAAGGGAAAACATAATGTGAATATGTTGACTGCAATATTTGTTCACTGGGATTTGTGGGCCATACTTCCGCTCCACATTACTGGTGTGGTGCTACTCAGCTCTAAGCCACTCGGTTTGGAGCGGTCATTTTTACAATTATTTAAATTTGTGCTGTGGGAATTTGCAATATTAACAGTTGACTAAACGCATCAGTCAAGAGGCTAAGGCCTACGGAATACAGGAAGTCCTCCTTTTGCGAACGAGTTCCGTTCCTACACTGGCAATGTAACACGAATTTTCGCATATGTCAGATTTCACCGTTAAAGTCTAAATTTATGTCAAAATATTTTGTATAAAAAAAGAAAATACATTCAAATAAAAAGGATAAGATGCTGTACTTAGCATTATTGCTGACAAGTGGATAGAGAAGGAGAGGAGGGCGAAAAAGGCAAAGATACTGCCGGCGCGCAGGGACGCGATTGAGATACTCTGCGCATGTTCAACCGCAAGGAATGCTGGTCTTTGTAGTAGAGAAAGTGCTTGTATGCGGAAGTGCGTTGTTTGGCGCGAAACCCATCGCAAATACACAAGCAGAGGTAATCCCGTATTTAGGAACGTAAGCACGCGTCCCGTATTGAGTTGTAAAGGGACGCACTATGTCCTGTAATATCGTCGGAGTAAAAAATTATGTGTAAAATGTCGATGGAATTAATGGAACAACAGTTCGTTAACACACCACCTCCGCAAAGGCTAACTTCAAAATAAAGCTTACCAAACAATAAATTGCGTCATTGATACCAATGCAATAGCCTTAGTAAGACATTTACTTTGAAGTTGACCTCCGTGGTGGCGTAACATCTAACTTGACTTCCGTTTTCAACGTCTCAACTTGCCACCTACATCAACGCAACGCCATCCCGCAGTCATATTCAGTCGCGAATTTAGGTCGCTAACAAACCGCTAGTTAATTACGCTGTCATTGTATGATACGGCACAAGTCTCCGGCGTTAGTAGCAAGCAGCTGTTAACATTAGCAACAAGTGCCTGCCTGGTAGTTCAACAGCTGTTCCTTGCTTTTTTTTCAATATTGTGGAGATTATTTTGTAATGCGCTGTCCATGCGTAAAGGAAGGAAATTGCCTTAAATTACACTTCAAGGTAAAAATAAAAAATAAAACAAAACCTCGTCTTCATTTATTTTATAAAAACACTTTTGCTCATTAAATAATTTTAAGAAAACAATCAGCTCAAAATGTCTGGCATAATACCTTGTTATACACTGTACCACGTATAAAATACTATTCTTATTTTACAGTGTATAAAATAACAAGGTATCTTGCCTTATATTGCGTTCTTAAATCCTAAATGGCCATATAAGACATTAGCAGTTTTTTTAATGGGCAAAAGAGTTTTATAAAATAAATGAAGTCAAAGTTGTAATCATCTTTTTTACCTTTTTTCTTTTGCTGATCCGAAGCACAATCCGATCTCTGACTCAAAATCCGTGACCGATCCGAACCGTGACTTATGTGATCCGTTGAACCACTAGTGAGTACCAAAGTCAATCCCCTGGTACTAGAGTAACCCATGAAAAAAAGTGATAATATGGGGAATGTACAACAAATGTCAGCATTGTATGGGCAAACAATATATAATAATTTTGGGGTGCAATAAACAAGTACAATGGATTGACAAGTATGTTAAATAGATTAATACATAAAAGTAATAAATTGATGAATAATAGATAAAGAATACACACACAGCCTTACATTAACTACAGGTAACAGATATGCATAATTTTTACTGTACAGGCAGTCGATATACTACACTTAAATTATAAATATAGTAAAGAGTAAGTGGACAAATATGTGAACATGTTCTGCTGAACTGATTAAAGGTGAGCTCATTTTAAGCCTCAACTATAACATGTCTTGCTCTGTGATTTACTCTGCAGTTAATTGTCAAAGACGTTTCTGCCAAGGCAGAAAGCTTGTTGCCCTTGGCAACACATAGTGAATATTCTGATTGGATAACAATAGAATCTTCTAAATTATAGATTAATAAATATGTCATAAATTTAAATTAATTGCAAATATCACTACTTTATCTTGAGGATCAATACTTAAAATTGAGCACTATGGATCGGAATATCGATATTTTGGTATCGATATGCCCATCCCTCGTTGAAGGCAGTCAGGACCGGCGGTCCCCGCCAATTAGGTGTCCCTTATTTATTTTTCAGGGAGTTGGCAACCCTAGTTGGTACACTAATGCCAAATCATCTGGGATGGACTCCAGATGACCTACAGAGCTGAGGGGAACCGTCAAGTCTATTTAACAGTGAACAAGAGAGCTGCACTCTAGTTGACAGGCCCACAGAATTTTCATAAACCATTACTATTGCTCTCCAAGCAGGAATGATAACCAACCTTAAAATCTGAAGACCGTATTTGCGACTATATTAAAATTACACATTAAACAAATTTGTTTTTCACACACACAAAAAAAAGTAAAAATAAAAAGGTGTATTGCCAACTAAAGTGCATCATTATTACAAAACTGAGACATTTGTAAAAATAATGATAATGTGGGCTTGGACTAATTAAAGTTTTCAAATGGCAATGGCTTCTTTTTGAAAATGTGATTACTGTAAAATTCAGACTATGAGCTCTGACTTTTAGGGGAGGAGCTACAGGCTAGCCACGGCGGCTAAGGCCATCGCTTGTCACTTTTGAGTGCTTGTGTAGCAGTTTTCAGTCATTTTTTCTTTTTATGTACTTTTTGCAATCATTACACTCAGTATTTGCTTATAAACACAAGGTCACAGTTTATCCTCCTTTGATCTTGAGAGTTTTAAACTAACATTTATTTTGGGTTATTCATAAACATCGCTATATTATGCTTATTACTTAGTCCCTGTTTGCACTACACACATATTGCTAAAACTGCAATACTGCATGGTCGTTTATAGTCCGTTTTAAATTCACTGGCACAGTTGGTTGAAAGTGTTAATGCTTCACGGGGCTTCATCTGAACATTACTACTTTTTCCTCATCTTTAAAACAAGGAAGGTTAAAACAAGGAAGAAACATATTTGTGATTTTCCAGATGTGAGGAGCATCACAATCTTGTCTATATTTACATTTGATTTAAACAATGGACATTTGTTTTTCAAAATGTACTCCTTCTGTTTTGTTATATTTATGCGTGTTTGTCTATTTTGTTTTTTTTATTCTACAACTGTAAAGTGTCTTTGAGTTCTTCAGAAAAGTGCTCTACAAATTAAATGCATTATTATCATTTCATGTTGATCAAAATGCATGACAATGGGTCTCTGTTGAATTATCTCACAGCCCACAACAGTTTGGCATTAGTTCATCATATACGTCTTTAGATGCAAAATGGTTGAACAAGTTGTCATAAAATGTTAAGCCTATTTCTATACATTTTGATTAGACTTTTTTTCCCAGGCTAATCTTGACTTTTTCTAACGAAGGGAAATGTGTTAAGCATTATATAAAGCAATGGACAACCAGTTTTCTGAAATACCTCATAGCAAGTGAAGATAATTGTAGTCAAGGTAATTCTGAATGAGAATTTGTGGCCCAAAGAAAGTAGGAAGACTGCACTGTAATTCAAATAGTGTTGTATGTACAATTTTTTCTAAGGAGATTATCCCATGTTCACATTTCTACTTTTTCAAATGGTTTAGTTTTCCTATCTGTATCATAACAAGATGGTTTGTCAACAAATTACAGTGCAAACAGTAAAAGGTAAATGTGAATCTTGTCCACTCTCTTGCAATTAATCTTCTACATGCACAAAGGTGCGACTTTCAATTAAGTAATCTGACTGTTTTATCCGTACACAATAACATAAAGGGCCCTATTTCGGTAGACTGGCGTCCATGTGCTCGGCATAAATACAGGCGTACCTTCATTTTCATGCCAGAACAAGTCTACTCTAGCGTGTTTGTGGCCGTGTTGCGCCCATTTGGGCGTTTCGGCAAACGGAGTTGCACTGCCCCCGAAACACCCGACAATTTGCAAACAGAAAGTAGTCTGCGCTTGTCGTAGAAACGGGCGCATCGTCATTTTCGTGCCCCTGCAGTTCAGCGTGTTTGTGAATTTAGTAGATGCACTATGACTCACATTATGTCCCAATTTCTCAGAGGTGGGCATTCCGTCAGACTGACGGACCAGTCCGTCAGTAACGGGCGCCCATTTTGCTGACGTTAGACAATAGACAAGGAAGGTTTTACAGAGAGGTTCTGAGTTCAGTTTTACATTTCTATTTTTATTTATGGAAAAAGTTGTGTTAGGAAGTTGTGAAACGGTAATTTGCAGCCTCTCATTCCATTTCAGTAGGTGGCAGTAATGAACCAAAAGATTTTTGCCAACCAAAGAAGAAGAAGAAGAAGAAGAAAAAACGACAATGTCGAACAAAAAACATTAAAGTTTTATTTCGGTTTGCACAAGGACTAGGAAGAATTTAAATCCACCAGGATTGTAATTTTGGCAACAATTTGACATGGGATTCTGGTTAAAGTAAGCAAAACTTTTAAATTCAAATTTTAAGAGTTAAAGCGCCAGCAGGCTCCCACTTAAAAGTTCAATAGATTGGCAAATAAGTGTAGGCTATGTGAAATGTCAAATGTATTGAGTGTAAATCTGTTTGAGCAGAAAGCAACAAAGTATTATGTAGATAGTTCACAATTACAGTTTGGTTCAGCTTGAAAAAATGACTGACAGATGGGTGACGGACAGGTGTCCAGGCTGCTGCTGAATGACGGACCGGCAAACTTTAATAAAATGCCCACCTCTGCAATTTTGGTTATCTGAAAACATTTGTCTCAGAAACAGTATAAAGGCGGTCCTCGGGTTATGCGGTACTCGACCTACGCTGTTTCGACTTTATGATGCCCAACTCTCCCGCTCACTAGTGTGTGTAAAAAACAAAACAGGATCTTTTAGCAATACTGGTCCAGCCAAGAAAAGGGCCATTACGGTCTAATCGAAGCTGGATATCACATCGGATACTTATTTAGAGATTTAGATGGTATAAAAGCGTCAATTCTGATTTATGCGGAAATTCGGGTTTCGTGGCCAGCATAGGAACAGAAGTCGTTCATAACCTGAGGACCGCCTGTACTACACAGTTAAATGTAGCCCCGCCCCTCACGCCTTGTATGTTTCTGGATTAAAATCTCATCAATTCAGCTTTCTATTTCTGGACTTTTCGTCTAGCCTGTTGCATAATTTCAGGGTCATTTGCAGAGTGAGCTCTGAGCCACATCGCAGCACAGATTTGACACTGATGACTAATGTTGTGGCTTGCCCATATCAGAGACTCATCAGACTCACTATCTCAGATGTTCCCTTCAGGTCAGAAGATGTTGCTTTAACTATAAATTAGGTCACCCAAATTTACTCAACTGAAATGATGGTAGCTAGTAGTGCACGGTAACATACAATGTGGGCCCATATGCCTACTTTGCACAACAGGTAATCTGGTTAAACACCTGAATTTGTTTAATCACAATAATTATAATTAAAATTAGTTAAAATTATATTATTTTGAAAATACTACGTAAATACTACTCGTGTAGCAATTATTATTGCAATGCTGTGTGATTGTTTTTGCAGCCAGTCAAATGGTCATGATTCATCATTTTACTTACTTATTCACACCACGGCCTCCTTAAGTGAACCACTGATAGTATACAGTTCAATTCCTCCAGAGTGGCACCAATCTGCATACACCGACCGTGACAGACGTGCTGTTTTAAAATGGGCTATTCAAAACGACCGCTCCGTCGAATCAGTCGCCAATTTCGACATAAACCCCACGACAGAAAAAGTCCTAGCGTCCAAGGTTGACAGCGAAAGCCGAGAACAAACGGCGAGGGGGCTTACCGTCCTGGGTTCGGCGGTGTGGATGGAGCAGAGGGATTGGGAGGGGCGATGATGCTGGGCTGCGGAGGAGATGAAGGCAGGATCGACCAGCTTGGCTCGATGCTGCTCATGCTACATTCAGTGACCGCTCGGAAAACCCAGGATCCCCGGTTGCCGCGACTTGAAGACACTCATTTTCAGGCAAACAGTTAGTCCGTTTTTAGCCGGTCCAATAATAATTGTCTATACAAATCTGATGCATGATTATTATTAGTAGTAGTATTATTATTATTATCATTATTATTATTATTATTATTATTATTATCAATATTATTATTATTATTATTATTATTATTATTATTATTACTATTATTATTATTATTATTATTATTAATTACAGGTCGTTTTCATAGCATGCCTGACATTAATAAATGGATTATTGACAATAAACCAATGCTTCAGAGAAAAAGGAAAGTGGATATTTATTTGCAACATAGGAAGTACAGCGGTACCTTAATTTGATTTAATTCGTTCTGTGACCAAGCTCGTAAGTGAATATCAAATCAATTTTCCCCATTGCAATGCTATTAATCGATCCAAGCCCCTCAAGAACACAATTTTAAATATTGTTTTTAGAACAGATAAATAATACTTCATGCCTATTATTACCTATACATACTTAAAAACATAATAAAGTGAATGATTCATTATCATTATTATTATTATTATTATTAGTAGTAGTAGTAGTAGTAGTAGTAGTAGTAGTAGTAGTATTATCATTATGTTAAGAAAAACAGTTTTTCCAAGGACAAACACTGTAGTATTGTGTGTTGACGTGTGCATTTTAAGGATGTGGTCTAGTGAGTAATGTCAGAAGCACTGGCTCCAGCTCCAGTTGGCTATTTATCATGCATTTACTTCATTTAGTTTAGATCTCGCGCCTGTGTCAAGTCGCCCACTCCTCTCCATGACCCTTAAATTAAAGACCAATAGCACGTATGTAGGGAAACCTTTGCAAATGTGATGGACACACATCCAGTCCTTGGGACTGTTTCAAGCTCCCTCTTTAACACTTTTACCTTTGGCACTGCCGTTTAAAGAACACACTTATTCATGGTGTGCACAACTCCAGAATTTTCATAAAAGAACTAAGCATTGAAATGTACTCTCACGAAATTTACTCTTCATGGCCCGAGCAATAATTTGCAATAACGTCGGGAGGTAAATGACAGACCAAAATAGCCATTGTGTTCAAATTTCCACATTATTCATCAGTGTGACGCATGCTGATCGTCTGTTCTGTGAAGGGAACTTTTCAAGCAGCTGTGAGTCAAACAGCTGCTGGTCGAAGAGAGACAGAAATAAACTAAAACCAGCTCAACAGACTCAAGCTGAAAATATCATAATATTAATGATCCATCCATCCATTTTCTATACTGCATGTTGTTAATAGGATTGTGCGTGAGATGGAGCCTGTCCCAGCTGACTTTAATTGAGCTAAAATGCATGGTTTTAATGTGGCAGAAAGCCAGAGTACGCAGAGCGAAGCCATGCTAGCACATGCTAACTCCACACAGGAGGGCCTGACTTGAGATCCGACCCCGGAATCACTTGACTGAGACGTTTATGTGCCAACCATTATTCCACCAATGACACTATGGTTGGATATTTGTTGATATTTAAATCCTCATAATGATTCAACATATTTTAGAGGAAATAACCTTTTAAAAAAAAACTACATGGGTTGGAGGAACCGCAGATGAAATTCAAAATTCGCTGTTGCTCATAAATGAATATAGGTTGCTGTAAGTTTAGATGCAGGGCTTTTCACCAGCAGAGGTTTGCCAGCATGGCACCAACTCTGTGCGAAGACATTGAAATTCAACTACGTCACTGTTGGTGTAGAGGCAGCACTGATGCAGCAGCATCTCAAATAACTCTAAATGTCAGACAGCTGTGTTGTCCAGCTAACATAGCCTGCCGCACCCTTCTGTCCAACCCTGAATAGCTCTTTCAGCACAAGCTTTTGTTTAAATGTAATTGAGCAAGTTAAGTGTTTCTTCATCACCATCAGTGGCATTAATGGGAAGGGGGCAGCGCGGGTACTTTTTTTTCTTTACAAAGTGTATTTTCCATGTGTGTGTGATTGGTTCAATTGCGTTTAACTAAACTAGCTTTATAATTTTTATTGCATTGTTTTGGGAGCAATTGTCTGTGTCAGACAGGTTAATGTTGGCTTTCTTGTACATTACTGAACTACTCTTTACATCATTTATATGTCATCATCATTTATACATTTTTTGACATTTTGGACTTCTTTCCTGGTCTATAATGCAATGAAAATTCCGTATGGCGTCTTTAGGTATTCCTATAATTTGGATTGCACACCTAGCCGGCGTCCACCAGTGACAGACTAACGGTCAGTCAGTGATGGACTAACAGACAGTCACTGACGGATGCCGTTAATGACAATTACACTGTCCCGTCATTCGATAATCGCCATCAAAACGGCATCGGTCAGTGACAGATTGACGGACTGGTCGGTCAGTCTGACGGAATGCCCACCTCTGTTGATTACCATTTTTTACATTTTTCAGATTAAATGGCCTATTCAGTATGATGCACAGCATGTGTACAGTACAAATAGTTATTCTTCCAATCGAAGCATTGAAATGGGGGCCATCCTCTGAATGAACAAGAAATGAAAGCAGCCCTTATAAGCATCGGCCCAACATAAAACAAGACTTTATTATATGCAAGCAATAGAGAAAGTTGATGTATAAGTTCCTCAAGAGCATTCCAAATACAGTAAGCTTACATCTAGAAACCTATAACTTAGTTCATGCCATAGTATACTTAGTGTATGTACTGTATCTGTTGGTGTATATTCAGGTTTAGATGAAAGATTGTGGGGGCAGGTACACTTTTCCTAATGGACAGCAATGCCTATACAGAAGCTGACTGATCAATAGGAGCTGCTGAATTATTAATAGGCAGGCATTCGCTTGGCTGCTGCCAGGTCAGTCACTGTATGTCCTGGACATTTTAACAGCATGCCATTCAAATATCAACTGTGTAAGACACATCAAGTGGCACTACTTTGACATCTTTTCCTTGAATGATGTCCATACTAAACCAAATCAGTCCGTTTCTCCATCCGTTTCAAATCCAAATCTTTTCATACTGCAACCAGACATGAGACTTGCAGCAATCAATAGAGACCCTGATTGCTGGAAGTCAGGCATGCAGTGCGGAACAGAAACCTAGAACCAAACATTCTGTTGGCTCAGCATCGTTACACAAACACCCAAGAGGGAAACACATACAAACAATAAAAAATAGACATATATCAATTGTAGTAGGGCAGACTAATAAAGTGTTAATGTTGTCACACCCAAGAATTACATTTGCTGACTGTCCAACATTATATTGCTGCCCGCTTTTGCATTTTTCTCCTTCAAAATATTTCCGGGCCAGTATATCTGAGTCAGTGTATGAAAGGAATGTACTTTAATGTCCAGTAGGCATGTATATGAAGAGACCATTTTTGTTCTTTTCAGCTATTGACATCTTGTAAAATAGAGGCTGCCCTGAGCGGGTTGCCTGTGCTGTGATACGTCAGTGCCTTAGCTATATCGGATGTGTCAGATCTGCCCGTAAACTAATGCAAGTAGGTGGAATAAACTTTGAAAGGGACGATTTACAACTACTTAAAGTCAATCTCATACGTGTCACATTGTATTGTACTTACAGTTTCCCTAAGAGGGCCATTATAACTGTGAAACCATACAAATGTTTAATTGCCTCCTCATAGCTTACACAACAAATTGATGGATAACTATTTTTGAAATCAGAGGTCAAAGATAACAGTTTGTTTGCTATTGTTGAAGTCACTGAAAAAACAGGGTTTGGTAACACACAAATGCTTGCAATATCGCAACATTATTATATATTTCAAGTTTTGGTGCAGATTTTTATTGAAGTTGACATGCTTGATTTGCTTTCGCGGGCTACATAACATGATGTGGCGGGCCAGATCTGGCACCCGGGCCATGAATTTGACATCTGTACTACACTCTAAAAACAGTTGGATTATTTTATTAACCCAATTTTTGGATTGTTTGTGTTGGGGCAAAATTCTGGGTTATTTCTTATAAATTACCCCAATTGTTGGTTCAAATTAACTATATATTGGGTTATATGCCAGTAATGTTTTATGTTTGGTCAAAAATCAACCTTACAGGCCCATACACAGGTGCCAGATGTACACTTGCATTAAGTATGACTGGCGGCCATGACAGCCACCGACATACACACGGAGCATCGTGGTCAAGTCAACGACACTTTTGACATTTGGATTTCTTCATCTATCACACTGTTTTGATAAGTACTTCACAAATTGTAATCTTTTGCAAACGGGTTGCTAGTAACTGAGCATGTGTGTCGGACAGGACAAGTGCTGGAATCATAAAAAAAAAAGGCATTAGTCTGCTGCCATTGTAAGATGCGATACGTCACAAGAACTGTGCGTTCTCCAAATAATGTTCCATATTAACTTTGTGTTTACTGTAATCCACAGGAACATTTCTATGATTACCAGGGTGGTTTTGGTTACCTTGCTTGGAGATTGAAAACTGTTGAGCGCAACCCTCCTCAAGAGGTCAATATATCTCAACACACTTTTCAAGATGGACCCACAACTCACCACAGCCCGTGTGAAAGTGTGAGGCAGTTGTCTGGTGATAACCGCAAGGAAGCAATGCTTGGTTTAAAGAACTGAAATAAATTGTATACCATTTTACAAATTTATTTATTTATCTCATGCACTGATTTGCATTTCCTGGCTACCAGCCATTCGAAGTGGTTGTCACTGACAGCACTTTGCAGTTTTTTATTCATTCAATTTATATAGCACTGACACAAAATATATAACGAATCAAGGCAACTGCTATCCAATCGCAGATAGAGGGGGTGGCAGGTCACAGAGTCATTCATTCAAAACTAAACTATACTATAGAGCAGGGATCTTCAAGCCTGTTCCTCGAGGGCTGGTGTCCTGACTGTTTTCCAACTCTCCCTGCTGCAACACACCTGATTAAAATGATCAGAACGGATTATCTGATCATTTGAATGATCAGAACTGATTATCTGATCATTTGAATGATCTGAACGGATTATCTGATTATTTGAATAGCATGCCTCAAAGCAGCGTCCCTCAAAGAACAGGATTGAAGACCACTGATAGAGAGTTTTTAAAAAAGTAACAATAATAATTACAAATTAAAAAAAATAAAAATCTAAGTTTAAATTTATCTCTAGATGGACTGGTAGAAAAATAATGCAAATATTAGAAATGTTAGCAAAGCAACTAACAACAATCAGAGTAGTTACTTGGGGGCAGATTAGAAAAGATTTCTTGAGGCATATGTATTATGCACTTATGGGACTTCATTGTATTTATGTTTCCCGCCTATTATAGCCTAAGCATAATCCCTAAAGAGGAAATTCAACGAATTCTGATGATTGAAAGTCCAAATACAGTCAAAAGACTTTGTCTTAGCTCATTCCAAGAATTCTGGCTTTGAGTGTTGGTTGGGTTGGTCTATCTCCAAGCAGCAAATGAATGAGGCAACTTCACAGATCGTTTCAGTTTTCCACATCCAATATGCTGTCGATGTTGACGTATGAGTCGCACCCCAAGTCAGGATCCATTTATACATGAAGTCTACATCATAGACATCATTCAGTCTAGTGAGTTTATGTATTTTCCAGAGTAGCATTCAGGGCCGGGTCTAGGCAGGGGCAAGAGGGGTCTGGCCCCAACAAATAAATGCTGTCCAATAAATCCCCCAAAATATATTATATTTCACACATTTTTATTATCTCATGCCTCTCTCCTCCACTCCGCTTCTTACTGTTTTAATGTCATATTCACTCCCTCAAATCTAAAATACATCAAGTTGTTTCTCATGTCATGTTTCTCGACCTTGCCCCATCTCCCATTTTCACCCTGCTCAGAGTATCGGCCTGCTGCCGGCTCACTGTGAGGGATGGCCGTCTGCAGCGAGCTGAGACCCAACTTCCAATCACCTTTCAGTATGCAAATGAGCCAGTGTTGTCAGTTAGACATGGTAAAAGGTGCTGGAGCACAATGCCCCCTCAAGATTTGTGGCTTCTCCCTCATAAATGCCTGTCTAGACCTGGCCCTGGTAGCACCTGTTCCAAAGGCTTTTTGTTAAAATAATTAAGATTGGGATCATCATTTGTGATGACTCAAAGGAAGAAAAACAAGTTAATTTGAGATGTTATCATATAATATACCAAGACATTATATTGCAGGTCTACTGGACGTACAATGTCAGTTATTTTTTTTGTGTAAAGCGTGTTTAAGTAGCCATTATTATTAGTAGTAGTAGTTGTAGTAGTAGCAGTAGTATTGTAACTCAACCGCATTACTTAGAAAAATAGTTCAGTTTAATTGCAAATTATTCTATATAATGATTTTAACCACCTACAAATAATGGTGTTTATGTCATGCAGACGGTAGCTGCATTTAAAGAAGCGATTACAGTCACCTTTTTCCTCCCTCTCCTCTCTTGATAGGAAATGTGATCTCCCATGTGACCAGATTACCTCATCAGTCTCGTCTGAGCAGTGGAGATGCAGCTGAGACTGTGATGGACAAGCAGGATAGACATGGGTGCCTGATTACCTGCGTGTGTCGATTACCGCACGTCTCAGTTTTATTATGACGCAGCAATACAGTGCGGTGGGGAATGTCTGGACATCTGCGGGGTGCTAAAATAAACCACGGAGAAAGATAAAAATTGACTCTTAAATAATTCTGTTAAGCATTAATGTACAATGTCTCAAGTCACATTTCTTCATTAATTGCATTCATTCATTCATTTCCTAGTCACTTCACACATTTTCCTGGACACTTTTGTCCATCACGACTGCCCCATGGGTGCCGAAATGATGTAAGGGTTGACAATATTGCCGCCCTGCACATGATAGCCGACAGCAATAAGTGAGACAATCGCAACCAGCCAACTCCAACTCCAACAATTGATATACAGTATACAGTACTATTATACTATAGCATAATATATATATATATATATATATATATATATATATATACATATATATATATGACTCACTGCGCTTTGGAAGCCTGTTCACAGCCTGGTCCCTCACTAAAATCTGTCCCCCAAGCAACAACAACTCCCTTTTTTTCTACCGGCGCTCGCAGTGGCCATCGAAGCCTCGCCACGAAAAACAGACTAATGACGGACTGCAGACAAATGGCGGACTAAATGAAGGGGTTTCCGTCTATGCTTAATCCCTCTATTTTAACATTTTTCCCATCATTCGTCAACCGTCAGCAAAACGGGCGTCCTTCAGTGACGGATCGACGGACCTGTGGGTCACATTGACATTCGGAATGCCCAGCTCTGGTAATCAGTGCAACAATTGTCTTCAACAATTCCACAAAAATTCAAGAACAAAATAGAGAGTATTTTTATGGACTTTTCTGCATGTGCTTTGCGCCTGTCTGCCATGATGACAGCACTGGTATTAGAATTCAAGGCACAGAGGTAGGAGGAGGAGCGATAGATGCAGGCAGGACACCTCTCTGCACAGATTCTATAAATAAATATAAAGCAGGGATATATCGCTAACCCCTCTGAGCATTTCTAACATACAAGCCCTACTGGTGCAAACTGCTTTTCAATACAAGGGTGAATGAGATTTCAATGTCCAAAGGAGATCAATTTTTCAATGCGACCTTTGCATGTCAGCAAGCAGCTTACATATGATCATTGGATGCTGAAGTTTGAATCAATGTATCTTCTACAGGCTCCGTCAAAATTTAGTCAGGCAGAAAATTCATTTTTTGACATGCAAAAAAACAAAGACAGCCCTTTCTTCTGCATATCAGTGCTACGTGTATATTCATCAATGTCCAAGCATGAATCTTAAAACTGTATCACTGTTTTTTTGTTCCTTATTATTTTCAAATTAAATGGATTGTTTTTATTAAAAGAAAAAGGAGACTGTATAACCACTGACTATACAGAATGTGCATTATATGGGTCTAACACAACATGAGAGGTGTTCCGATTGGTTTTGAAAAAGGCAATGACAGTCTTAATGAACTGTTTGAAATACAATTACTCTCTATTATGGCTTTAAGATGGGGCTAGCCCATAACAATGATTGCCTCATTATAATCGCAAGGCAATGTATGCATGTCTTTTATTCACGTTGCCTTTTCCACAAATTCATTTTTGAATAGTTGATTTTATCATTTATGTAATTATATTGTAATTTGAAATGTTAAAATTCTATTTATAATTCTCAGTGTTTATGATGTCTTCCTATTTGCACTTTCCACAATTTTTGGTTGGTCATACCACTGCCTATGCCATCACATTTTGAATTTAAAAATAAAGATGAATTATAATTAAGGGTGGCTATTTATGTGTTGTCAAGCTGCTATCCACAGTCAATAGACAAAGGCTTACATGTTTACTATGCGAATGTGAAATCAAGAACGCAGCAAGAATAATCTCATTGATTCCAGATCCTCAATTTGTTATGTACAGTATGCAAGTCTAATAGATACAGGCTGCTATGCTACATTTCCATCTTGTTGTTTACAGTACGGACAAGCAATAGAAAACTGCTTTACCTAAATACAGAGATGGTAGAGAACAATTCATCGTGAACCCAACACCAAGTGTATTATGAAATCGACAATAGATTCAACCAACCTTTGACCTGTGAAGAGAACTGAGCCGTGTGTTTGGTCTCAAACAGCAGTAGCTCCTTGTTCAGGTCGCAGATACTCAAATCAACATTCCAGCAGAGCAAACCTGGTAGATTAAAATAAAAGAGGTGTGAATTGTATAGAGCGTACTACATATTTAGCATCTGAATGTTGCGTAGTTAGTGTTTTGCCTGATATGATTTGTGATTATAGATTTTTGTATTCAAATCATGTGTTTTATTTTGAGCGATGGCCTGAATTCCCTTGGCCCACTAAGGAGGAAACAACACATTCGTTTCATTTCTTCAATGTGCTTAAATGGATGAAAGAAACGTGGCAATCTATTTTGGAATGTTCTGAACTCCCGCTTCCATGGTGGCGTTGATTGGAGGAGATGTCGTGTCAAGAGATGAAGCTCTACTTCCAGTAGTTGTTCTGATCTTTCGGCCACAAACAGTTGACAGTGAATCAGCAGGGCTTCTGTTATCAAATTGTGATTATTGAATAATTCAGCACAATGGACAGTTTTATTTATATGATTGATCCATGGATTATTATGCCCATCTCAAGTACACATTTACCCCATTTACTTGAAATGGTGCATGGATAAGAGATCAGATAAGCCAGTCTTCGTGACTTTATAGGCACTGGAAAAACATTATTCACAATCATATTTTACTGATACTATTATGATTATTGGTAGTTTTTTAATGTTTCTATTGCCAAAATAAGTTAACAGATGAAAAGCCAGCATGTTATCCTCTACAGTGTCAGTATGATTTAATTGAGTCAACCGAATGGAAGCTACTTTTCTTGTTTATTTTTCACCTCCATCCCATGTTATGTTGTGCCGGATTTCCCTATACACTTGATTTTATTTAGCAAGTTAATTTCTGCAGCAGTAGGTCAGACTGACAACTCCTTTTCAGTCTTACCTTGTGTAATCTGTTTTCTGGCAGAGTCCAGGTGATCGCTGGTGCAAATCTCTCCAATCACAATCAGCATGCGATATTTGTTGTGCTGTAAAGAAACGGCAGCATGACGATGATCCTGGTGCTCAACAGGCTCCCCTGGCTTGGCTTGCTTTACCGGAGTCGCTACGACAAAAGGCATTTCCATGGTAACAGTACCACTAGAACTCTTTTCCATCTCCATGACAACTGTGTCTAGAGGAAAGATTTTAGGTGCAAGATGAACTGGGAGGACATGTAGGTGTGGCCCTGGTGCAAGTAGCATTTTTGATTGGGTAACGTGTTATGTGACTATTTGATGTCACTAAGCATCATTGGACAAAACAAAACGAGGGCTTTGAAAATGGTTGTTGATCAGATTCATGACACACCTCTGAAATAGAAGCTGCTCAGAATGAGAACAATGAAGGAGAATGGGAGGATTTAGATTTTTCCTCTCTATTGACAGCATGTGAGCACTGATGGTACTCGTAAAGCTCCCAATATTTATTAATATACTATTAATAGATATAATATGAAACATACAAATATGTAAGCGTATTTATTTAAAAACAAAAAAAAATGTTGTAAAAAAAGGCAAACTAGTTTTTAGGAGTATGAGCGTAATCACTATCACTTACCTCCCTTACATTGATCTTGTATTAAACTGCGCAAGACAAAATGTGCTGAAAATAACACAAAAAGGGTCTATTATGCTATTTATAACATTGGCACTCATAGTACCAGGCAATGCAATTTTATGTGTCTCTTCTTTGTTCCCATTGTGATCAAGACAATGTTTCATCTAGGCACAAAGACGTCAGACAACAGAGCCTTCAGTCAGCCCAGGCATAGTTATTTTAGGCTTTGTAGGTCAAGTGAATAAGTTTGTCGTGTGCCTTGAATAAAACATTGCTGCCTATTATAATCATCATTAGTGAAAATAAAAACAAAATACGGGGTACATAGGCTTCTGCATTTGGAAAAGTAATACGGGGCTCACAAGCTTCAATAAAGTGTACCGGATAAAATGTGTACATTTCTCATATTTGTAGTTATTCTGATGCAGTGACATTAATAGTAATCAGTGTCAATTATATTATTTAGATTATATAAAATAACCGTAAGGGTTCTCTCTTTTAGGAATGAGAGTTGCGATAAATTCAGAATTACTGCATTTACTTTTGGGTTAACGTTACCAAATTAAATGCATAGAAAGAATAGTGTGGAGCTACAGAATCTGTTGTTGGTTGATTTAAAGCAGGGGTGTCGAACTGCGGTCCTCGAGGACCGCTGTCCTGCCTGTTTTCTATCTCTCCCTGCTGCAACACACCTGTTTCAAATGATCAGCTCATCAGCAAGTTCTGTAGGAGCCTGATCCTGATCCCGATCGTTTGAATCAGGTGTGTTGGACGAGGAAACCTGTAAGACATGCAGGAGGGCGGCCCCCGAAGACTGGAGTTTGACAACCCTGATTTAAAGTAATAATATATTGTTCATTGTGATGACAAATGTACTTGACATAAGAATAGCATCTTAGTAACATGGTAGCCCCAGCTCAGCCACCAATGTGATGGAAATTTTTGGGTGGTGGGGTGGCAGGGGGTGATGAATTTTGGTACTGTTGTTTCTATAGATTATGTCATTATTATTAACTGTATGGCCTTTTTACACAAGCTATCAAAGTGAATAACCACACTCAAAGGTGACTTGTCCCACCTCTCCCCGACCATGCTCTGAGCATGGTTATACTCCAGTGATATAAAGTTGTGGTGTAAGTACCATGCTTAAACCAGGGTATGTGGAACATTTCTTCACTTCTTCCACTCAGGCACCACGCTATTATCTATTCCATTAATTGCTGGCATTTTTTTTTCCAGTCAGGAAACATTTCAGGTGTCACCACTGTACTCCGTTTGAATTGGAATGAGAGAACCAAGCTGTGGTGTCATGTAGATGTGTTAATATTACACTATTATTAATAGACAATTACATAGACGGAAAAAAATGGGCTTCCGACTATTTTTTTAAGTTTCCCGACAAAATGGCCGTTATCATAGGTGGACCCGTACCGAACCATGTCCCCCATATCGAGGTACGTACCGAACCGTGACTTTGTGAACCCCTAATATCCATCCATCCATCCATTATCTATACCGCTTGCCCTCACAAGGGTCGCGGGCGTGCTGGAGCCTATCCCAGCTGTCTTCGGGCAGTAGGCGGGGGACACCCTGAATTGGTTGCCAGCCAATCGCAGGGCACACAGAGACAAACATCCGCACTCACAATCACACCTAGGGGCAATTTAGAGAGTCCAATCAACTTACCATGCATGTTTTTGGAATGTGGGGGGAAACCCACGCAGGTACGGGGAGAACATGCAAACCCCACACAGGGGGGCCGGGGCCGGGATGGAACCCACGAGCTCTGAACTGTGAGGCGGACGGGCCATTCTACTGAATTGGTTCAAATTTCAGAGTTGGAAAATGTGTGAAATTTGTATTTTATTTCAGAAAAACTTTTATTGTATTCATGTTGCACCATATCAAAGGGGCACAAATATAGTAAAAGTACAGTCAATTTTCAAATAGTATTTTCTAGCTTTTCCCAAATATCTTGCCTGTCCCTAAAATGTGTCATTACCGAAACAATTATAGAAGGATATAAATAATTCTACTAGCCGGTTCATATTTTTTTCCATTCCTCCCTCTACAGAGTATTTTTTTATAAATTAATATACATGGTTTTGACATCAAAATCAATCTAAATTAATTTTTAACAGAATTTAATATTAATAAATAAATAAATAACAAATCAATCAAAATTTATATGCTGTTTTTCTGTGTAAAATGTAGAAAGTTGATCATATTGACTTCAAAAGTCATCATTATTTAAAACAAACATACCCCTAAACATCCATCCATCCATTATCTGTACCGCTTCTCCTCACAAGGGTCGCGGGGCGTGCTGGAGCCTATCCCAGCTGTCTTTGGGCAGTAGGCGGGGGACACCCTGAATTGATTGCCAGCCAATCGCAGGGCACACAGAGACAAACATCCGCACTCACAATCACACCTAGGGGCAATTTAGAGAGTCCAATCAACTTACCATGCATATTTTTGGAATGTGGGAGGAAACCGGAGTACCCGGAGAAAAGCCACGCAGGCACGGGGAGAACATGCAAACTCCACACACGCTGGCCGGAGCCGGGATCGAACCCACGACCTCTAGTTAAGTAAAGTAGTAAAGTAAAGCATTTTGTAAATTGGCCAAAATCTACAAAAAAATTTCATGAATTGAAATTCAGGAGTTAGAGATTGGGACAGCCACCTCCCAATAGAAAGTGACATAGAAAAGATTACTTTTTATACATTCAGATTAATAGTATTTCAATTAATGCCTTGTGGTAAAATAGATCATAACAAGATATGACTAAATATGCAAGGTCTGAACACTTCATTGTTTTTTAAAGTTTGACCTTCATTGTGGGACTGCAATTTCAACCAATTCAGTAGAATGGCTCATATATATATATATATATATATATATATATATATATATATATATATATATATATATATATATATATATATGCTTCGATCCCGGCTCCGGCCTCCCTGTGTGGAGTTTGCATGTTCTCCCCGTGCCGGCGTGGGTTTTCTGCGGGAACTCTCCGATTTCCTCCCACATTCCAAAAACATGCATGGTTGATTGGACACTCTAAATTGCCCCTAGGTGTGATTGTGAGTGCGGATGTTTGTTTGTCTCTGTGTGCCCTGCGATTATCTGGCAACCAATTAAGGGTGTCCCCCGCCTACTGCCCGAAGACAGCTGGGATAGGCTCCAGCACACCCGCGACCCTTGTGAGGACAAGCGATATAGGTAATGGATGGATATATATATATATATATATATATAAACATAACATGATTTCTAATCATAGAGAACAATGGGTAGGATACTTTGTTTTTTTTCTTTATGTCTTTCATGTTGTGTTTACATGGTCAACAAATCAATCAATCAATAAGTGTAGACTATGTGAAATGTCAAATGTATGTGAGTGTAGAGCAGTTTGAGCAGCAAGCTGACACTGTAGTGCAGTCCATTTACCATTTCAATCAAATCGGTTCAGATAATGGATGGATGGATGGATGGATTTTTGATCTGTTGAATCTTTTTTTTTCACAGATTGATTATAGACAGACCTTTGATGTTTACTGACGGAGGCGCTGTGAAAATAACGAACTGACAGACAATTACAGTTTTGGTTCGGCTTGAAAAATAGACGGGTACCCAGGCTGCTGGTGGATGATAGGTAAAATGACGTTTAGTAAAATGCCCACCTCTGTAAATATCCCTCTGTGTTTGTGTGTGTGTGCGTGTGTGGGTGTATGAAATGTGCTTCTTTGCCAAAATGAGTTGTTTCTCCAGAAGCTACTATGGTCACAATGTGTTGTTGTTTTACTATGAAAGCGTGTAGGGGGTGCGTGTGTGTGTGTGTATGAAATGTCTATGAGTATGTGCTGCTTTGCCAAAATGAGTTGTTTCCCCAGAAGCTACTAGGGTTACAATGTGCTGTTGTTGTTTTAGTATGAATGTTTGGAAAAGTGATATTCTATTAAATTAAAATGTATAGTTTAGTCACCGACTTTCTTAAAAACTGCTATGCATCTCTTTCATAAATGTGGGAATCGTGCGATACAAAACAGTGAAAGTCTCTTGCGTAGTTCAGAACCCCTAAACCTCTGATCCTCTGAATCCCCCATACAACCATACACAATTAGTCTTTGGTGAGCCTGTAACATGCATGTTTTTAGACAAGCACAGGGAGAACATGCAAACTTCAAACAGGAGGGCCCGAGCTGAGATTTAAACCCACAACCTCATTACTGTGAGTGAGGCAGATATGTCAATAATCACTTCCGGGTCTTTTGGATTGTTTATTTTGAAGTGTGCGCTACAGTTCCACAATGTTTTAAAGAATGAGTCAGCGAAACCACCGCAAACGACTCAGTATAATCTACTGGCCTCTGCTGGTAAGAGTGAAAAGTGCGAGACGTTTTCATCAAAATGGAATGTGACAATAGGAGTCTTCAATTTGTCCATTGCAAAATGGAATCATAATCAATAAGGTGTAATTCCTCACTGTTCTTTATTACGTCATATATTGTTTACAATATTTGTACTATGTCTGGAAAATGAACAGAAAATAACGTTTATAAACATTATGTTTATTGAAATTGTTGTGCATAACGAGAGCACATGCAGGGCTTCTTCAAGCAATGCTTCATTGAAAATTTCATATTTTTGTGAAAATATTTGTTTTAAAATATAAAATATAATTTATATATATATATATATATATATATATATATATATATATATATATATATATATATATATATATATATATATATATAAATTTATTTATTTGTTTTTTTTTAATGTCATATAATTTACTTGCACTGTGTGCGTGCACTCCACACCCTCACGGTTCTCAGAGGCAAGGAGCAACTAAGCGATGGAGGACGTCTTTTCCCCGCGTGCAACGGGACACTGAAACACACAAGTGGAACGTTCGTTTTTTCTTCTGAGGTAATGTTGTATTGTTCCTTATTTGTGGCTCAAAGTACGTGCAGATGAACAATGGATGCGCGTAGTCAAATCTTTCCCGCGTGAGCTTCAGCGTGTGCGTGTTTTCCAGTGGAGGGGGCGACGGTGAGACATTTTGGGTAATGGCTGAGTATTCATCTTAAAACGTATTTGGCACTGCCCGAGCAGACGATGTGACATTAAACTTGGTTGTGGTTGTGTCTTAGACGGTTATGTTGTCTGTCGCATTCAAAGATGACATATTCTGTACACAATGGGCAGAATCGGGTCATCACCATTGTAATCGCTATCATTTATTTTGTCACCCCAAAATACAGTCATAAAGGCTTACCTGTGAACCAGAGCTGCTCTATGGGAGAACAGTGCGCAGCAGCTTGCTGTCGGCAATACACGACAGTAGACAAAAGGCTTTGGACACACCTCCTAATCGATGAGCGAGCCAGACGAATTATTCCCATCTAAATTGTCTTCATCTTTTGAGAAACGCTACCATTTCAGCATGACACACGTGTAGTTAGCACGTCTGACTTGTACTTCTGAGGTTTGGGGTTCGAATCTTGGCCCTAGACTTCCTGTGTGGCGTTTGTATCTTCTCCCCACTGGCTGTCACTATCGAATATTTTTAGAATAGATTATTCTAAAGAAATTAATATTTCTAATCATCTGATAAAAATTTTGCATTTAGTGCAAAACCGTTGCATTGGCGGGGTGACGAGCGCAATGCTACAATAATAAACGCAAATCCATATTTTTCAATCACCAATATTGAATTACTTTTTAGCAATGCAGTTAACCACCAAGTATGATGCTCTCAAGCCACTTACATTTGTTGACGAATCATTTTTTAAATCTGTATTGACTCTTCGCGTATTGTGCAGAGTGGGCTTCCTTCGTGTGTGGGAATCACTCGTCACCGTAAATCCATATTTCAAGTAGGTCTTCTTGTATTTTCTGTGAAATGTACCTTTCTTTTTCTTCTTGCGCCTAGGCTCTTGTTTTGGATACTCACTGGGCCTTTTCCCCATTGTAAAGAAACTTTCCAAACAAGTCTTATCTATCTTGTGCATTTAATGAGTGTTACGTGACAACTTTACATGCGTTCAGTGTCAGTCAGAGATTAATGTAACAAAGGGAATCCAGTCATTTTTCAAAATGAAATATTTTTCAGTCTCGGATAATAAATAAACCAGAAGTAGTATATGTTGTTTTTTTCTTTCAGCTGTGCTGACCGCCGTGGCCCTGCGGCCCGGTAGTGGTTGGGGACCACTGCTCTAAATTGTCCATAGGTGTGGATAGTTGTCAATATTTCCCATGTGATTGGCTGACAACCGGTTCAAGGTGTACCCCGCCTCTTTCAGCAGGGATAAGGTTCCAGCTCACTCACAAACCTAATGAGGACAAGTGGTACAGACGATGGATGTATGGATGGATGGATCCTTCCAATCTTGTGTAAGGAGTTCAGGGAAGGTCATTTTCTGTTGCTATAGTCGGTGCAAAAAGCAAGGCATACCAAGTAGAGAAAAACTTGTATAGAATCTGACCATAAGCCAATCAAAGAGCTTTTGGGTGAACTAGAGCAGACAAAAAACATTCTTCTGGGCGATTGGATAAAAAATTCCAACAGACAAACTGCCGGGGACATAGCCAACATTGACATCAGCTTGGATTGAAAACATTTTTGCCCATCATCTGACATCTTTTGAAACAAACACTCACCGGGTCATTCCAAAAACTTAAGAGTGTTTGAAATCTGAAAATCCGTTGAGGCCCACCTAAAAAAAATATCAACATGAATAATAACAAGACCATATGAAGATTAAATCTGACAGATTAATTTTTTATTTACTAAACCTTTTTTTTTAAATTGACTTAAACATATAATGCAACCAACCAATGCTATGCTTCCTTATTATGGATAGGAAATATGTGCAAAGCACTCCACATAGCAAAGGTATTTGGGCCAGATCTGGCATTAAGCTGGCACAGGTAGCATTCAGTCGGCACTGGCATACGGAATGTGAACCGAACATGGCCCAGACTGGCAAAGGAGGCACTGTTTTGACTCTGGCAAACAAGATGTGGGCCAGTTGTTAAGTGAAGTATCTGGCCCAGAAATCAGTTTAGAACTCTGAGCCAAATATCTATAGCCATTCTTCTCCCACCCTTAAATGGAGTTAGATTTTTTTTTTTATATAGTCTCATTTTTTTGACGTGCCATGTTTGGTTACGTTAAAGAGCAAAATCCACTTGCACGTGAAGTGAAGTAATTCACAGACCTCAATGAATTACGGTCCTTTAGTGGCCCAAATCTGGTATCCACAATGTGGGCCACATAAGGCGAATATTTTAGCCAATATGCCTTCCTGTGTGGAGGATTGGTGTGGCCCATCACTGCACAAAGCGTCTGAAAATCAGGGCTGTAGGACAACTAAAGTTACGTACTTCATCTTTCTGCAGGATTGTAAACTGACGTCTTTTTTGAAAAAAAAAATCTTATTTTTTTGTGTAAGTGTTCATAGTACATTATAAACATCACTCACAAAGTAATATTTACAGAAGTAAATGTGGTCTGCCGTGTTGGAGCATTTCTACAGTGGAGCGATTTGGTAGGAGGTAGAAATACAGTATTTTGAGAAAATGATGAGGTGAGGTTTTTCGATCTCATTTCATGGAGACTTCACTAAAGATGATGACACATCATAACCGTGCGTAAAAATGAGCAGATCTGAACCGTGGTTGAATTACTACCATCACCATAAATGTTCACTTTATGCCTCATGTTTCAAATGGAATTTAAAGGTAAATAGAAAGTCAATACTGTTACTCAAAACAACTTTGCAGATTCGATCTCCCGGCTGCAAGCATTAATTTTTCATCCACCCAAGCAGAGCGCATTTTGGGCTCCGGATGACGTTATATTGGATACATGCGACCTGGCGGTTCAGACTGCTGTCCCATTGCAAAAAATCTGATACGTGTCTATCCAATCTACACATGACAGTGGCCAAAAACTTTACTTAATAAAAAGACACGATACCCATTTTTGAGACGAATAGCATACGCTTCAATTGGACACTTTCCCAAGCCACGAGAGCCGCAACCTAAGGATGAATGAGCCGCATGCGGCTCCAGAGCCGCGGGTTGCCGATCCCCGTTTTTAAACTGCTTAGTAGGCCCATTTCAAAATGATGAAACCAGAAAAGTGACTTAATGCGACTTGAGCATGTACGGTATCTTATTTCACATGGAACCTAACTCGTGGTCAGGTTCGACAACCTGGGTCCCCAAAGCTGTGCAGGAATTATTCTGCCCTGTGGACCACAGCGTTCGATCTTAGAAATGTTGATCACAAATCCAGTCTTAGGGTCCCTGATAGTGTAGTGGTACACACGCCTGAGTTGTGTGCGGGCAGCATGGGATCGATTCCCGCTCAGTGACAGTGTCTATGTGTGCCCTGCGACTGGCTGGCGACCAGTTCAAGGTGTAGTCTGCCTTTGCCCATTGACGGCTGGGATAGGCTCCAGCAACTCCCCGCAACCCTATATGGGATAAGCGATTTGGAAGATGACATGAAATCCAGTCTTTGCGGGGGTCGAAGAACCCGCCCTGACCTTGTGACCTTAGAGCCTTCAGGAATCATTCTGATGTGAGATCTGTTTCTCCTGAGACGTCCAGATGGTGTGTCAATGTAGGACCGCGGGGTGTTGGCTGCACTGCTGATTGTTCCAGAGTTGCTGTAGTTAGTCACTCAGACACTTTCTCCTGTGGTCTGAGCTCTGAGTTTTGTGTCTCCTGTTGAACCAGGAAGCTTGTTTTTGTTTCTGATCCTGGTCTTTGTTTTGGAACATTCTGGCCATCTTGGTTAAGTTTCTCCTCACTCATCGTGTGCTGATGTTACGACCCATCAGCAACTGTGCTGGTGACGAGCCATGTGCCAAGGGTGTGACTCTGTATGCCATGAGAGCCTTGTGTGGATCCTCCCCCTTCTTCAGGAGAGATTTGACAGTCCTTACAGCTCTTTCTGCTTCCCCATTACCTTGGGAGTAGTGGGGACTTGAAGTGACATGTTTGAAGTCATAGTCCCTTGCAAAGGCCGTGTTGGAATGTTTTGCAGGTCTCGAGGGCATAAACCCAATTAGCAATTTACAAAACAACTACTTACTCAGTGCGTGTTCGTTTTATCTTTTAAGAAAGTATCCAATGTAAATAAAGACTCACACAAGTTGATTGAATTTGCTTGTCTGTTTTCTTTTCCATCTCTGAAGTTCAGGAATCATACAATAATCAGATCAGGGCAGCTTTTCCATCCTCGCGAATGCTCTCACTCGAGAATTCTCACCTTTTCATCAATAATAATAATAATAATAATACATTTTATTTGTATAGCACTTTTCATATCACTCAAAGATGCTTAACAACAAGAACAAGTGAACAAGATAAAACCTGCCATTAAAACAGAAACAGTTAAAACCAGAGAAGAAAAAAATAGTAAAGATTAAGTGATGTTAAAAAGCATGGCCGAATAGGTGAGTCTTGAGGAGTGTTTTGAAGGAGGGGGGAGGGGAGCTGGAGGTCCCTAGTGATAGCCAGGTAGACAGAAATGTTGAGGTTGGTGCTGGAGAGATTTTGAATGGTGAGACCGGTAGAGCAGACCAAGTCCAGAGTATGGCCATGGTTGTGGGTGGGGAATTTGACATGTTGAGTGAAGTTGAGGCAATTCAGAACGTCCAGGAACTCAGAGGCATGGTTGCAGTTGGTGTCTTCGATGTGGAGGTTGAAGTCGCCGAGAAGCAGAGTGGATGGTGAGATGGGTGTAAGCTGTGTGATGAAATCAGAGAAGTCGGAAAGAAATGCTGGGTTGAATTTGGCCGGTTGTTAGATAACAGCAATGACCAGAGGGGAGGGACCACTAAGTTTAAAGGTGATGTGTTCGAATGATTGAGTGGGTGTGGTGGATATCGTGTTGATTTTGAAATCTGTTTTGTGGACTGAACCACCACCTCGGCCAGTGAGGCGAGGCTGGTCGATGTAGGTGTATCCTGGGGGAGTGGCTTGGTTGAGTGAAAAGTAGTCCAGTGGGTTGTGCCAAGTTTCTGTGATGAAGAGGAAGTCCAGGTTGTTGTCGGTTATGAATTCATGTAAGATGAGAGCTTTATTGTTGAGTGAGCGGGTGTTGAAGAGCGACAGTTTGAGGATATTCTGGTGTCCGGGAGGCAATGAGGTACGGGGGAGTCGGCGAAGATTTGGGTTTGGTATTTCACAATGTTTTCTCATTATTGTAGGGTCGGAATGATCTGACTGTGATGATGGGTTGAATGGGGTAGATGGTAGCAGGAGGGGACAGTGGCAGCTTGCGGGGGGGGGACTCCGGCAGGGGGAAGTACTGTGGGGAGATAGAGTGGAGGAGGAGGAAGTTACAGGTGTGTGATTTGAAGATAGTCATGTGGAGTGATGAACAATGTGCTGGATGTTTGCTGCCAGTATGCTGCTGCCCAGTTTGTTTGGGGTGAAAACCGTCCGCCTTTAAGAGGGATGGACGGCCCCAAAATAAATTAAAATTGTCAATGAATCCCACATTGTGCATCCTGCAGGCTGTTTGGAGCCAGGTGTGCAGGCTGACGGTGCGGCTAAAAATGCTCATGCTTCGGTACAGAGAGAGCGGGCCACTGATGAAGCTGGAATTTCTGGTGGAGTTAAGAAGTTGAAAAAGTTTGATGGAATGAGTGTTTGTTCATTTCTGAGTGTCAGCGGGATGCATCAACAGAGCCGATATGGACAATAATTCTGTAGGTAGATGGTGGGAGTGAGTGAAGCAGACGAGGAAGTTTTGCAAGGATGTCGGGCACAGTGGCTCCAGGGAAAGAGTGTGTTGTTGCGATAAAAAAAATCTAAGATTTCGGGTGGTGGAGTCGCCAATGATCAGGGTGGTTGGGGGAAAAAGGGGGCAGGGTAGGCTGAAGGGGTTGGGTGACGGGAGAGTGGATCTTGAGGTAGGTTTCGGTGGCAGTGAGGTGGAGGGAGCAATGCTGGAGGAGAGACCAAGGAGAGTGCGCTGTGTAGCCCATGTGGGCTGAGGTAGGGTGCGACCATGGGCTATGGAAGAAAGGGAGCGCATAAGATTTTCAGGAGGGAGCCGAGGAGAGGATTTAGTTTTGGACTGTGTGGTGGAAGGCGGAGTAGGTGTAAATGTTTCATCAGGAGGAGGAAAATCCCGGGGAGTGAGAATGTCATTGGTGTTTTTGCAGCTGGATGTTGAACGGTGAGGTGTGGGGGGGCAGCGGCGCGTGCCTCTCCCGCTGTGAGGGATAGTTGACCAGGACTCAGGCTCGCTTGGGGTGGAGCTGGACACGGACCTGGGCTTGACACCCAGCCGCTTCCAGGTGTCGTCCGGATCGGCGAGTGGCGAGTGGACTGCAGCAGCCGGGTCCGGAGCGGTGACGTCATCACCCGACGGAGAAGCAAGCTGAGCAGCAGTTGTGTCGGTGGACGCTGGAGACTCTGGTTGAGCAGGACTGAAGATGATTGTGTCCAGCTGCAGTTCAGCTTTGCGGATGTAGTGGAGTGTGGAGATTCTCTGCTCAAGCTCAGAGATCC
The DNA here is from genome assembly GCF_054856515.1 of Filicampus tigris. Classification (NCBI taxonomy): domain Eukaryota; kingdom Metazoa; phylum Chordata; class Actinopteri; order Syngnathiformes; family Syngnathidae; genus Filicampus; species Filicampus tigris. Next base: position 27,699,601 of record NC_141219.1, read on the forward strand.
TCTCAGCAAGGCGGGCGCAGCAAGGCGGGCGCAGCAAGGCGGGCGCAGCAAGGCGGGCGCAGCCGGCGCAGGTAACAGGAGGCATGGGTGGAATGTGGCACGGATAGAGTCTGTCGATGTTAGTAATAGTGCTACTGTGCCAATGATTTGGACCGGGATCTGGGTAGTTCATTCGTTGCAGTTAGGCTAGGCTGGTTAGCTTGCTACCCAATGGTGCGCTGGCGCGGCTACGGCTAGCTCTGATAACCGCTAATGCTGGAGCTTGCACCACTTAAACTGTTGAGGCTGGCAGAGCACCCTATTTATATCCAGTATTTGAATTTTCTGCATGACATGAAACACTTTCATGTCTAATGTATTTTTGGGTGTAGGCATCTCTGTAATTGCTTTGATTTTGCCAGGGTCTGCTTGAATGCCTTTGCCATTAGAATGTGACCCAGAAACATGACTCTTTCCACAGCAGACACTTGTCATTATTGAGTCAGCCCCTCTTGCTGGAGCTGCTCCAGTACTTGGTGAAGTCTGTGGTGATGTTGTTGAAGACCAGAATGTCATCTGCATGGCACACCGTTCCCTCCAGTCCTGTCATCATTTGGCTTAGTCTCTTTTGAAAATGCTCCGGTGCTGACGATATCTGGATGGCAACCTTTTGTAACATTACCTTCCAAACGGTGTAATAAACGTGGTTAATGGTACTGATTCCGGATGTAGAGGCTTCTGCCAAAATCCAGGTGTAGCATCTAGTGAAGACTGTCGCACTTGCCAACTTTGCTAACACTTCATCCACAGCAGGCAGAACGTGGCGCTCTCTGCAAACATACTCATTTAGGTGAGTCATAATTGAGCAGATCCTGACCTTTTCATTGGGTTTAGGGGCCATCACCATGCGTGCACACCACTCTGTTGGTTCCTCAGTAGCCTCAATCACTCCCATTTTCTCCATTCTCTCAAGCTCTGCCTTCAACTTATCATACAAAGGCAACAGGACTCGATGCGGAAGTGACAATGCATTGGGTCTGGCACCTTCTTTCAGTTTTATCTTGTACTCCCGTTTTAGGAGGCCCAACCCTGTGAAGACATTGGGGTACAATGTTTCTTGTCAGCCTCCAACGCCTTCACACTGTCAATAGGGTGCAGCAGGCAGAATGCCAAAATACATAGCAGGAAAGCCTAACAGAGGAATGACAGTCTCTTTACCCCATATTTGGCTGCATTGTTTTTGTATTTTGTGACAGCCACAATCTGCCCTTTCACCTTCGGGGTTTCTCCACTAGGACCACACAGAGGTTTCTCCGCTCCGTTGAGTGTGCCGTGAAGGTCTTTGGAGTAGTTGGCAGCTGGTATCGCAGTCACATCAGCTCCTGTATCCAATTTGAAAGTCCCATTTTTGCCATTTACCTCCAATGTCTTTTTCCAGTTGTTGGGCTGTGCTCCTGCTGAAACAGCTCCTAGGAACATGTTGTCCTCCAGGACTGCTCCAACTCTGCCTGATCTGCACTAAGCTGCAAAATGTCCCCTTTTCCGACATTTTCTGCAGTCATTCTTGGAGTGTGCAGGTGATTTGGCACAGCTCCCATCTTGCTTGTGCCTTTTTGGATCTGATGCTGACTCTTTGTGTCAAATGATTTCCATGTTTGCTTACCTTTGAAAATCCTTTTCTTAAACTTACTAAATCCACGTTTGCCTCTTTCATGTCTTACCATTTTTTTCTCTCACAACTGGCTGCTGTTTATCTCTTCATGCTGTCTTATCTGTAGAATTGCCTTTGCAGTGTTAATCCACTATCCATCTTTTTCTGACAGGCCCTGGTACTGTATGCCCACCACTAGCCTATCTCTTATCATTTCATCTAGCAGTGGTCCATACTGGCAGTTTTCTGCTAACTTGTAGACTGCAGCAATGAAGGACTCCGCCGATTCCCCCGGAACTATTCTTTGGGAACAGACTCAGTTATTGTGCCAGTTTGAGGGGACATACCTTGGATCACCTGGTTAAAAAAGTGTTGGAACCTTATTGTGAGAAAGAAAAGGTGTTGAGGTGCTTTGCGTACAGGTGGGTTGCGTACCAGGAGGCAAAGGATCTAGCCTTGGAGCGAAGTGGTATAAGTCCAACAGTTCCGCGTTCAATACTTCCACTGTGGCTAGTCCCTGAGCTAGGTGTGGAATTAACTTTATTGAATAGGGGAGCAAGAAATGGGGAGGGGTGTTGTGATGTGGGTGCAATAGATAGTTATGTTTCCAGTTATGCAAATTATTTGAAAGTGTTATACTGATGCGTCTAAGGATAAGCAAGGTAGAGTGGGATTGGCGGTGTATACATGTATACCAGAATTCCGGATTGAAATAGGAAAAAGGATTAGCGGATAGATTTCAGTTTTTACGGGAGAGATGGTAGCTGTATTATTGGGAGTGCAATGGGTAGAGGAGAACTGGCCATTACGTACACTTTTATGCTCAGACTCTAGTTTACAGGTTGGTTACTCTGATTGCAGACCAGATCTGGTGCTTGAAATTCGGCATATACTGTATTGTATAGGATACAAATGATAGGGTTAATAGTTGTTTTGCTTGAGGTCCAAGCTCATATTGCTGTTAAGGGGAACGAAAAAAGTGGATAGAATTGCGAAGAGGGCGAAATTGGGGTCTGATATATTGTAGATATAATTGTTGGGGTTAGTAAAATGGAGGTGAAAGGGATAGTTAAACAGAAATTGATGGAGAGATGGCAAGGGCGGTGGGATACTTCATGTAGAGGATGGTGGTTTTAAGAGTTAAGAGGGTTGCAGAAAAGCATTGTAAAGAAGGTGATAGGTTGCAGGAAGTGGCACTGTTGAGGATTCGATTTGGTCACACGGGTTTAAATAGGAAGCATGAGTCTGGGAACTGTCACTGTGGGAAGAGGCTGAGAATGTCGTTATGCACTATAACATTTCGATAGGGAACTGCGTTTGAGGAGTCTGTTGGAGGGGCGGCACGGTGATCGACTGGTTAGCACGTCCGCCTCACAGTTCAGAGGTCGTGGGTTCGATCCCAAATCCGGCCTCCCTGTGCGGAGTTTGCATGTTCTCCCCGTGACTGCGTGGGTTTTCTCCGGGTACTCCGGTTTCCTCCCACATTCCAAAAACATGCTTGGTAGGTTGATTGGACTCTCTAAATTACCCCTAAGTGTGATTGTGAGTGCGGTTGCCAGCCAATCGCAGGGCACAAAGAGACAAACAAACACACACACGCACAATCACACTTAAGGGCAATTTAGAGTGATCAATTAACCTACCATGCATGTTTTTGGAATGTGGGAGGAAACCGGAGTACCCAGAGAAAATCCATGCAGGCACGGGGAGAACATGCAAAACCACGATTTATTCTGAAGTTCCAAAATACTTTAATTACAAAACATGCTTTGTCTGGTTGCTCAGACCTCATTCTTGAAGTGCATCTTTATTTTTATTATTGAAATACAGTAGTAGCTTTTAACATGTTTAATTTCACAGGCTTTTTTTGTTCAGTCTTTGTGAGGCAATACTTTGTAAGACAGGAGTGCAATTAATGAGGCATAGAAAAAGAGTTTGTGTCATGGGTTGGGTTATTTATTTCATTACGTATTTATAATTAAGTAATACATAGACGGTAATATTGTAAAGAAGCATATTACTTTCACATGCAAGTAACTGGTTTGTAATGTAATCAATTATACATTTTGGAAGTCACTTGCCCAACACCGCTTAACAAATGTTCAGTAACCATAAAACCAAGCAAAGGACTTGCGTGACGTCATAGCTCCGATCAAGCCAATCGACTCCCTCCTACCTCATTTTGCCGCGCTGAGCAGGACCCGGCGAGCAGGGGTATGTTTTTGTGTTTATGTGCCGGACGAAAAAGACAATAGTCGCCAAAATCAATACATACTGCATACTTATGTAGATCATTGCGACGGTTGGTTAGTTCAGATGAAGTGCGACGACTGTTCCCATAGCAAGATAACAAGCGACGACTCGTTCACACATGTTTCTTTGTGTGTCGTCAGTCAGTCCGCAGCCGATCACAGTCCGACCTCATGGATCCCGACGGAAGTGAATTGGACTCCAGCCTGCCACAGCCGGAGAATCCGTGTCTCATCGTGGAGGACTCGCAACCGGACAGCGTCGCCTTGGAGGACGACCCCGAGAGCAGCTACCGAGCGGTGCTGGCCCGACGTTTATCAAACCTGCAGCCAAGCGCATGCAGCCCGGTCCTGGTAAGCGGCGTCGCCAAAAGAAACATGTCGAAACATTACGCCTCTCTCGTCATAGTCAGTAAACAGTCAGCTATACGGAGTCCGTGCTCTTTTATTTACAGTGACGCGAAACGAGTACTGGAAGTCACCGTTGACTTGTTGTTAGGCCGCAAGACGTCTTCGTGCTTCGTGGTGGTTTGGTTTTAACAGACAGGATTCTAACCTCCGTACGACCATAACATTAGGTACGCCTTCACAACTGACCATGACTGCAAGAGTAAACATGCCGCCTTTCTAAAGAAAAATATGTTTGAAAACGTGCCGTTTTATTGTCAGTGCTCAGTATGATGCAGTACAATTGTACAGCACTTCAAAATGCGGCATAAGAAGAATAAAGTCGTTGTTAGAAACCTGTACCTGTTTGCGTCAATCAAAACAGCGTTGTTGTATGTAAAAGTTTAATTTTAACACAGCATTTTGTTGAGAGTATTGTGTATTGCACAGTGTCAGTACTATATAATAACTTACATTTAAAAACACTATTTTCACAAGAGTTGCATATAGACAGACCAATTCATAGTGATAACATTTTACACAGTTTGAATAATCCAGGACATGTGTTCCCTTTAAAAAGGAAGTCAACCCAAACATATTTTTCTCAGAATCTGTTCTATGCAGGCCCACTAGTTGAAATACGACATTCCGATTAATATTGCTTTGTGCAATATAAGTTATGCAGCAAAATGCACCCACTTTTAGATATTTCAGGGGGTGGCCATTTTGTCACTTCTGTCTACTGAAGATGACATCGAAATTGCTCAGGGCTCAGATTAAGACCAATTATGGCTCACCTATTTTCTGAGGCTGAGCTAGCTAAAAATGGGTCGATTTCTCATATTCCACAAATGCATTATTAACCAGAATGCCTTGTTTATACTAGTGGGTCAGCATAGAACATATTCTTAAAAACAAAAAAAATGTTTGGATTGATTTCCACTTTAAGGGTGCTGCAAGGGGAAAAAAATACATATATTCGGGTTTTAAAAGGTTTATTGGCTGAATGTAAACGCTGACATTGATTGTATATTATGGAGGCACTCGCTTGGTTGGTCACCATTAGAATCTTCATCACTTTTTGCTAAGGATAGACCGATCTCTTTTTTACACGGCCGATACCGATTATTAGTAGTCAAGGAGGCCGATAATCGATATTTGGAGCCGATAATCCCTATTCACACACTCATATATGTTGATGTACAAAACTAGAATGTAACACAACTGATTATTAATTGAAAATCATTTATTTCATCTTATTGTTTACATTTTATTCTCAGGCATGGTCTTTTTTTTAACTCAAATGAAACATAGAAATGAATATGTTACCTTGAAAATAAGATATCCATCCATTATTCGATCGGCTTATCCTGTAATATAAATTGAAAAAAATAAGAAATCAAAATAAATAATGAGCTTGCATTTTCAAAATATAACTCATACAGCATTTACCACAAAAAATTGAGCTCATTGAAAAAGTACCATCTAAGCAGACATTTACTGTAAACTTTAATGATCAAGAACAAAACAACGATGACAATATTTACATGATCAGCTTGGGGGAAAAAAATCAAGTGTTTTCACGTACCCCCTTCCAATGTGCTTGCATAGCCCTGGTCGGGAAACGCTGTCTTGTAACTAGGGCTGCCACAAATGATTATTTTGCTAGTCGACTAATCACTAACAGTCGTCTCGATTAGTCAACTAATCAGATAATATATAAACTGCAGCAAGTTGCTGCTCTCATAATAACCATCAATCGCTTACTGATTGAATTCTTTTTCTGTACAAGCTAATCGTAAAGACAATTAAGATGATAGTACATTCATCTTGTATTAAACTTTGCAATTCAAGCAATCATTCCTGACGTTTATAAATGAGGGAGCGACTTAAATTAATGGCGATACTCTGGCCTTAAAATTTTTTGCTGTAATTCTTGCATTTTAAAATGGAATCAAACCAATACATTATGCAGCGTTGCACTAATACAGTGAAATGATTTATAAATACAAATATAAATACTTTGTATACATATTTCACTCTTCGTGGGCACCAAGACTTTTTTTTTAACATACAGTAGAAGGTAGTCAAATCAGAGGGCTAAATTGGGAAAAAGCACTGAAAACAAAAATAAACACTCGTATTTATATTTTTTGTCTTTACATAACATAAATAATGACTTATCTTTCCAGGAGCTGATATCGTCACCACTAGGAAGTAGAGGCTCTCAGACTGATAGCCAATCAGAGAGCTGCCGTAGTTACAGCCAGGCCGGTCCTGGTCAGTTTTTTTATCTACCGATGTAAGCATTCACCCATCTTGTATTTAACAGCCTAACAGAAATACGTCTGTTATTGTATTTGTTTATTCTCTAGGCATTCTTGCGCTGCGCAACCACAGTTCAGAATGCCAAGAAGAGTGTCAAGAAGAGAGTCAAGTTCTCGCCATTAATCCTCCAAACAAACTAAAGTACCCCCATTGGCCGTTGTTTTAGCAGATTGCTCATGCTCAATCAGACGAGTGTCTTTAATTTCCGTCTTAATATTTCAGGAGTAACTTGCCAATGGATTCTGATTCCACCACACCCTGCGATCAGTCTGAAGGTAGGGCCCTCGTCACATTTCTAGGAAGGGACAAACAATTATGTGATAACTTTTTTGTCTTTCAGATGCAGACTCGCAGTTTGGTTTCCTTGCACTTTCTCAGAGTCAGGATTTTCTTGTTGATAAAGTGAACAGCCAGAAGAGAGATGAGCGTGACAAGCCTCAAGCAGTCAGTGAAACACACTCCAAATTAGGTATAAAGAGTTTCATTACTTACTTACATAAAAGATGCTAAAAATGTGATGCTGAATGGTTTTGAAAGTCTATTTACATTTGGTGTTTCTTAAAGTATGACAATACGATCCCTCGCTATTTGCGAGGGATCAGAAATGAGCCTTGCTTCAAATAGCGGAAACAGTCATAGCCTCCCTTAATTGTTTTTAATAATTGCTTATAATTAGGGATGTTCCGATCAGGTTTTATGACACCGATACCGATCATGCATGAGTGAGATCGACCGATACCGATTCCAATCACATGGAATACCTGTATATTTTTCCATTTATTTATGGTGATGACTATTATGCAATATTATCTGAAAAAAACCAGCCATATTATTGCCGTAATTTTGACAAAAATCTATATATACTTTTAAAAGCAAGAAGAAATATAAAACCGTTGCTGGCACAATACAACAATTACTCAGTCACAAAGATCACTGAAAAACCAGCTTTTAGTAACACAGTTTTTAACAGATCAAAATAATCAGCAGCCTCAAAAGACTTAATTATGCAAAAAGTCAAATAAATAACATGCCACCTAAACATTGCATGGTTCAGAACAAAGTAGAAAAAATAGTCACGTGCAGGCTTCACTCGAATAAACGATTCAATGAGTTCCTACATTGAAACGACTCAGGAACTTGGTTTCTTGTCTTGTGCATAGACAAACTATCTTGTGCATTTGTCAACGAGAAAAAAGTCACTGTTAATCTTTTTGTGAATTATAAAATGATATAGTGGGTCTGTTGCCCACAAGTGACCTACAATGCGTCTCCCTGTGGCAATAATGCCACTTATACTGCGCTGTGACAGTAACGCATCATGCATAACAAGTTGCAGCTTGCGTGCCATAAACCCCAAACTCGGTCGCCCATTTATTATCGGTCATAGCTTTCCGCATGTTCTGCGCATTATGGCTCAATACCACGTGTATTTTGTCTTTTGGAATACATATGCCTCGTTCGAACACTGTCATTAAAAGCAATGCGGTAGCGAAAAACTCCCTTGTTAGAACATCAACATCAACACAGGACTGACATCCGAGCTCCATGTAACGGGGGCGCAACACTGCACGCAAGCTAGTCTCATGGCTGTAGGCTTATGAAGCATGAGCTGCGGGTGATTGGATTTTTTGAGCAATAAAAGACTTTGATCGAATGTGCCTATCACATATTTTTTCATGAAAATCGGCAGATCATTATCGGTGCCCGATCGATCGGAGCATCCCTACTTATAATAATAGTTTAAACGAGTGTTTCCCAACCAGTGGGGCACAATTATTTGCTGTGAGAGATCATCGGGTGTGCTGTGGGAAATTGGTCCAGAAATGATTACGTACTACAAATAATGTATCTTTGTTCATCTATGTCAACATCTAAGATAACATTTAAGTTATCTTCCACTAGATGACAATAAACATCTATACTGTGGACCCCGCATACTCGTAGTTCTGCTACCATTTTTTAAAAAATATATATATATTGAAAAAAATACAATGCTCTTCCCTCTTTTGAGTGCTCCTTTTCTTTCAGAGCACAACATCAACACTGTGACATCACAGGATCTTATATGCAAAGTAGTCAGGTATAACCTAATTTTAATTTGGATTTGTTTCCATCCATCTGAGATGGATTTGCCAATTCAAAGTTTTTGTATCTCCTCAAGATCTGAGGTGAGCTCCAGCAGCCAATTGGGTCAAACACTGAATGTTCAGGTGCTACTGCACTCACAGTGCCTCAAGGACTCTGGTGAGCCAGAACAGCGGGACCATGAAATAATGTCATCTCAGCAGGACATGTTTGATGCTGACAAGACAGGTGTGTCCCTTTGCATGTGGCCCACATGGAGAATTAAGCAGATATTCTCTAACATGCAGCTAGGTGTAGTTATGATAGTAAATGAACACCTAAAGTTTGTTGTAAATGTGTTCTATTGCTGTTGTGCTGCTCCCAGGTGCGGCAGTAGACAGTACAGTGTCTGAGCCAGAGCAACAAGATTACCCCACCTCAACACCAGCCCACACCCTACGGCTCTTGCATCTTTCTGGACAGGAAACACTGACACAGCAAAACTTATCCCAGTAAGTCTCATAATAATTACAAAAGACAAACAGCCACCACAGAGAAATGACCTGAAATTCTCAATTTCCCCCCCTAGGAGCTCAGTTGATTATGTTGCCCCAACTCCAGACAACTTTCCCCAAACACCTTTGATTGTCCCCAACTCACCAACTGGAGCAGAGAGCCAATGTGGTAACGGAACATTGTTTTAATGAGAATTTTACAAAAAGGAAGCCCAGGCTATTTTGCGAGGTTGCAGGGTCCTATAACATAATAGTGTTAAAAACATTGAATTTATTAATTTGGAAATAATACCTTAAAATGTCTTGAAAAAGTCTGGAATTTCGATGTGTGGGTCTTAAATTTTACAGTATGTTTATGCGCCCAAATTTCTCAATGTGTCGACTGAATTAAATTCTAGGTTGTTCACGTACAACCAGCCGAAGTCTGCTCGACGCTAAAAAACATTTAATGTAAATATTGAAACTTGGGTTAAAAAAAATTTGCGAGCGTACGCATGCCCATTCACATGAATGGGAACCGCAAAAAAGGGTCCCTTGGCAGTCACCCGGCCAGGCAGTCGTGGCCTCGCCCTCGCCTCTGGGGCTGCGGCTTCGGGCAGCCCCCGAAGGGCTCGGATGCCAGAGTGTGATGGCAACTTTCGACTTTTCACTGCACTTTCGACAACCCGACCAGGTAGCACGCGGCCTTCATGGATTGTTGTTGGGTCTGGCAGGCAAGGCCGCTCCTCCTTGCTGAGACTTTTTTTATTATTTTTTTTACTCTTGACTCGCTGTGCGTCAGACAAGCAATTCATCCTTAGACTAGTCAATATTTTGAAGCAGATGGAAAGCCTCGATGCTATAAGATTTTATTTAGCTGGTTGCTATAGAACCCCGGCGGCGCCATCTAGGCGCAAGGTACGTAAGAGTGAATAGAACCGTCAAATTGACTGGGATGCCGTAGGTAACTCATTCTCTACCAGATATTTTCCGATCCTCTTTTACCCGAACGTTTGAAAAAAATTGAAAACGTTAAGTAAATTCCTGGGATTGAATGGCTGGATTGTGAAAAGACAAGCAAAATTGTCAATGGCAATGAATGAGTTTAAGGAAAAATAACTTGTAACTATTTTAATATTGATTAATACCATAAAATTGCACCATGGTAGTGAAATATATAGAATTAGGAAAAGTCAAAAGGCCAGGAGCATCTTATATCTATACTGCATATGCAGAGTAATGACACATCAAACTTTGAAAACAGTCAAAACGACAGCTCTCGTGTTCCTTGTGTTAAGGTTTAGAAGAAGCTCTTAAATTTTAGAGTCTTATAAAGTCTTATATTTAACTTCGAGAAACCTGTGGGATCCCTGTTTTGAGACAAGCAAGCTTTGCTTCGACAGGTGCCGACGAGCCCATGGATACCTGGCAGCCTGCAGGAGAGCAAGCTGCTCTGAAGGAAGATGTGCCAATGGAAACAGAGGCCTCTTCTAAACCACAACCGCCCACCTCAACTCCTATATCCCAGAGTTCTCCTGGTTTTGTGCTAGAGCAGCCTCTCTCTTTACCCTCTCAGCCCAAGTTCTCGCATGTATGTACCACATTTTGAATCTCGTATGACTTGCTGTTTGGGTGTTTTTCAGAGGACAGTGACGATATACTCCGTATTAGTATAAGTCGCAGAACCAGTCAAATGGTATTGCATTATCTTTAGTCTTTCATCAATTTGTTCCCTTGGTGATGCATTGATTCAGCTTTTGTCTCTACTTTTTACACCCACTTTCTAGTGAGATCTGTATCAAAAACTGCTTTTTACATCAGTGCTTAACTTAAATGAGTGTACAGAAAACATTCAGTCTCTTTTCCGAATCAACAAAGTTATGTGGCTTAAAAATGCTCTGACAAATGTGGACTATTGAACTGTAAATGACATGTATTTTTGCTGTTCTGCAAAAAAAGCAGTCCATTACAAATCTAACAAAGCAACATTTTAGATTGTTAATTGTTTAGATGTTAATTCACAAGAATCAACCACAGATGAGCTTGTTATGAAAATTGAAAGAGTTGGTCGTGTTATTACTGAGAAATGGATGAGAACTTACGAACTTTGTACTAGTGAATTGATTTTTTTCTTTTTTTCTTTTTCTCAGGATGTGTTTGTCCCAACACAGAGTCAGGAGGCTCCACGACCATCGGATAACAAGACTGACTCCTTGTCTCTTGTGTCTCCTCGCAAGGAATCGCCACCCGCTTTCATATTGCCTTTGCAGCTCACTGAGAACATGGACAATGACGACTCTGACCACAAGTTGTCGGAAGAGATCATGGAGGACACCCAGGCTACACAGATAGAAGAACTGACAGAGCAGCCCGGAGTAGATACGACTGACTCTGTCTTTTCATGCCACGATCAGAGGAGCGAGTGCAACGGCGTCCGCTCTGATTCGCAAAGTGACCCCAGTTCCAAAGCTTGTACTCAGCCAGCGTCTTTCTTGGATTCAACCAGCGTTAACGTGAAAGGATGTGACACCGCTATCAAAGAGTCAAGCCCTCCTGATGTTGTGTCTTGTTCACAATCCAAGAGTGAATCTTCAGATGTGATTGTCAACAGCTGTATGCTTGAGACTCCGTCAGACGACAAAACCTGCAGTCTGGAATCGCAGTCAGTGATCTCCCAAATGTCTGTCATGGAGGTGGCACAGAGTGGTGTGAATGCAGCACAAAGTGTAGAGAGTCCCTCACAGTCGCAGTCACAGAACTTTGGGTCAATTAATAGTGAGAGGAGCAACGTTGAAATCGATGAACCCGCAGATCTTGAAGAAGAAGCTGTCTCAGAGGAGGAGGAATTTGCGATGGAGGAGGAGAGTACTTTGGGAGAGGGAGCTTCTACAAGTATTGCTTTAGTCCTCTCTCAAAGCGAGCTGATGTCTTCCGACGACAAGGATGGAGCAGAAGGGGACGAGAGCATTGTCACTGTTGCGGAGAGCAATAGGGACTCACAGGCTCCTCCCCAAACACAGTCGCAGCTTTTAAAAGACGCTAGTGCCGGTTCAAGCACAAGCGAAGTGTCTCCATCCACAAATGGACATGAGCCCATAGTGCAAGAACCAGAGGGCCACAGAAACAAGAGCTTCAGTAATAGTTCAGGAGGTATGATGGCCACATCTATAAGTTTGTATTGGACATTAGCAGCTAAAGTTGTCAAATATACTGTATTTTTCAGAGTATAAGTCACACCTTTTTTTTAGTAGTCATTTTTTTTAGTGCACATTCTGCATTTTATACGCTGTTGCGACTTGAATAAATTTAAAATTAGTGTTTGGACTGGCACCCAAAAATCTGCTTCTAACTACTGAAAGGTTTTCTTTTTAGTTTAAAATGGCTAACCTTAACTAGAATACTGCGTCACATTGTAACCAAAGGTGGAATCCTGGTTGTTTATTGAGCGTTTTGATGCTGTAAGTAGTAAATCCTTGTTCTGGCGGATCCGCACGCTAAGCTAGCCAGCTAGCTGGGGTTTGTTCGTGAGAGGATGCAGCAAACTAATGACATACAGTACAACACACATTAGTTGCCATGACTACTACTTATCCCTTTCTGTCTTTTTCTTCCATGCTTCTATTTTCATATGGCAGTTGGCAAATACTTTTGGTGAATTATCACCACCTTCTTTAGCATGTAACATCCGCCACAACAAGGATTGACCATTTACACCACCAAAAGGTGCTAGAACCTACTAGAATTTTACCTTTGGCCACAATGTGACATGGGATTCTAGTTAAGGTAAGCTATATTAAACGAACAAAAAAAAAACATTTCCATAGTTAAAGGGAAAATGTCCAATACAACCGGGACTCGTCCGCTGCCATCAACATGATTAGGGAACAGGGATTTTGGGTGCCAGTCCGAGCTCTATGCTGTTTTCGTAAAATAAATGTTCCCCCCAAAATACGACTTACTCTTGCGATTTCGGAGCAACTTATGGTCCGAAAAATACGGTAATCTTTTTATGCTTTTTATGCAGAAATGTCCTTCCATTTCACACTGCCTAAAGATGGTGAGCTGATCGGTCCAGTTGTTGGAGCAACGCCTCCTCTAGTCAACCAGTTGAAGGGGACACTCAGACACAGCACCCCCATTGGTGTGGTCCACTGAAAGACATGCAGACAAGGCAATCTTAAATATCAAGTAGCGAGCTTATTTTTAAGATGAGCTTCTGTATCTTTCCTTTACCTAGAGACATTTCATGACAAGTCAGATGTTGCCGGCGATGACAGTGCTGATGTGGTAATGGCAGCCAAAGACGATGTTCTGGAAGAATGTGCACACGAGTTGGCAGAGAAGGGGGACGCTGGGCTGAGTCTGAGAATGAAATTAGTGACCCCCGTTGAAGAGGGAAGCTCAGAGCGCTTCAGTCTGCAGAGTAAGAGCCATTTGGCCTGCCGAGCATAGTCTGGCTAGGTCGTATCCATGGCGATGCTACATTCACACAATACTTTCTGAATAACAACCCTTCCTCTGCAGAGCCAACATTATCAGAGGAGGTTGGATCTGTTGCCAAGGTTACCGCTGTCACAGAGGATGAAACCAGGTACCATAGTTTCCAATGCATTCTTTATCTTCACACTTAATACTACCTCATGCATTGGGGATAAGAAATTGTTTTTTTCACAGTGGGAAACTTAAATATGCTAGTCACATTTTTGTGAAAACAATTACAACAAATACTGTTTTGTGTCACAGCAGTCCGTCGGTGTTCAGTCGTGTCAGGCAAGTGCACAGACAGCAGGAGGCAGAGGAGGAAGATAATAGTCTGCCTGGAGGCAACAAAACACCTGATAGGTGAGCCTCTCGTCACATTATTTCTATATGTGCAATTGTCAAAGGAACTGTGATTGGTAAGAGCACACAAATTAACTTTCTTCCCAATTTGTTTTGAGGTTTGCATGAATATACACTCACTCAGCATTTTATTTGACATACTTGGCTAGTAACTACAGCGTGTGCCTCCCCTATGCCTTGAGGAAATATTTGCCTAAATTCATTAAGTTGTTTCACTGTAAAAGATATTTACTCTGCTAAGCTAAAGTGATTATGAAAAGCTACTAAAAGATGCAAAAGGAAATATAAACAAAAACAAATTTTATTTTATTTATAACCTTTACTAATGTTTTTATAGTTTTACTTCACTCAAGTTTTTCTTTCCTCAATGCCAGATCAAAATTGGCTGTTTAATTGACCAGGAGTTATTGCATTCCCTTGTTATAATGTATTTTAGCTGTCATAATTGGGTCACCTTGTGTATGTGTATGGGATGAGGAATGAGAGACCTATATTTGCTTATAATGCCGTTGGGGAGAGGGAGGGGGAGGGGGAGAGGGAGAGGAGAGAGAGAGAGAGATATGCTCCTGCATTTGAATTACTTTCACCTTTACCTGAGCAGTTGTGATGTTATTTTCAATCGACAGAAGTCAGAAAATGGCCGCCCCCCCGAGATGGCTAAACATGGGTGGATTAATTCTTATTCCACAAATACAATATTTATCAGAATGCCACGCCTCGGGGCAGCTATCGTTAGTTTGATCTGTTAACTGCATTTTGTCGTCTTCCACTTGTCCAGGAGTTGAGTTTTTACCCCCCCTGTTCTTTTTGGCCCCCTTACAACTCATCTTTGTCCAATTCGTTGTAAATTAAATTCACTTTGGGGCCGTTTTTATAATTTTGTCGGGAGCGCTCAGAGTAAGCAGCCATCCCTTTCAATCCAGAACCGAAAGTCCGCGGATGCAGTTTTAAAGTACAGTTCCTTTTTTTTGTATGTAAAAACAAAACAAGACCACAAAGCTTTTAAAATCAATTTTAAATTGTGTAAATTATAACCTGTGCAATTTATTTGGAAAAAAAAAAAGTGATGTGGAGATATTTTTTAAACGTGGAGTAATCTTATTAGCATAACATCTAAAGTTTGCAGTGTTTTCAAAAATGAGTACCGAGGGCATCTCTTGTATGCATTCCTTTTCAGGTCACCCTAAGTTTTAATTGGATCTAGAGCTGGGCTCTGACTGAGCCATATTAGAACAATATTGTTGGGGGGGTGTAGCCATTCTTTCATAGTTGATTCGCTTCCAAGCCAAATTCTGAAGTTTACAGGCAAAAATGTACTACGACCAAGAGTATTTGCAACTGTTCATAAGTCCCTCACTTATGTCTCCGAGGTTCTCTAAAAATGTTCCCCCTTCTGCAGGGAAGAGCTGTTCACCTCACCACAAAGAAGCCCCCAGACTTCATCGCTAGGATGTAACAGCCTGCCTAATAGCCAGTCTGAGTCTTTACAGCTGGAAGTGTTGGCAGTGCCACAGGAGGCTGTAAAAGAAATGGAAGCTGAGCAATCCGAAGAGAGGCTAAGACCAGGGCTGTCCGTCCCAAACCAGAATGACACATCCCAGCATACCTTAGACAACACTATTGCTGCTAGCCCATCCAACAAGGTTCTTCAGTCACACTTTCATGCCTTATTGATAGGACCATATTTGGTTCATATTGCGCTGGTAATGTATAGACAGTTAGTCATGTGTGAAAGTAGCAATTAGATGTGAAGACAGATGTTTTTTTCCACCAAGTTTTCGAAATTGGCTTCTACTTTTGAGTTAAATATGAACATGACGTCCATAATTCTATAAAGGCTTCTGCCGATGGATAGATAGCTGGATGCATGTTTTGTAAAATAGCTATTATAATGTTAATATTTTGTGTTGTATTTTCAACAAAGTTGCAATACATGTTTGTCAGCAGGCAGCTGCCCAGAAAGACACCTCTAGTACACCAATGCTGTGCTCGCCGGCTGGCAAGGTGCGTACGGTTGTTGTTGTTTTTTTATTTTGTTTCTGTTTTTATTTTTTTTAATGAAGAATCATCTTTTCAAGCTAATTGATTAGCTAATTATGATCTTGAACAGGGCGAACCAGAGACCTCATCTTTTCGAAGAACTTCTGGGCCCACCCACCGCAGACATGTGCGCACCATCCAAGAAGTACGGACCACCATCACACGGATCATTACCGATATTTATTATGAGGATGGCAAAGAGGTGGATCGCCAAGTCACTGAGGTAAGTGATTCCACTCTTTTTCTCACCCACAAATGCTTTCCCCTCACGGAGCTTTTGCATGTTTGGGTGACTTGATCGACAGTATTCTGGTGGAGGGGTACTCCGGGGGTTCTCCCCGTGCTTGCGTGGGTTTTCTCCGGGTTCTGGCTTCCTCCCACATTGCAAAAACATGCGTAATTGGTTAATTGAAGACTCCAAATTGTACATGTGAAGTGTTTGCCTCTGTGCCCTGTGATTGGCTGGCAACCATTGCATGGTGTACACAAAGTCATCTGGGATCAATTCTAGCTCACTTGCAATCATAATGAAGATTACTGGTACAGAAAATCGATGAATGGAGCTTTTGCTTCTTAATGAGATGCACTATAGACTAGAGCAAAGCAATTTTTTTTTCTTGCTGGGATGTGGTGTTTAGACTGAGGGATGTTTTTGATCATTATTAATTGTGGGACTCTGAAACCATTTGAGTCTCTTTTGTGATTACTACAAATAATCTTGACGTGACTTGAAAAAGGCCCTTTAATGGTGCATCTGAAAAGTATTCACTGTGCTTCACTTTTTCCGTATTTTTAGGTTGTGTTTTTTTTTTCACACCGATACCAGTGCGAGTACTCAACTCTTGAGTAATCACCGATACCAAGTCAACTAAACTGCTAGTACTTGGATACATGAAATGTATGTAGGGCGGGAGCGCATAACCGTGGTTCTACCACTAGAGCATTGTTGCGTCTTTCTACCTTTAAAGCCGGGAGAGCGTATACGTCATTTTCTTTTTTCTTTTTTTTTAAAAAACAATTCTCGGTCTCTTCGCCAATGAAACGCATCAGAATATAAGCGTGGTGGTGTCGTGAGCCCTGTGAGGATGTCCCGGAATTTTTTCAAGCCGTAATGACAGACGCGGACGATCGCGGGAGCGTTGAAATAAGTGACGGCGGTGATATGAACGGCGAGCTTGTGCACTTTAACCAGTGGAACCAGTCGAACGTGATATATGGTTAGGGTTATGTTTGTAAACAATGACGATAGCAACGTTTTTGTAACAGAATAGAGGATGGTAATCACCCCTCGATTAAAAAAAAAAAAAGAAAAACAAAAAAAAATAGTGCTTTTCTTGCATTGACACTTTATTTTTACATCTTTGATTGAAACAGTAAATAATAATAAATCCGGGCCTGTGTGAAAGCCACATTTAAACTCTCAATTTATTTTGGAATAAGTCCTTGGTATTTCTCCATCTTTTCGTATTTCTTTTTCCGGATGTTGCTATAATTTGGGATTGCTAAACTATCAATACTTGGCTGTCTTCTGATGTTTATCCACCACTACCATGTCAGTTGGATCTAGACATCCCACAGGATCTTGGCCATGTTGTTTTCAACCACCTTCAGAGGTGTCTGGCATCTTGATTCTGGGACCTCTAGTCCATATTTGGTACAGATCTTCCGGTACACTATTCCTGCAAACTGGTTATACCGCTCCATGTACAATGGGTATGGAAAGTATTCAAACCCCTTGAAATTTTTCACTTTCTGTGTCACTGCAGCCATTGACTAAAATCAAAAAAGTTCATTTTATGTGTCCTTAGTGTAACAGCTCAGCGCCCCATTTTGACAGAAAAAAATAAAATGTAGAAAGTTTTGCAAATTTGTGAAAAAAGAAAAACTGAAAAATCATACGGTCATAAGTATTCAGACCCTTTGCAGCGACCTTCATATTTAACTCAGATGCTGTCCATTTCTTCTGATCCGCGTTGCAATGGTTCTGCTCCTTTATTGGAGTCCAGCTGTGTTTAATTAAACTGATTGGTCTTGATTAGGAAAAAGGCACTAGAGTTTGGGCACCGAGAACCAGGAATCGAGTGGAACCGGGACCTTCATTCCGGTACTCTTGGAACTGTTCGAATTTTAAAATGTCGGTGCAAAGTTTCAATTCCTTAGCCGCGAAGAAGAAGCACGAGCAAAGTACGACTGATTTAAATTTAAAAATAAATAAATTTAAAAAATTGCGCGCGCACTACACAGCCCCAGGCTCCTGGGGCCGAAGCTGCGTCGCAATAGCATGGTATCTCGCCCCCACTTGAGCTGCTGCGGTCCTTTCGGTCAGCCCCTCCGCTCGCTTCGTGCCGGCATGGGCCGCGGCGGTGGTGGCGTGCACCCGGCCCTTCTCACGGATCTCCATTGCTGCTGCGGCCTCTGGGATACTGCGGTGGCAGCAGTCTGTGGCAGTGTTCCTGCCCGGGCTGGCCCGGCTAGCCCATTCGGCCGACGCCTAGCCGTCTAATCTAGCCAACATTGAGCCAACAAGTTTAACACAAATGCACATATCCAGCTAATATTTAGCTTATAGCATACACAGATGCTGCATATAAATAAATACTGTACATACAGATACATCATATGGTTGCATAGACTGCTTGGATTAGGTAGACTTTCCTTGCTTGCCCTTAAAATGCAGCGCTGTTTGTCATATATTTTCTTTCTAGAGCAAGACAAGGTTAGCCAATCAATTGGTGTTCAGTAGCATGCTTTCAGCTGACTTATTGTATTGTCGTAACAGCTGACTTATTGTATTGTCTTGAACTTGTCAAAAATAAGCACTTGTGAAAAACAATACTAAATAATAATACAAACAAATTGTATACAAATAAATGTATTGGTTGAAAACGGCCCTTTCAGTAATACATGGTAAAGTTCACTAACAGTAAAAAGTTCATGAAATTAAAGAACAGAGAAGTTCATGTAATTGTCAAAAAATAATTCCTTTTTTGTTTCTAAGAATCGGAATCAAGAATCGTTATGAACCGGAATGGAATCAAAGAACCGGAATCGGAACTGGAATCGTCCAAATTCAAACGATGCACAAACCTGTCTATAAGACCTTACAGTTCACAGTGCATATCAGAGCAAATGAGGAATCATGAGGTTGATGGAACTGCCCAAGGAGATCAGAGACAGAATTGTGGCAAGAATTTGGGTGTTGTGGCAATAGTCACAGTCACCTGATTTTACCATAGGTAGACTCTAATGACGCTGTAGAAAGATCAAGGATCATCAGTGGAAACAGCATGCACCGGAGCTCACTTTTGAGCATTTTGACAAAGGCAGTGACAGCTATGTATACGTTTTACTGTATGTCTTATTCCTAATACATTTGGAAACATTACAAATATTTTCCTGTCGTCAGCAAGAAGCAAATTTGAAGGGAAATGTTTTATTCGCCATTTTAACATAAGGACGTAACGTAAATGTGATAAAAGTAAAGCGCTCTGAATAGCGTTTAAATGTGATTTATATGTCACTCCACGTGGCTATTTGTCACAGCAAGGAGACACCCTATTGAAAAGGGGTCAATGGAGACAACCATTCACGCTTACATTCACACGTAGGTCATCCAAAATGAGCATCTTGTCGTTGTTATTAGGAGAACGAGGACCCGGTGGTGGACTGTCAGGTGTTGCAGAATGACATTTCACCGTGCCGCACCATCAGCAGTTCCCTAACCTCTGGAGACCTTGGTGACATCAGCTCCTTGTCGTCCAAGGCCTCCAGCCTGCAGCAAAGTTCTGGGGGAGCGAGCAGCACCACCACGGGTCTCCCCAGGCCAGAGTTCATTATGCCGCCCAGCAGAAGTGCAAAATCTGTCAGGTATTGCTTCATCTCTGGGCTGTGTATTGGCTTCTCAGACTTTCTCTTTCCTAGTACGGTATCAGTGAAAACACTCCCGTTTCCTTTCCTGTGTCACTTGACTAACACCCTAACGCAGGTTTGGGCATTTCCGGTCCTCGAGGGCCGGTATCCGGCACATTTTGTATGTCACCCTGCTGCAGCCCACCTGTTTCAAATGATCAGGATCGTAATCCAGCTTCTGCAGACCATGCTGTTTATATGGTCATTTGAATCAGGTGTGTTGCGGCAGGGAGGGACGGAAAACAGGCAGGACAGCGGCCCTGGAGGACTGGAATTGCCCACCGCTGCGTCTAATCTCTCAGTGATTCACTGCTTCATGCCTGTCTCAGGTGCAGATTGCTCCCGGGCATCAATCCGTGGTCACTCATTATTTGAGTAACCTCGGATCGGTGCCTGTACAACCTGACTGTCTCTGTTTGTCCCTTCTGTGTGTCTGCAGTCCCAAAAGGGGAGGTGGGCAGAAACAGAAGGGTAATAGGGGTCAAAGGGCAGGGTCAGTAGTCACAAAAGACAGAGGTACCCCCGAGTCCGAGGCTTTAGTTTCACACACGCCCAGAGGACGGGCTAAACGTGGCCGACCCCCGTCCAGGTGAGTCCTCCCAGAGGCTCACCATGCATGTTGACACAATTTAAGCCAAATGTGGGCATCTGTAATATCCGCTGTAATCAAACACTCAACTTTTCTTCTCACTAACATTCTTCATCTCAGTTGTTTATTTCCATTGTCAGTTTTCAACATGTAGTTTGGTTTGAGCGGTTCTTCTGGATTTTACAGGGGAGGAGGTGGTAGCTCACTGCCACGCCTCAGCGCTCAAGGTCAGCCCCTGTCCTCCTCGGAGGATGAACCTCACACACTGCCCCCACGCGTCCCCGTCACCCCCACAGACGACGAGGTCCCGTGCCACTCCAGTTCCCTCCGCTCGTCCCCAGAGGAGGCAAGCTCAGCCGGAAGTAGCTTTGTGGGACTGCGAGTGGTGGCCAAGTGGTCTTCCAATGGCTACTTCTACTCTGGCCGCATTGTCAAAGATCCTGGGGAGGGAAGATTCCGCCTGCGATTTGACGACGGCTATGAGTGTGAAGTGGCGGGAAAAGATATCTTGCTGTGTGATCCCATTCCAATGGAGACAGAGGTCACTGCTTTGGTGGAAGATGAATTCTTCAGTGTAGGTAGGTAACGTTAGCAAGATCCAAACTCGCATGAGCCTATTTTCGACTGCATTTACACCTGCTCGGCTTGACACGACTCTTCTTGCTTTTGGTGCTTTTTGATTTATATGATTGACATCAAAACCGAGCTGGTTAAAGGAGACTATGGATCACACGGCAGAGCAAATGACAAACTCACTGGTTGCGAGCCAATTCATTATCGTTGAGCAGAGGTTGTAAAAGTTCTTCTCCTTTGCACTAAAAGGGCAAGTGAACACAAACATTTTCTTCACAGTAATATGTACTATGCAGCTCCACTAGTCTGATTGATTTTGTGTATGTGGAATATGAGTTAACGTACTCAAATCCACCCATTTTCGTCCATTTCAGGGGGCGGCCATTTTGTCACTTGCTGTCAACTGTGATGTCTTTTTCAGTCAACAGCAAATGATAAAAACGGGTGGATTTTGTTGCTTAGCTCATATTACACAAAGGTGCAAGGCAGTGTACCAGAGGTGCAACAGATCCATCCAAAAAATCCATCCATCCATCCATTATCTAACCCGATTTGATTAAAATGGTAAATGATGTACATATTGTGTACCGTACATCATTTACCATAATGTGTCGGCTTGCTGCTCAAAGAGCTCTACACTTACACGCTTTACTTTAAAGCAACACCACGTAAGTATTTGACCGTAATAAAATATTTTCAGAACTCTTCTGATGAAACTTCCGACTTACAACGGGTTGAATGTTATCTTTCTCATGGCCTGAGGGCGTCTGTATCGCTTTTACTGGCACTAGGCAAGTTTGAGGAGAAAACCACAAACAAAAACAAAACAAACCCTACAAATTGTACTAAATTGCTTTACGGTATACGTCACTTACCCCTTTCCCCATTTATTACAAAGACTGCAGTCGATTCTAACGTCTATGTGCAATTACTGGTGTCAAGGCGGAAGCTGCAAAACAACCCAGGAAACATTTTTTTTTTGTCTGAAGAGACAAAAGACAAATCAAATCAAAGCAATGGTAATTAGGGATGTGAGAGTATCGGCAATATCGTGATACTGCGTTATTAAAATTGCCACAATCATGTCATGATATTAATAGCATCAAATCTGTTTAAAAGCACAAGTTGTTTTCCATTTGCCATCAGTTGTTTTGTGCGGCAGGATTCCTACCACCACCCTCAAAGATGCTTAGTACCAGTAAAAGCGAAACGGACCCCCTAAGGCCATGACAAATGTACCATTATGAAAATATTTTATGAAGGCCGAAAACGTACTTAGTGTTCTAACTCACAAAAACTTCTCTGTAAAACTGGCTTTGTGTTCAAAGCAACTTTATTATTTGACTGTTGTTATAGCACTACAGTGATCCCTCATTCATCGCGGTTAATGGGGGGACAGAACCCGCCGCGATAAGTGAAACCCGCAAAGTAGAGTCGGACTTATGATTATGATTATTATTTTATATGATATTTATTGTACCGTTTTATTTTGGGGGATTTGCGCCTCTGTTACGCTGTTGCGAACCCCAACATGGTTCCCACACTTCTAAATACAATCAATTTAACTATTAAAAATGCAAAATGAAGGATAGAAATACCGAGCTTGCAGGCTGTGATCAGAATTGAGCTTCGACCGACCGCGGCAGCTGACGAAAAAAACTACGTTAAAGTTTTAATTTTTATCATAAAATGGACTTACCTTAACTAGAATGCCATAGTGTCATTTATCCAATCCTGCACTTTATAACGCGTGCCGCCGTCATGAAAAGTGAAAGTAAAAGCGGCCGCTTCTTCTTCTTCTTCCCTCCTTCTTCGCCTGCTTTTTCTTCTTCTTCTTCTCCTCCTACCTCATTTCAAAAACGAAGAACAAGCATGGCCGCCGGGGGGGGGATCATGCATTAACTTTATCTTTGCACAACATCAATAAAGTACTTTGGATAAAATGCAACGCGGGATTGTAGTTAAGTGAAGCGGTTTTAAGACAACCTAAGACAAAAGGAACAAATACTTTCACACTTTATTTGGCGATGTCTTAAGTCGTCCGTGCCGATTGCAAGCCATCATCTGTGAGGCCTTTTCTCAAATCAAATTAGTGATGTCACCACGTCTTGTTCTAAGTGATTTGTTCAAGGTGGAAAACCAACCACCCCATCGAGGCAAGTAGAGCCTTGAAATCGGTACCGGTGCATTTCGATCAAGCGGATCTTCCTTCTCTGTTTTTAGGTGTGGTGAAGGGTTATAGGACAGAAGGCCAGGACCTGTTCTATAATATAGAGAGGGATGGCCAAGAAGATTGGTACAGCAGGACGTCAGTCATCCTGTCCCTGGAGCAGGGGAACAGACTGAGGGAGCACCACAGCCTCGGTCCATATGAGCCGTCCACGCCCCTGGCCAAGGCCTCCGACATCAGCCTCGGTGAGTACGACGAGCACACCCACGCGTTGCAAGACAACGTAATTAGCGCGGATAAATAATTCCCCCCAAAAGCCTAAATGTCAAAGAAAGGAATTGAGGGTAAAGCATATTTGTGTTTTGTCCGAGACCCACCTGTGATCCCGAATGACCATTAACTCATTCACTGCCAGATGTTTTCAAACCTATTTTAACACTAACGTTTGGAAAAAATGTGAAAAGAAATAGAAATGAGTTTCTGGGATTGAATGGCTGGACTGTGAAAAGACAAGTAAATTCGTCAATGGCAGTGAATGAGTTGACAAAAAAAAAACAACACAAAAGCAATTTCTTTGGTGATGATGTGTTGGGCTTAATCGGGAGCAGGTTTTCTGACTCATGACACAATCGTGTTCACTGTGCAGATAATTTGGTGGAAGGCAAAAGGCGCCGCAGAGGAGCCGCTGGGGGATCAACCACCCCTAACCACAGTTCGTCCAGCAGCCCTCGTAACCCAGGCCCCTCCACAAAGAGAAGGCTTCGGACCTTGGATAACGAGAGCTCGCCGGCCAAAAGAAGCCGCAGGGGTGCCGGTGCCAAAGCTGGTACAGAGACTCTATCGCCAAAAGACATGACCGTCTCCATGAATGAAGGACATACTTTTTAGTTTCACAACCCATTTTTTTTTTTTTTTTTTTGTAAAAGTAGCAATACCTGTGATTTTATTAGATATTAACCATATTAATATATAATACTAATACTTAACCAGATTTTAACACTTTAACAATTGTGCTTATGGAAGTAGTTCTGTTTTTAATAGGTTTCAATTGGTGTGTTTTAAAATATTTAAGCATATTGCGTCCGTTTTTAACTTTTTCAATTGAATGATATACTTGAAATGATTGCGATGATGCTGATTGTCAGAAACCATGTGTGTTGGAAGTGGTAATATGTGTGTTTTGTGCTGAGCATAACTACTGAGACATCAAATCATATCAACTCGAGTCGTTCCTCGCCTTGCTGTTGATGCTGAGGATTATTTGGTAATTAACAAAGTGCCACTGGTGGTGTTGGGCTGGTGGTGGGCCACAGGTGGAAGAGAAGCTTGGAATAAAGCAGAATGTTTGTAACATCACTGGTGTTTCACATAGCAGTAGTTGCAGAACCACTTCAATTTCATGTTCAAACATGTTTTCCGCCTGATTTGGGTGAAGAGATTTTTCAAGTTTGATCCTGGTTTATAACACGAATGTACTGTTGCCCTGCAGCTCAGCGGTTCAGCGTGTGCAACACGTCTGGCAGCGGCACAGATCTTGCCGCCCCGCCGTGCGATCCGGCCCAGACTCACGGCCCAATGCCCCAGAACACGTCTCTCTTCATGGGCTTCGCCTTCATGCTGACGGCCTCGTCTGAAAGGGACCGACTGAACAATATACTCACTAGTTATGAGGAGGAGGATGAGGAAGGTGAGGCCGACTCTCTTCACCTGCTTGAACCATCCCGGTGGCTGGCTTGACATTTCTTGTCTCTATTCTCCCAAGTAGATTATGTGCAGACCGGCCCATTTAACAAAGCATACACCGAGTCTCAGCTGCTGGCAGGTGGAGGCTTTGTCCTGCCAGACTTCAATGAAGAACAGGCAAGTGCTCTCATTTTATGAAACGCCACACCGGTAATGAATTCATCCTCACCTTGCTTCGGTCCTCTCCTCAGTGCAAGGCAGCCTACCAGAGTCTTCTCATTGTAGACCAGCACTGCCGTACCAGGAAGTACTTGCTCTGCTTGGCCAGCGGTGTGCCATGTGTCTCACATTTTTGGGTGCGAGACTGCTGCAAAGACAACAAACTGCTCAACTACAGGAACTATCTGCTGCCTGCTGGTTTGGGACCAGATGGTGCCACCGTGGAATGGTAAAAAAAAAAAAATAAATAAATTTCGAAATCTGAGTATTATCTCCAGTAGTAAAAGACCATTCGATACGTATCTCGATACATGGGCTGCGATACAATTCGTTTGCATTCGTTTAAAGAAAAATGTATTTTACATTTTTGTTACATCCCTACTTTACTATTTCATCTCATGTCTTTGGGCTCTTTTGGTGGTCCCATTTGCAGTTAAGATTTCATTTGTCTTCCAAAATTAAGTTGCTTAATTACATTAATGCCCATTTTACATCTTTGTCTGTATTGAAAAAAGGCCATTGAATGAAATGGGGATATACATTTTGTTACTTTTGTGGGGGTTTGACTGCTTGCTAGTTCCCGATAGTGTACTCTGTACAGTATTATGTACAGACTATTTCACTGACTATACAACATACGCATGAATTACAGTATCTCGACTTCTGTAAAAAAAATGTCATAAAATATCTGATGTTCATTTAAGGCACAACTGATTTTTTTCCCCCACTAAAAACATTCCTTCCAACGACATATTTTATTCTATGCTAAGGATGCAAAACATCATTGCAAGCCAAAGAAAATGTTGAATAGCAATTCTCAATCGGTACTTGTTTTTGGCCAGGCATCCCCGCTGCAGTCCCTTCAAGGACCTGCATTTTTTCCTGGTATTTGAGAAGCCGGTGGAGCTTTGGGCCCAGCTCGTCACCATGTGTGGCGCTTCTTCCGTCCGTCATTTCCATGCCGATAAGGACGGCTCCGGTAAGAGAGACATCAACCGTTGCAATGTTATGCTTTGACAAAGTGACCAACATTTAGTTTCCCCTTCTCATCTTGTAGACGTTCCTGCGGGCAAGTATGACGTTGTGGTGTCAGACCATTCCTGCCCACCACTTATAGAGAAAAATGTGACATCACTTCAAGTCCCACTGGTGTCTCCTGAGTGGCTTATACAGAGCGTCATCTGCGGGGATCGCCTTGGTTTCCAGAGCAAGCCTCAATATCACCACAATTACTCCTCCTTGACGTCGCCATCAACATCATCATCATCATCATCATCATAATGTTCATAGAAACTGCCTTCAACTCTATTCACGCTTTAGCATTTGTTCTGTTGCATGCCTCTACTGTACATAACTTCATTGTGTGTTTTTATGGAAGAATAAATGTGAGCCTTGTTTCACTTAAATGGATTGCTTTTATTTCCGACACAAAATTTCAGATGCAATAAGGTTTCAATATATTTACAGTTTATACAAAAGAAAAACCTACAATATGTAGGTTAGAGTGATCAAACTATAAAAACAAGTTTCCCTAATTAATTTTGGTTGTATTGAACCATGCTTATAATCAACATTGTTGAGACTTTCCACCCGGCTCCAAAGCAGAAGTTGTTGTAGACAGTCTGAAGAGGTGGGCCAAATTTACCGTAGGTCATCAGTGTTGACGGTGAGAAGCCAGGCCATGAAGGGGATATTTTGACATTTGAAATTCAAATGCAACAATGTTTTAATAGATTGATGTTAAACAGAAACACCAAAGGCAAAAGACTGAAGGGAGAGAGTTTAGGGGCAGCTAAACGGTAATTCTCTGCGGTCTTCTCAAACACTAAAAAGAAAATGACATTTTAGACAATTAAGCAACAACATTGACTTCTTATAACAAGGAGGTAACTTATTAGATGGCTTTTTTTCCACACTACACAGTATGTCAGTCCAAAATCTAATTTTGTCTGGATGTCATACAGTTAGACTGACATTTAAATGAAGCAGAAATGATGAAAAGTGTGTGATTCACCTGCCCAGGGTGCCCCCAGCCTGGGTGTAGTACTTGTTGTAGTCCAGTCGCAGAAGCAGCTGAGCGAGATCTGAGTTGATCTGATGATTCCGCACGCTTGACAGGATTTTGAACAGGAGTGACGACTGACGTCTGAAACCCTGAAAGTAAACACAGAATACAGTATGAGGCAAACATTTGTGTTTCTTTAACATTAAGGAACAATGAAACGACTAATCAGGCCACCTTGACTAGAATGTCCAACTGAGCGCTTCCCCTCTCATCCAGGGACGCCACACTTTGACTAACCAAAGAGCAGAAATTTTGACAGAGCTCCAGGATCTCGTTCAGGCAGTGGAAGACCTGAGAAGAGGAGCATTAGAGGCGTTGGATTGGTCTCACAAGTTCAACATCGGTTACTGTAAGTATTATTCAAAGTGTAGTTTATTTCCATACTGGCTTCAGGAGGATGAAGGACTGGGCGAGCAGGTTGCTGAGGAAATGGTCATGGGCTAGTCTGATACTCTCAAAATCTCTGGTGGAGTTGATCTGCTGAAGCAGCTGAGAGAACTGAGACTCCAACACATCCACCTGGAGACATACAGTATAGCAAAGCAGCTCGTACCAGTCGCACTGATACTGACTAAGCAAGGACGGTGGTGGGTTTTCTCTAATCGTCCCCAACCGGGTTAAGTACCGGCAGACGTGTTGTGTTGGGTTCTTTGAAAAAGAAAGACCAACTGTTCTTTTCCCGCGATACCGCGGAGCAGCCACGGTGCTCTTTTTCATGTGAGTTCCCTCCTTGCAGTGTTGTTCTCATGGGCATAGTCTGCCCTCTAGTGGACGCCCATTTAACTGACAAAGAAGAAGGTGGATAGCAAATTTGTTTTGTTAACTTTTAACATTTGAGTACAAACCTTATCCCTTTGCATGCGAAGTATGTCCTTGTCTGGAACACCTCTAGACTGTAAAAATCTATCAAAACCTGACGCGTCATGCCAGCTGCGCCGTAACCTGAAAACTGTGACCCGGAAGTGAAAGACGTTCGTTCTCCTCCGCTTTATTTTGCACTAATTATTTTTAAATAATTATTTAAAACAGAAAAGCTTTGCAATAAAACGCAATAATATTACCCAATCTTAAATATTCTTGTGATGTGCCCTGGCTTGCTCTGGTCTGCATCATCATCTTCATCACATCACGACAGTCTTGTGTTGGCAGTTAAATGCTATCCTGGTTCAACAGTTGTAAACCATTCAATCCACTTATGATACTCCCAGCTGGTAAGTGGATGTGCATAGGAAATTCGCTAGCTAATGAGCTTTAAATCATTTTCATGAGTGCACAGAGAGTTTTTATTTTTTGGGGGGGCATTAGGGACGGACGGACGGAATGTAAGGACGTAAGCAATGGACGAGGGCGGATGGGGTCGGAGGACGAAGGGTGCCCAGTTCACGGACGGAGGATGTACCGTGGCTCAACATGCTAGCTACTGTGAAACAATAAAATATAAACTACCACTTTGAATTTTTGGTCTGATTATGGGGAAAATACAGAAGAGTCACATGCTGTTCATATGTCGGTTACCTGCAAGTAGTACTGCAAGTTATCGATCAGGAAAGCCATGTGGTTACGTAGCCTCCACTTGATAGCGTCCGTCTGGCTGGACTTGAGATGTTTCCTCTGCATCTGCAAAGCCCAGCAGTGCTGGAGCTGCGACTGTACCCGACGCACGCTCAGCAGGTACCTGAACACGACGTTGTATCTAACCACAGAGACGCCAGAGAAAAACAAGGCTCACCAAACCGGAGCCGACTCGATTCTCAGCTGGTAAAGAGAAAAAGATCACGACTGACTTCTCCAGAACAGCGGGAGTGAAGAGGATGTGCAGCGGCCACTGAACTTTATAGATGAGGCCGAGCGCAGCCCAGCCGGTGGGAGGCACCTCGCGAGGGGAGATGTCTTGTGGAGGAGTGGTTCCGTCTCTGGGGCCCACCATCTCTGAAAAAAATAAACCACAGAATAAATAACCACAAGAACATAACCCTTTTTTAACCAGTGTGTGTTTCACATCATGCTAGTCACATTTAACCAGTAGCTGCCATATTTATTGGGCTATAAATTGCTGCGGCGTCGAAGTCAAAAAATGCATCATGAAGAAGATAAAAAGTTGCATTTTTGGGGGACATTTCTTTTACAAAAACCCAGAAGAACGGTCGAGCTCATATTAAA
Source organism: Filicampus tigris (assembly GCF_054856515.1). NCBI lineage: Eukaryota > Metazoa > Chordata > Actinopteri > Syngnathiformes > Syngnathidae > Filicampus > Filicampus tigris. Next base: position 27,729,003 of record NC_141219.1, read on the forward strand.
ACCCCCCAAAATCCCCGTTCCCTAATCGTGGATGCGTTCAGAAATACATTCCTGGCGTGCACTGCTTCACTCCGACCGTTAAAAAAAACTCATAAGTGTTGTTCAAATAAACCGTTCAGTTTTTCAGATTACCCCAAAAGAGGGGTGCCGGAGCCCAGTCCGTCAGACGATAGGTCACACATCAGTCGCCATGACTACAACTACTACTACTTCCATTTCTTGCCTCTACTTTCTTTTAGTGGTTGGCAAATACTTCTGGTGCATTAGAGCCAGCGTTTTACCATGCAAAAATAGGTGGCCAAGAAAGTCAACATGATTTTGGGAACGGGGGATTATAGTCTGAGCTCTAGTTGTACCTGAGTCGCAGGACCAGCCAAGCTATATTAAAAAGTGCTTTATACACAAATATGCCATTACAGTCACAATTTATGCTACTCAAGATGAATTCACTATGTAGTGCTATCGGTGATTTTAATTCCTTGTGATATTTCTTTGACTTTTTGAAGCATGAAAAAGACCATAGGCTACAGTACATTGATTTCCTGTTTGTGAGTATAATGACAATTACAGACCAATTATTCAATCATTGATATATACAAAAAAAAATGCAAGTAAATAAGCATACATTGAAATGTACATGGACTAAAGTATTTGTATTCCCATCAATAAATGTCATTCAAATAAATGTATAGTCCAAAATGCCGAAGCAAGACTCTTGACAAGGGTGAGAAAGTTCGACAAACATTACTCCGATATTAGCCAATTTGCATTGGCTCCCAGTCCACTCGAGATGCGATTTCAAGGTTTTGCTACTTACCTACAAAATACCGCACGGATTAGCACCTTCCTATCTCGTCGAATTAGTGATAGCGTATATTGCGATCCGAAACCTTCGGTCACAAAATGCCGGCCTTTTAGTGATCCCGAGAGCCAAAAAGAAGTTCGCAGGCTCTAGAGCGTTTTCTATTCGGGCACCGAAGCTTTGGAATGCCCTACCCGCGGATATTAGAGGCACTACCTCAGTAGAAATGTTTAAAACACGACTTAAGACTTATTTGTACGATTCTGCATTTAGTTGAACTGTTTGTTTTGGCCACTTTACTGCCGCTTCTATTCTATTTCTGCCCCCTTTTCCCAGGCTTGGGAATTAGGTGATGACGGCCGAATTGGAGGTTGCTGTTTCGATCCAACAGCAAATGACTGCGACAAGATTGGATGCTGACCACATCCTCGGAGGCGCTGTTATGGACATTTCTACATTGACGACCATTGGGCCCCTGCTCACTTCATCGATGTCATCTTCCTGCAGCACTTCATTTGGTTAACTTTTGCATCACTTTAACAAACATTGTATAGTACTATAATGTGTGTTCAATGTTGCCCACTCGACATCCATTGCAACCTGATCATCCCGTAAGGGGGATTCCCCCATCTGTGGTCCCTTCTCAAGGTTTCTCACTTTTCCCCAAATGTTTTTTTTTTTAGTTTTTCCTTGCCCTTCTGGGGGTTAAGATCAGGGGATGTCGTGTATATGATCTGGTGCATATGTGAAGCCCTTTGAGACTTTCCTGTGATTAAGGGCTATATAAATACATTTGACTTGACATGTATGTTTCAACATTGGTGTTCTGGGCCACAGCTGACCTTTGCTGTCTTTGCCCTGGTAGTCAACAGTGAGGTGCAGCAAAGGCAGCAGATTGTCATCATCCAGCAACACCTTGTGAGCGGATTGCTGGAAGGCCACATTTACATCTGGGGAAAACAACAACATAAAACATGAGGCATTGAAACGCATCGGCGTTCCCAAAACATCCATTTTACATATCGAGTTAAAATGCAGATGAGGTGTTTGGATGCTCCTGCCAACACACCATCAATTCATTTTGGAATGACTCACTGAGTAATCAAACCGTTGTGAAATACAGGGGGGTAAAAGTAAAACCGACAAGGCTTGGGGACTGTACGGCAGTCCCCGGTTCAAGGCCTGCTATGGATCAACAGGGATCGGACTGTGGAGAAGTGCCCCTAAGCAAGGCACCCAACCTCCAACTGTGACAGGTTTGTGCATATTTAGCTAGTCTTTGCTTCAAAAATAGAGATCAAAATGCATACTGTGCCCAGTGAAGCTTGCAGCTTGCAAGCATCCAATAATAAAAAGCTTATGTTGCCATCAGACAGAATGAAGGGAAGCAGACTAGCTTTTAATGTTGCTCCATTTACTGAGAGCACCTCATCCACTAGCAGGGTTTTAAATTTTAGCCTAGTGGAAATAAATGACAAGACAGATTATGTTGCTTTTTTTTTTTTTTTTGTAGGACGCAGACCCAAAAGAACCACGAAGCTTGATGTGACTTACCATGCTCTGTGACAGCCGTCGGTGGGGTCTTCAGCATGTGCTGCGCCAGGTCAATAAAAACCTGGTAGAGCTCACCGCGACCCAGCAAGTAGAAGTCCTTGATAATCTGAAAGTAAAAGACAGGAAGGAGAGAGCTCTGACCCTTTGCAGACAAAAAACAGGGGACTTTCCCCAGTAAGTTTTTCATGAAATCCTTGTCTATTTTAAACATCCCCGGACAATAAAGAAGGTACTGATTCTGATTCAACCCCAATTTGGTATATCAAAAGAATTGTGCCAGTAGATCATACCTTAAGCTGCTCAAGGAGCTCCGACTCCTCCACCATCAGTGTCCAAAGATGCTGCAAGTCAATCCAAAATGTTAATGTACCACGATTAGAGCAAAGACACACACTACTCGTACAAATAGAGAAGGTCAGGTTTGGGGTGAAATTTTAGGAAAACTCAAAAAATGTCCAGTTTAGAGAAGGTCAAATTAAGTACGCACTACATCTGTAAGGGCTGATGGACTAACAATTGGGCCTTCATGGCTGAAGCCAGAGAGCAGCCATCTTACGTTGCCACTGTAGCCGATTTATGAGTGTGTGCGTTACGTCAGGATCGCTGTATGGAGTAACGAGGGCCTCTAAAAGGAACCGGCTGGTTCCTGTGAACTTTGCTTTCATTTCATTGCTGCTGATTCTGACCACATGATGTAGATGAATCTCTGAGTAGCACTCTGAGATATAATATACCTTTATAGGAGACGATGTAAAATCGCACATCTACTGATGAAATGTGCTAATAGCACTTCTCCCAAACGTATTGGCACCACCGTACGCCACACACTGTGGCATTTTCGCCTTAGAGACAGAAAATGATGTGAACACCTGGCGAAGAAATCAACAGAGGTGGGCATGTTCCTCAATTTTTCCGGTCCATCATTCGTCAATCCGTCATTTTTTATGACGAACTGAATTGTAATTCTCAGTTTGTCAGTCCGCCAGTATTACCGTCAAAAGTCCGTCAATCTGTCAGTCCAACCCCCCCCCCCCCCCCCCAAAAAAAAAACACTTCAGCAAAACAGGCGGCCATTAGTGACGGCCTGCCGAACTGGTGTGTCACCTATGGAAATCAATGTATTTACCGTTAAGTTAGGCACGCTAAACGAGTGGCAAAGCAAGATGGCCACCGGCGGCTTCATTCTCTACGGCACGTAAGCGGCATTGTTAGTCCATTATGTATATCCACTAAGTCTGTGGTTATAGCGCATTTTTAAGTTCATCCTGAAATCTCAACCAAAAACCCAATCGCCCGAGCATTCTGTGAGCGGCGTATTTAATTACAATACTAAACTAGTTTACCTCTGCCACCGTGCTTCTGATGCGATCGATGAAATTTTCAAAATCAGCCAGACTGAAAAGAGGCTGCTGCTTAAGTCGGTGCAAATCAGCAGCAAAAGCGTCCTCCTGGTGCTTCAATATGGAGCCTGAAACAGTCAGTGATAATCTTTTATTCAGAGCAACTCAGACAGGAATATGCTCAGAAAAGAATCCACTTTTGTACGATCCGGTACCTGCCCGCGAGGGGCTGTGGTTATGGTTTTCAAACATCTGCACCGATTCTCCAACAAAGAGGATCTTCTCTGCCACTCGTATTGGAATGTAAGAAGGCAACATCTCCGCTCGCAGGGAGAACTGCTGGAGGGACGGAGCCAGCATGTTCTCCTCCTCTATCAGCCTCTGCCAAGCCACGCACAACCACAGCACTGAGAATCCCTTGGGGAAATCCACAGGTGCATGTCAGCTGTGCTTCTCACCAGGTCCTGAAGTTCTCTCAGCTGTTTGCCGCTCAAGCCTCCCAGGCCCAGATCCTCCTCATCCTCCTCCTGGCAGGCAGCGGTCCCGCCTGCACTCGGACCCTGTTTCACAAAAAACTCCTCGCTTTGGTCCAGCAGCAATCCGTGCAGCATCCAGGCGGCAAGCTGCTTGTACATCACACCGTGGCACACGGCGAGGATCCTAAACAATGTTGCAAGACACACACAGCGATTGTTCGAAACCAGTGGGTTTTCTGCAACGGCATCTCGAGAAGGGTTATTTGAAAACAAAAAAAAAACACAAAACAAAAGCCCAGTATCGATAACTTTTGGTGCACTCTAGCAACAATGTGAAGATAATTGTGCCAAATAATCTCTTACTTACTTTTCTAAGGCCATGCGGACAGGCGGAAGCCCCCCACAACTGTGCTTGTACACCGTTTCCAGGATCTGGCAGCCATGGATCTAAAGCGGAGGAGACCTTAACCACATGGTTGATACCCCCAGTGATGCTTACTAGAGGTGCAACGATTAATCGGCAACTAATCGCTTATCAATTTAGTCAATGTTTATTTTTGCTAATCTAAACTGGACAAGCTCTCTCAATGATTATTTTTGATAATCATTGAGAGAGCTTGTCCAGTTTAGAATTTCAGAATTTCAGCCTTCCAACCAAGGGGCGAACGTTTACGGCTGTTGGCGACGGTGGAAAAATATACGCTCACGTCAGGGTACGTTCGAGGTCGCAAATGTTCGACAAACTGTGGTCGGATGTTCGCCTGTACTTTTTTTGTTGCATGGAATTTTGAAGATGCTAAAAATGTCCTTGCAACAAGAAAAATCACAAATAACTGTTGGCAAACGTTTTGCAAACATTTGCGATATTGAACCAACGCAGACCAACTCTGGCATTAAAGCAACATTTGCTGCTTTCAAAAACATGAAATGTCGTCCATGAAAGCAAACTGATTTCACTGGTCAACAAATTGTTCCTTTTTTTTTTTTGTCTGAGATGCAAGTAAACTTCTCGCTATAAATTAAATAATATATAATATAATAAAGCTTTTTATAGTTTAAACTTACAAACAACGAAATGCAAATATCTCAAGAACCTGATGTGCTGATTTTTTTAAATTAGCGTCAAAAACACGCTTAGGGACATATGAAGCCGTCTGATTAAAATTTGCCAGTTAGCAGTTTTATCTTTGTGTTGCATTAAAATAAGACATTTGCAAATGTCTGCTTTTACTTTGGAATACAGTATAATGATCAACATTTTTTCTTATGTTACAATGCAAACCAGGAACTGAATCAGAAAGAATTTTTGTTTGTGCGTTTTCTGCACTATTTCACTTAAGGTCCTGTTTTTGAATAATGGGATGGACATTAAAACAAGCTTTTTTTCAACCTGATTCATCGATTAATCGGCAGATTGACTTTTGAAATAGTCGTTAGTTGCAACCCAACTTCTTACTAATTTCTTTGAACATAATTAAGCAGGACTTTAGTTTGCAGCTGATGTTATTAAACGTGGTCATTCAATTAAACTCAGTGTGTCTGAATTTAGGTTTCAACCGACACTACTGTTTTTGACAGTAATGCATCTGTTTCTGTCAAGTAACCGGTCCTTACCTTCTGCGATTTAATCGTTTCGACCACCACCATCACCGAGGGAAAAAGCAACTGAAACTTTAGAAATGGTAACAATGTAACAGCTGTTCAGACTTGGCTTTGTCAATATTCTTTTACATTATTCAAACGTGTTTACAAGCCTACCTGATCAAGCTTATAATTCACATGGGATATTGTCAGGTGGGGATCACAGAGGAACTAAAAAGGGCACATTCACAGACGTTAACCTGCTGTGCTCATGACTCACCTCTCAGTTTGTTTTTTTTATGTTTTTTTTTTTTTTGGGGTGTACCTCTTGTTCAAGATCCAGTAGGGCCTGTCTGTATGGCTGCAGCATTGAGTCCAAACCTGTGCAGAATGCACGCAGGTAAATCCCATGAAGTCCCATCTGGCTGGCCTGATTTGTATGATGTTCCTACAAAGAAATGATTCAATGACTCAGATTGCGTAGAGGTCCAACAATTAATCGACAACAAATTGATTATCAAACACATCAACAACTACTTTGACAATCAATCAATTGGTATAAACCATTGTTTAACTTGAAACTGTCAGAAACATCATAATTTCAACCTCTCACCAGTAAACCTATTTTCAGATTGAGGTGGTCCTCCGTGAAAGCAGGTATTGAATCAAAATAAGACATTTACAAACATCTGCTTTTACTTTGAAAAAGAATCATCAACATTTTTGCCTATTTTCTGACATATTACAGACCAAACCAATAACTGAATCATAATCAGTTTATGTTGTTTATGTCAATTTGAAATAATGTCCTGTTTTTAAATATAGGGATAGAAATAATAATTTAAAATATATATATATCTATATTCATCGATTAATCAAAAAATGTATTGGCAGATTAACTGAGTATTGAAAATAATGGCAAATTTCAACCCTAACAAATGACAATGAACACTGGAAGGTTTTTCTTACACTTATCTTCAGAGGAAAGAAAAGTTAAGGAGGAAATCTCAGCTAGTCTGCGACAGCGCAGTTCAGTTTGTGTATACGACATACAGTACATGGTGGTGCACACAAATAGGACTAAAAAGGGAAATCAACCCAAAACACATTTTTTCAAGAATATGTTCCCAGCAGGCCCGCTAGTTGAAACACGGCATTCTGATTAATATTGCGTTTGTGGAATATGAGTTGGGTGGTCGACTGGTTAGCACGTCCACCTCACAGTTCAGACGTCAATGGTTCGATTCCGGCCCCTGCCTTCCTGTGTGGAGTTTGCATGTTCTCCCCGTGCCTGTGTGGGTTTTCTCCGGGTACTCCGGTTTCCTCCCACATTCCGAAAACATGCTTGGTAGGTTGATTGGATTCTCTAAATTTCCCCTAGGTGTGATTGTGAGTACGGATGTTTGTCTTTGTGTGCCCTGCGATTGGCTGGCAACCAATTCAGGGTGTCCCCGAAGACAGCTGGGATAGGCTCCAGCACGCCCCGCGACCCTTGTGAGGATGAAGCGATATAGATAATGGATGGATGGAACATGAGTTAAAGCCGAAGTCAACCCAAACCAATATTTTTCAAGAATATGTTCCCAGCAGGCCCACTAGTTGAAACACGGCATTCTGATTCATTTTGCGTTCGTGGAATATAAATTAAGCAGCAAAATGCACTCGTTTTTAGCCATCTCCGGGGGCGGCCATTTTGTAGCCGTAGCCACATAAAATGACAGTAAATATACTTTTTTTAATGAGATAATTAAGCAAACAGGAAAATATGTTGGACATCTGGAACTTACTTGTTGATGCACATGGCCAGTATGTTGCTCTATGAACTCCGTAAAGCGTACGTAATCCGAGCCCAGTTTACAGAGCCGATTGAGGACACTGGTCTCACTAGGGTGAAGGAAGGGTAGATCCTGGGACACCTGCAGGTACAAGTTTCATGTACAAAATATAATTTCCTCATTAGCGTCAGACATAGTGAAGCTGCTGGTCTGAGCTACTGATCCCGCAGCTTTAAGAAGGAATTTGTAAAATACTCTGCTACTGTTTACTGTATTAACCTGAGCATGTAAAACGTCCAAGACTCATAGACATACTGAACCCAACGAAAAAAATCTGATTTGGTGCAATTTCTGTGGGTATGCCATTGTTCCAACAGCCAGTGCCCTACCAATGAATGAGACGGGGCAAATGAGATTGCAAAGGTATATCTATCGGTTCAAAAACACGAATGAAACACCGAATGTATATCCATTAAAATATGGGCTAGCATACATCAACAGAATCAGAAAAGCATCCACGAATTTATGATTAATGAATTTTCTTCAATTATTCCGCTTTACCTGTAAACCAGTCCGTTTGTTGCACGTAAAAATGGTCCCTGGGTATCCACTCAACGCCAACAACAATTCGTGAATCATCTTACTTGTAGTTCATGAAGTAAAAAATTTAAATCCGGAGGTGCTGTCTGCAACCATCAAAACAAACCGCCGCCGGAGCTGTCGCTGATTGGTGACGTAAACGACCCAGAGCATGATGGGACGTTGTAGAAACTGGCTCGATACCATCTGGATTTCATTTTCGTTTGATTTTTGTTAAACTCTGTCAAGTTTAGCAATTAATAGGGTTTTGATAAATATTTTTTTTACTTTGTGCCACGAATTCTTTATTATATCGGTGAAGTATACATTAAATATAGATCAAACCCATGTTTGTTCCAGTATTGTTGGGAATTGTAGTTCTTTGCCTTAAACGGAAACTTCCCATCATACGTCATCAGTCGGTCATGCAGTAGCTACTAGCAACACCTCGCAACAGAGAAACCTTGGTAATTCGATATTACAAGTTGAAAAGAAGATGTTACCAAAATCTGATCGTTATTAGACGTGGATAGGTTGTGATTTGTATCGCTAATAATCGCCGCATGTTATACTCAGTTCGTCATAATCGTGTAAGGTTATTAGTTTAAATGAGTCAAGAAGTTCTCTCAAATACATCAACGAATTAAGCTTTTAAAAGGTAAATGAGTAACAACACGATCGTATTTGATGACAACAACGTATACTATACTGTTACCCGCACCGCAGTTTTAAGGAATCTGTTCCCATATTTACGTAAGTGTGCAATGTGCATTGTTAAATCGCAGGCATGGCGAAGGTGAGGAAAGAGGAGGATCTAGTTTCGGAGTACCTGGCCCAGAACCGAGAAGTGGCCCAGTGGGTCGACACTTTAAGGGGCTACTGTGAAAACAACAAACAGTGGTTTGCTCGCAGAGAGTTCATCCTTAAAAACATGGACGCATACCCTACAGTGAAACCAGGAGTCTCCAGCAGCAGTCTGGACAAGCTGCTGTCTCTTTCCATGGTTTGGGCTAACCATGTTTTCCTCGGCTGCAGGTAGGACACACAACAGTGGAGCACAGTGACAAATGGGACTGCAAACTGGAGGCTAAACATCTTCCCTCCCATTCTCTAAGCTATCCAGAAGCTGTCATGGACAAGATTACAGAGATGGGTGAAGGAATAGTTGTCCAAGATCCTCCAGTTCATAAGACTATACGCAAGGAAAAGTACAGTGCCCCAATAGGTAAGACAAACTTGATTGAAAAACGATTTGCAGATGTTGAGTCTAGTGTGAGACATAAAGTGCCATGAATTGATCTTGCATGGAATGTTCCATACAATTACTATACGGTTTATTTTGACAGTGGAGATACACAGCCACTCAAAGAGGCTTTTGCGCTTTTCGGTTCAGCTGGTTTTAACCATCGAACATCGTGAAATGAAGTTTGAAGTGATGGAATTGGAAGTGTAAGAGGAAGGCAAACAAACACATTACTGCATTACTGAAAAGAAATCTGTCCCTCTGATCATTTTAGGGAAGCCAGCAATTGCATAAAGCCATGTTTTGTTTCACTCAGTGTCATGTTGTAACATGCTTAATTGTCACATAAGTTTAAAAAGTTGTTACGTCAATTCTTTTTGGAAAACAGTAAGAATCAATGCAACAAATGGCCCAAAATAGTATAGCACATGGGAAAAGTTATTCTAATAATGCTGTCTTAGCTAAGATATAGTGAGGTATGTGTACTCAGACCCATCCCCACAAGTGGGCGTCAGAGGTCTGATGACAACAGTGTATCGCCCGGGAAACCCCCCCTCCCTCCGTCTGTTCCCCGCCGGTCTTCTGTTGAACCTGCGCTCATCGTCGGCGCTGCTGGAGGGCCTGAAGTACTGGGTGACGGTCTCACCTTTTGAACGTGACCGGGTCGGGTCACATGGCAAGTGGAATCCGGGCCAGGTCATATGAGTAGTGGAAATGTGAAAAATGTGTTTCCATTACCAAATTGCTATTGTGCAATTTGAGTGGCCTTTGTAGTCAGGGTGGTGCATGAAGATTGAAGACGGTGTTAAAGTCCACAACTATAAATTAATTATACTATATATGACTCCATTTTTAAATATGCAACAAAAGAGATTTTTGATTAGTGTGATGACATCAGTGAATTCGCTATTCAGCCAATACTATAATACAATTAATAACAAAAACGTGTTTTTGTTCACTGATACGTAGTTGCTGAAGCCAAACAATATAATTTCAATGCAAAGGGGATGATATGGTTCTTTAAAATATAAATGAAATGAAAATGAAGATATGGAAATATGTTTCCATAATTTAGCAGTCCTTCACAAAAAACAACACTCAGTATCAATGTCCTTTTTGACCCGTTATAAAAAAGAACCAACATTGCATGGGTAATACTTCAGTATTTTAAACATGCCATGGTGTAACCCTTGCTCACGAAACCTGGCCTTGATCAAGATGTACTCTCAAACTTTAGACCCATTTTCAAGCTACTTTTTATTTTAAAAATTCTGGAAAAGGTGGTGCACATACAGTTAAAATCTTTCTTGGATGAACATAAAGTCATGGAGGTCTTCCAGTCAGATTTCAAGATGATCAGCAAGATGAGCAGCGTCAGCCCTGTTAGTTGTTTTTAATGACATGCTCCTGGCAAATGACACGAGACAATGTGCGTCTGATTTTGTTGGGTATGACTGCAGCATTTGATACGGTGGATCACAGTATTCTGTTGGCTCGTTGCAGCACCAGGTGGGCATTCGTGGCCGCGCCCTTGAGTGGTAGTAGATCCTATTTGGCTGACAGAACCTCTTGCGTTAACCTTGGTTACGCTGAGTCCCGCACTGCTCCATTGTCATACAGTGTTCCGCAGGGTACAATTCTGGGGCCTCTGCTGTTTTCATTGTATCTGCTCCCTTTGGGCTCCATCTTAAGGAAACATGATATTTCCTTCCACCGCTATGCGGATGACTGTCAATTCTATGTCCCGCTGAGCAAAAAAGACGTTTTCTCACTGAGGTCACTTTTGTCCTGTCTGGAGGAACTCAAGACCTGGATGGCACTGAATTTCTTGAATTACAATGAAAAGAAAACAGAAGTCATGGTGTTTGGTCCCAGTGGCCCTTGTACTTTCCATTCTGCTGACTTGGCCCCCCCTGGCTCCTTATCAAAAGCCAACAGTCACGAACTTTGGACAGTGATTTGAAATTGGACTGGCAAATTGGTGCTGTTGTTTTTTCATCTTAGGCAGCTGGCTAAGGTAAAGAATCTCCTTTCTAAACAGCACTTTGAAACAGTACTTCATGCCTCCGTCACATATCTGCTGGATTACTGTAATGCACTTAATTTTGGAGTCAGCCAATCCTCCATCAAGCATCTCCAGTTAGTCCAAAATGCTGCCGCTCGCCCCTTGACTGGTACTCACTCGTAAGGGGGAGCACATAACTCCTACTCTAGTGTACCTTCACTGGCTAGCTGGCTTTAGAGTTCTTTTTAAGATTCTATTATTTGTTTAGCCTCGCTCCATCGTACCTCTCTGATCTTCTCCACCCCGATGCACCTGCCCTATAAGAGGTACTGAGGTCTAAGCGAAGGCTCAGAGGGGATCGAGCCTTTTTCCGTTGCCAGTCCCTCTCTTTGGACTGACCTCCCGATAAACATTAGGCAAGCCCCCTTGTTTCCCATCTTTAAAGCTCATCTTAAAATTCATATTTATTCTTTGGCTTTTGATTCAGCATGCGACTTGGTTTTGGTTGTACTGTTTTTGTGCTTTTTACCGTCTTCATTTTTATTCATTTGTTTTATTGTTTGTTGTTGTATGATTTACTTTTGCTCCATGTGCAGCAGTTTGTATACAGCGGTGGTCGTTTTTTGTTTTTTGTTTGTTTGTCAAAGTTGGTAGTCTGAAACACGAACGCAAGCACACCCATTAAGTCTAGTTAATATTGTGGACCCGCAAAGGATATAGCAGACATGACATTTATGTAATCTTTAATTTGTTAAAAGTTAAATGTGTTCCAAAAAATAAAAAAAACAAACTAAAACAAAACTTTGGGTACGGTACTTTGATTTACAGTCACATAAACAAAGATCGTTGGCAAAAAAAAAAAAGGTCAGGTGGTGAAAAGGTCCTTTGCAGCTCGTCTATGAAAGTGGACAGAGGTTTTCATCCTTTGCTTTCACGCAGCGTTTCCGTGTTTACACGCCCCCACACTTAAAGCTGCAGTCTGTTGCCTCATTAAATGTTGTTTCTCTCTTTTCTTGCTCGTCTCGTGAAGGAGCGCCCGATGACAGCTGTGCCAAACGAGCCCGATACGCTCCTAATGAGCCCGACGGTCGACTGGCCGGGAAAACATCCGCGCGACCTATGAGTCAGAAATGCGGGCCGGCCCAGCAGGCTCCGGCGGAGCACCAGCCTTTCTTCAACCGCCTCTACAAGGCCGTGGCCTGGAAGTTGGTGTCGGCGGGGGGGTTCGGCCCCAACCTGGACCATTTCGAAATACTTTGTAGCTGCGTGGAGTCGTGTAAGCGGACCCTGACGTGCGTCTTCGTGCCCTTGAAGGACATCGTCGGCCTGCCTGCCGGTCGCACGCAGAAGGAAGGCCACGTGTGCGAAATTCGCTGTCAGACGGTCTACATGGGCACCGGCTATGGGCGCGACGAGGCCGCCGCCCGAGCCATGGCCTCCAAAGAGGCGCTGAAAGTCTTTCAAGGCAGAAAAGTGACAGTAAAGATCGCCAGACGGCGCTACAAAGGGAGGGATGTCGAGGATTTGTTGTTGCTGGATGAGCAGCCTCGGAATCAGGGCTTCCCCCCCGCACTCAGCTACCCTTTTCAGGACGAGTGTGCGGGAGATGCCTCGTTGTAAAGCCGGCCAACTCGTGATTTGGGACCTGCTGTCATGGTGCATTAGCGTCTACTGAATGGAGCACTTGAAGAAAGACACATTGGTTTGGGGACCACACACCCTTGCGCGGCTTTGCAATTTCAATTAGAATTGCATCAAGAGCAGGAAGGTTCACGTTTCACAAGTTTTGTTATGCACTTTTTTGAACCGGGCCCAGTTCACCGGTTGAGAGATGTCATTTGTTCAAGTTAAATATAAAAATAACTTGCTTTCACCTTCCTTAGAGTAGCAGCTTTACTTTCCACACAGGCCAGCAACTCATATTTCAGTTCTAACCCACTGTAAGGTTCATGGTACTGTTTTCTTTTTCTTTTTCTTTTTTTACATCTATGTTTGATTTGTATTAAAAAAAAAATAGGCTCCAGTGAGATATTCCAAAGTGCAAGCTTATATTAAGTGTGTTGTCCTGGTCACTGTTTGCTTTCTTCTCCTAGCACACCAAGCACCATCACTTCCTGGGCATGTTTGCTTGAATATGAATCTGATTCATCATAGTAGTTTCCCTCTTTTCTGTAGGGTGATTCTTGTCTCTCTGCATTGACGTTAGACATTGATACAGTATTTGCGTCATACGACCCATGGTTTTAGTTGTCGTGGGTTAATGCGTATGAAACATATTCATTTGCTATGATTGTTGAAACGATTGCACCCGCTGTATGTGTGACGTTCCCTCATACATATTGCTTGCTCATTGTATGCTGTCCTTGTTGTAATACTGCAAAGAGCTGGGGGAAGAGTTTGATTATTTCCATTTGATTAATTTGAGCCAGAATGTGAGAATTTTTGAAAGTTAAATGCTGCTCTACAGTGTGATTTGTGTGTTTGTTCGACCTTGAAGTTGAACAGCAAGTTTGTAGTGAAACGCTGATTATTCTCACCTTTTTAGGTTATTGTAAATTTAAAGGAGTGCTTCAAAGTTTTCATTTTTGAATAAATGTTCAAACATAACCAAGGTTGATTTGTGGTCTTAGCATGAATCCATGCTGCCTTGCTGTCTGCTTTCGCTCCCTCACCAAGTACATGTCGGGTAACTCAATCTTCACGGCAATTTAAGGAAGTCATCACAGAGCGTTTCCATACTGGTAGTTGAAATATCAATCTGATTTGAGCTATCTTGTTTGAAGTTATTTTTTACATGCCGCACTCATTTCCTCACCATATTCATGTTTAGTGAAAAGTAATTAATTGACATCCTTTTGAAAGCAACTCATTACCTTTGTTAAGCACACAAGGTTATCAAGAGTAATATCATCCATAGTGAACTGCACTGCCATGTACTATAATGACATCTTTGATTTAGTACTGTACTCGTTTTTCAAACAAATTCCGGAAGGGTTACCATTGTTTGCTAATATAGTGTACTAACGTGCTACGTACATACATGTGTCATTTGTGAGGTAAAGAGATGTGGAAATGTTGACCAATATGACCACTAGAGGGGAGCATTGCTTGCATATCTTTATAATTAGACAGTACAGTAGTTGGGATTTTTTTTTTTTTTACCTTAAATTCAATATCGGTTTAAGAAACATATGTTAAGATACCTTATAAATATACATATAATTTAATCCCTGCATAATAGAAATGAAATAAACCACTCACACTTTGAAGACACAACGAAATTAATGCAATAGTTAAATAATACTATTAAAAGAAATACAAGTTTGGAGATTTCTTTAAGTTTGCACCATATTTGAATGACTGGAAATACTGTTTGTTATAGATAGACAGACAGATTGAGATATAAACAGAGATGGGTATTCCGTCCTCGAGATGGAAAGCTACGTCCGGACGGACACCCATTTTGTTGACGGAGGACGAGAAGTCTTTTAAAAGGGACAGACAAAGCAAGGACGGAAATGGGTTTGTCCCTAACAGCGTTAAGTACCGTCTGACGTGTGTGTCGGGTTCTTTTAAAAAGCAAGACCACTGTTGACTTCTATGATACCACGGAGACACCTTTATTAACTGCCTGCACAACACTTTTCATTTACGCTCCCTGAAGTAACACTGCACAGGAATACTCTGCTCTCTAGTGTTTCAACACATGTCATGGATTTTGCCACAGGATGCTATTTGATTGACAGGAACACGCCCAGCCTGTTTTGTGTGTGTAATCCGGAATACAGTATGCATTGGTCGTAGGAAAAAGGTGGTTAACTAACTGTTAGTACATCCCTTTGCATAAGTATGTCCATGTGCGGGACATTGTTATCAGAATAAGACAATCGGTTTTTTTTCAAAGCAACTAATCAGTATGATCAGTTTTAATCATTTCATTTTATTTGCTTTACTATTAGTTTGCCAGATCAAGCGTTTGGTCGACTCTAAACTGCTTGTGGCTGTTGAGCTATGACTGTAAATGAT
This sequence comes from Filicampus tigris, assembly GCF_054856515.1. Classification (NCBI taxonomy): domain Eukaryota; kingdom Metazoa; phylum Chordata; class Actinopteri; order Syngnathiformes; family Syngnathidae; genus Filicampus; species Filicampus tigris. The sequence continues at coordinate 27,744,384 of NC_141219.1, forward strand.
TTGTCTATACAGTAATATGTTCCCTCTGATTGGCTGGCAGCTAGAGTGAAAATGTGTGAAATATTAATCATAAAATATCATTTCACCAAAACTTCATAAGTCACATTTTGGTGAATTTAATATTTTTTCAAAAATCTATATTATTGGTCAGCCCACATTCCTGGGTGTTAATTTTACACATTACTGACCAATCTAAAATGTTGAAAATGGCTTGCTTACTTTCATATTGCAAAGCTAGTGGTTGAACAAACTTGCCAGTTTTGGGGTCTCCTGTTAAGTGACTATTTTGGAGGTTTTGGCTCAGTGCCAGCGATTAGGAGCTACTCTAGACTTGTGGATACTGGTTAGCATATCTGCCCTGACTGACTGATGACCAACCTTTTAGGCAAACGGTGTTGGGATGGGCACCATCTTGTCTGTGATCCTGAACAAGATAATTGGTTACAACATGGATGGATGGGCGAGGAGAGAAAAAGGCTTCAGACACGTTCAGATGGAGATTTTATCCACATATTAGTGTTAACATCATGTAAATCAACATCTCTGCCTCAGGAAATATGTTGGTGTTGACACCTTGAGATGTTTGTAGCAAACATCAATCCTGGCGCTAAGCAATATTTGTTTCAGGCTCTGTCATTTGTCTCCTGTTCTTCGTCTCAATCCATCACACTCTCAATCACCCGCTGCCTCTTTCCCTCATTTGACTTCATCTATGTCTCTGCCAAATTATTGCACACAAATGAGCACCGCCGGCCTGTCGGTTTGGACCTTGCGGAAAAAAGTCAGTCTCATTACAATTGGAAGCAATTCCTCCAGGGGGTCAGTGACAAATCTTCCCTGTCTGGATGTACAACAAGCAAGATTAACAAGATTTGGATCAAGCAGAACCCAATTAACATTGCTGTTTATGCAGTCTTCATGAAAATGTATGATCAGAGTAATGGGAATGTGTTTCATTTTAAATCCTTTTTGCAGTCCCCCCCCCCAAAAATCGTGTAAAGCCCCAAACAATGCTTGTTTGCTTTATTTGTTATGACTCAGCCATTCAGGTTGTTGAGAGTAAAGCTTTCCTTTACAAAGCAATGGCCACATTTAACAAATGTTCAGTAGTACATGTGTAGAGAGATCCTCAGATCATTGCCAAATTTATTCATCCATCCATCTATCTATCTATCTATCTATCTATCTATCTATCTATCTATCTATCTATCTATCTATCTATCTATCTGTCTATCTATCTATCTATCTATCTATCGATCTATATATATATATATATATATATATATATATATATATATATATATATCTACCTATCTATCTATTTATTTAAGCTTCCAATTGTAACATCTTGTAATATCATTTTGGTTCTTACAGATTTTCACAGCGTTGGAAGTGAATTGAGAACTTAAAACAAGTTTATTCAATTTGTAGTTTTTGTTCAGCTCCCTGTGAAATATTAATACAAATGTGTGTTTAGTTGACAGTATAAAAGAAAGTGTTCCTTTAGTCCCATGTGGACTTCCCAAATAGAAATGCACATACCCCCCCCCCCCCCCCCCAAAAAAAAGGACTAGCATTTTGTACTTGTCTCTTGTCCATTATTGATGAGTGCTGACAGGTTGCAAAGAGGACGGTTGGGTAAGAGACAAGCTCTGAGACGTGCTGCGTGCACCTTGACGACCATGCTGCAAAAACAAGTCTCAAAGTCAACTTTGTGACATTACAGAACCCTCATTTTAAAATGGGAGTCGGACTTTTCAATAGGTTTTAAATTATGACAAGGGACACCTTGCGTTATTTTTGTTTTGCTATCCAGAAAGACAAGTCAATTTGGAAAAACAAAGTATAAAATAAACGGAGAAATGTGGTATCCTGTGTTCATAATCACAATCAAATGTATGTTAAATGGGAGTCAGCACATGTGCACACGTCGCTGGGTTTTTATCACTTGTGAATGGAGAGCTCATCTGATTTACTTGGCCTCGTCTCACTGTTGCTGCCACCGGCAGCTTGCAAGGCCGTCGGGTTGGGGACTTCCGATGTTCCGGGCTGCAGCAGGAGGATGTCTTCATCGCGGGCAAGACCACCATAAGGTTCCACGATATGAGCCCCGCCCTCCTTTTGGAAACCTGGAAACCTCTCATTTATTTGAATGAAACTGGCGAGCGGTGCCCGTCGGAAAGCTGAAACTTTGACTCTTTCGTCAATTGGTACGTATGAAATTGTAAATATGGTTAAGCACTGTTGTAAAACACAATATATGTTGACTGTATCTGCTGTATATTTATGACTTGATGGAGGCTCTTTCTCGCTCGCTTAAAACCTGGAAATTGGCATGTAGCTATACATCTGTCGGCCAATCAGATGACCGTGATGTCACGGCCCTATTAGACCTGCGTTTTAGAACAAGGTTGGAAGAGAATCTGAGGAGTAGTTCCATTGTAACCCTACAATCCTGAAAAAGTGTAATGGAAAAACCACCATACGGGGCGGAGCCAGGATTTTTCGTTGTAAGGACCGCTACATGGGAAAAGGCCTTCTGATCCTTTTGGTTGGAGTGGTGCAGTTTTCTCGAAGCTCCTCTTCTCGAAAAGCCGAACGGAACTCTTTCTCAGCTTTCACCACATGGTTCTTTGGTCTGCCTTTGTCTTCGTAATGTTCCTCACCACCAACAGAGGTCAGAGATCTTACACACCACCATCCTGTGCTTTCTGGCTACACTCTAACGGTCAGTAACCTTCAGATGACATCGCACAAGATGTCATCCGCCCGCGTGCTTCTACCTCTGCTCTTGTATGTTGTCACCCAATGTTCCTGCCTCTCCTGGAATAACGTCTTGGCTGCAGCCATTTTCATCCTTTTGGCAAAGTTCGCCACCATTTGACCCTCCAAGTTCCTTTGGTACGAAACTTAACCGTCATTTCTTCATTACCCCTTTTTCCTTCACCAACATGCCCAGTATAATCTCCATCAATCCAGACTCTCTGGCTGCCTGGAATACTCAAGAATTACTTAATTTTGCTCCTTCCCGAATTTCTGTGTCTCTTCTAATTCACATACTACCTGTGGGGCTTCCCTTACAATAACTCCATTTTTCTTCCCAGCTAATCCATGGTCAAACAATTTGAACCCTGCCCCAAACCTTCCATCCTAATTGCCTTTCTGCCTGCTTTCCTGGACACACAAACTATATATCTGCAACTCCCTGGCTTTTCCTGTCCTATTCCCAACATTCGCTCTGTGCTTTCGTCTTCTCTGGCAGTAGCTGAATTTCCACCGACGCCGTGTTGGGTAACGTCACCAACAACGGTTGTTGTTGACTGTTGTTGACTGGTGTGCAATTCTGTGGATGAACGCTCATAATTGGCAAAGTTTAAAGACAGATGACCTTACTGACGCAACCCTCTGCATTTATCCCGACTTGGGACCAAGCCTACAGTTTGCACTGGCTTGTGCCTCCTGACTATTATTGATATTTACAGCGAGAAATCGTTAACATGATCAGGGTCTTCACCAGTTAAAGGTTTGGACACACTTTCTAGTGCTAGTAATTTAGAAACTGTGTACAAACCTTCGATTGGTAGATTAATAGAAATAATTATTATTATTAATTGTAACTTCCTCTAAATTCCTGTACGACACCCATTTTCGATAACGCTTTTTTTATTTAGGGTTGTGGGCAGTTGTACCTTACGCCACCCCATGTTTTGAGTGAAAGCCTGACTCATGTTTGGGATTGGTCACTAGTCAAATATAGCAATAAGGCAAATATAGCAATAAGGCAATCTCACTCTCATTCACATTCATACTGTGCTTCCTGCTTGGAATTCAGTTGAATTGAACCACTTCATCACCAGTGACTTTATATAAGATCACGTTTGAATCTCTCTTTATTTTGCAGAGATATGTTAAGGGTCATTATAAGACACATTTAAGTTTGATGCAATCATTTAGTGTGTGGTGCCCTCAGTTGGATGAGGTCAGTTTGTTATGTTAATGTGTCACTTCCTTTACGCTTGTGCTTCACTGTCAAGCTTCACTGTGGTTGCTGACTGGTTCATTTATTTTAAAAAGATTATGTGACAAGGGCACTGCTTTACAAAACGGATTCACCATTTATTATTTCTGTCATGATAAATAGGCCCACACAAACATTTAATTGAAACAAGATTGCAACATTTTTTATGGAACAATTCCACACGAGTATATGAAAGTGATACTTAAACATCATATCAACTAACCGCATCATATAGTCAGTTATATGCCATGTATTGTAATGTAATGACAGTCACAATCAGCATTATCTTTGTACAGAATTTATAATTGGCACTCACTGCACGTGGTCATGAACATTGGTGTCTACAAAGTATATGTGACAATATCTTGCCTCACCGGTGTGTGCATCTATTGTGCTTCATATACAGTACATATTGTTAGAGGCCTGACTGTGATCAAATAAATAAATAAATAAATAAATGAACACATTATTATTATTATTATTATTCAACTAATCACCCTCCTCAAGCTTTTCATAAAAATATGACATCACGAAGGAATTGAGTGACAGTTTCTTATGTTGACGCTACATCCTACATTGAAAGCTGAGTAGCTTCATAAGCATTTAAGCAGGAAAAAGTTGCAGAAAGCTCCCCGGGGACAGTCGCACATCTTCCCGATCCGAGCTCCTTTCCTCACTGCGCACTGTTCCCCGATGTCACACTGAAGAAGGCACAGGACAGCGAGTTTATACAATATACAGTATAGGGAAAATCCATAACTTAATAGTAACAAGTTTGTACCGTTGGGACTTGGCCAAATTTCTTCTCCCACATCGGCAGTCGTTTAGTCTGCAGCTTTTCAAGCACTTCCTGGAGAGCTCCAAGCTGCCACGCAAACGACAACATTACATTTGTTAAATACAACATCCACACGACTGAACAACAGCAAACACAAAACGAAAATGTAAATGCCCAAAAATCTGGCATATATCTTCCCAAAATATATGCGGTCATTTCACGTTGTTCCACTTGACTCAACACCATCTTAATTCTCATGAAACATTTCATTAAAAACATGGAATAAGCACATTTGTTATTTTGGTGACGATCAGGCGATCGAAAGCTTACCAGTTGCTTCTCACTGGTCAAGTTGGGACCTTTTGGGTAAAAATCCCGAAGGGCTCTGGGACTCAGGTCCTCCTCAGACTCGGTGTCCATGAATTGGGCTTGAGAGAGAGGACAGGAGTGCAAAAGCAGCAGCAGCAGCAGTGCGCACAAGAGCGCGCCACTGAGCCGTCCTCGGCTCTGCATGGTGCACGACATCGTCAGCATGATGTGGCCTGTCTCAGGGACTACAGCGCCACACACCTTTATATTTGACGCCTGCGACCAACTTGCTCCACCTCACCCTTTGATTCCCCCACTCCACACCCCCTACCGCCTTTACAATGTGTTGTCATGCGTAACAGGCGCCTTGGGTGAGTCATCCAGTAAAAGTTGCTGGGCAAATTAAGCCTAAAGTAAAGAACAAGAACAACACCACCACTACAGGGGGTCACTGCTACAAACACGAAAATCTCAATGTGGGGGGGGGGGGGGGGGGGGGGGGGTACATGAATGAAAGTATTTATTCAAGGGGTGATGTCATGTGGAGTAAGGTTTATAACTGGACTCATCTGGGAATGACATTAATTCTCAAAACATTGATTTCTTTAGTCGTACAAAACATACTACGTTACATTTAATAGAAAACAAGTTTGAAATCATGTTTATTAATTATTATTATAAAAGGAAAATAAGCACAAAGTCTTGGTCGGTGATATTTTAATTTATGAAAATAAACATCAGTACATGGTTATATTCCATTTTCATTCAATTCATCCTTTCAAATAGTTTCCTTGCTTGCGTGGCTTTTCTCAGTGTTAACCTTCGGTTAATGAAACACTCTAAATTTATGAGTGAACATGAGTGTGAATGGTTATTATTTTATATTTTTCCTGCAATTTCCAGGTGACTAGACTAGTGTGTACCCTGCCTGATGGCCAAAATAAGTCAGATGGCTGAGGCTGGAACCTCACCCTGAGGACAGTATAGAAAATACATTGCATGCTTTGCATTAAATATGATTCTGTCATTTGTTGGGTACAAAAGCCACATTACAAACGTAATCCGGAATGAACAAAGTCGCAAATCGTCATTAGTTACTATTGCAAAATTAGAAGGCTATGAGGCTGCATTAAACTCAAATACAGACCACACACACACACACATACACTTACACACACGCAGACGCCCTTATCAGTTGCCATGATCACCCTTCAAAACTGGGAAAAATTTTGCTACATCACTCACTGGAACAACTTTCTTGTAGAATATAAAGAAATATTGCAATGTTGTATATTGCAGCATGCAGGAAGAACACTACATTGGCCCTGATTAAAACCTGCGTTTGTGATCCATATACAGAGATGAGATGTTGCAACGGATCTTCTGACTGTGAAGCAGACATACCAACCATTATTCCACCATGCAGCCACATCTGTGATTATACATTCTGAACCTCTCCTCTTGACATGTACATACCCACTGCCGACAACGAGGCGCTCTAAAGCTGCCACACCAGAGCCCATGCAGGTCCACACGTTGGTTGTCAAGTTGGATTTCTTTTTTTTTACTCCCCCTTCTTTTCCCGTCCTTGCGCTTCTGTCATTCTCACCATGACATATGCACAAACGACCATGAATGAGGCGCTCAAAAGTGGACAATAGGAAGGGAAGATATGACGTGAGGAGCAGCATTTGGATCCAGAAGCAGACAGGATGTGGAACTGGCAAAGTAAAAGTCTTTATATACAAAAATACAAACCAAAATCAGCCAACAGTTGGTGAACGGCATAAACAAAGAAATAATAGCGCGCAGTGGTAGAAAGCCCGACAAAGAGGCATGGAAGAAAATGAGACATTCTGACGATGTGACAGTGTCACTGAGCAACCCAAGCCTGTGACAAAATAAATGAGCAAAGCAACTGACAAAATCAAGGACCCAAACACTGTCACAACAAAAGATGCATTTTCGGGGTATTTGAATAGCTAGCTGGCCAACTGCACGTCACAATTATGGCGGACAACCGCTGATGCAAACAAACACATTCAAGTTCGTGTCTAGTGGGGGAGGGAGAAGTCATACCAGACTCCAAAGTGTGTCACAAGGCATCATTTTAGCCATGGCTACAAATATCCGGACAACTGAAATGGTGAAATACTGTCTAACGCTACTGCAGCATGAATGAGTAATACACAGTTCTCTGTCTGTATTTTTTTTCAGCAATTATATCCAAACATCCATCCATCCATCCATCCATTATCGATACCGCTTTTTGTCACAAGGGTCGCGGGGCGTGCTGGAGCCTATCCCAGCTGTTATATCCAAACAAGTAGAATGTAATTAAGAAACAGAGCTATGAATTCACTTTACAGGGATTTTCATATTCTGATCAGAGTATTGAGAACTCCTTATGATCTCATCATCTTAGCTCTTCTGTCCCCACAAAATATACGACTACTCCAACTAGACAGATAAATAACAGAGGAGATGTTTGTTATGGCCTTCTTTAGAGTCCATTTATTGATCTTTTATTTTTTTTCTTCTGTAAAACTGCAATAAACAAAATTATAAATACAGTGTATTAGTACAGCGTTTAAAATATCTAACATTGTTTCCTGGCTACATTAGCATACATATGTGTAAAAAATTTAAAGAAATAAAATACAAATGACCAAAACATAAAGTACATATTTACATTGTTTAGAACATGAATTATCTTCTGAATTAGGATCGAAAACACAACATGGATACGCTAACATAATTAGCCTGATTAACAAAACTAAAGTCCGCTAGCATAGAATGCTAACAGATGCTAATGTCGTAAATGACTCGGTTTAAACACGTATGTAGCAATATCTGCCTTGCCAAAAACATGTGAATTAACTTAACGCTCTACATCTTGCTGAAATTATGCATTTTATCATAAATGGTCACTTACAGCCTTAAAGGGACACTTGGGTGAGCTTAACATTGGCACTTATATAATAGGTTTGCATGTAAAAATGACATCAGTACTAAAGTGTTCCCCCCCCCACCCACTCCCCCAAAAGACTCTGTCGTGATTTAAGGTCTTCTTTTGTGATTAGATTTATGACAAATTGCCCCGCCCCCTTTTGGGGCGTGGCTTATGTTATGTTTTCGGTCTCAGCGGCCTGCGTCATGGGAGGGAGCCAAGCGTGGTAATATTGCTCGCTTTGTCCGTTCTGTTGTCTAAAACGGTGACCGATCGTCACCAAAATGCAAATACACATTACTACTCTTGTCCACTTCAACCTGTGAAAGTATAAAAGTGTTCTGCACAATAGTTTGGATTTATTGTCATGAAACGTGGTCTCATCATGATCACCTCCACAAAATCAAAAATACTGTAGCAATTGCTCCTCCACTTTTGCAAGCTGAAGCGGACAAGAGCATGAATGCGCACACGAACCCCGACTGGTTATATTCCGGACATTTAGCTACGCTAAACTCATGTCAACTCCCAGGAGGGAGACGGCGGCTTGGAGCAAGCAGCAGGGCAGGCAGATTGGATCTTTATACCACCACCCCCTTCCCTCCCCGGCTAAATGTAGGATAACGGGACAGCTAATAGCAACAACTAGCTTGAGTCCGTTAAAAAAAAGGCATTAGCACAACAACATGAGCTCCTTACTGTCCGCCCAGCATGTGGAGGTGAACATGAGCCTGCGTCTTCATGTCGCGGGGTTGCCACCCAAGCAGTCGCGTGCGGTGTCCGACACCGCTTGCAGCTGCCACCTTCTGCCTGAGTGAAGCGGCATGAGTGTGAAGTAAGCCCTCATCGAACAAGCGGCAATCTTCAGCGAACAAAAAGTTCCAGCGAGACTGACTGCATAGCCGAGTGTGGCTGCATTGGAACGTACAGTACTTTCGGCTGTTACGTTCCATTGGACGGCGTGTTGTCGGTCGAAAAACTGGGGGCATTCCTCATCAAAATAAATGTGTACGTCCACTCATTCCCACTTCAGTCTCTGTAAATATCCTGACTGGTGTTTAATGCCTCGCTCGTCCTAACCGTGATCAGCAAAGAAGCAGTGTTTTTTTTTTTTTTTTTCAAGCAAAGAAGCAGTGTGTGCTCGTCCCAGCATAAAGCTATGTAGCTCTGCTCACTTCCACATTTCCTCATTCTCATATAAATCAGCCACGGAGAGGTTAATCATTTTGATATGTTGAAGTGGTCATGAGTAGGGATGTCCACATAAATTTTGGTGCCAATTGTTCGCCGTTTTTGGACGTTATAAGCAATGAAAGTACAATGATTTCCAATGGAGGGTTTGTAATCGGTTCCTCCCGTGACTCCGGCCGAACAAGGATAGAACGGTAGAGGGCGCGGTCATTGGCCTAATAAACAAGAGGCGTTATTCATGGAGTTACTTATTTCCTAATTTCTCCAAGACGAATGGATAAAATAGAAAATGGCAATGGTAAAATGAACTTGTTAGTGAAAACATGGCCATCCCGGCCCCACCGTCCCTTTGAGCCTGGTTCACACGGCAAGATTTTGTTTTCAATCAATTGTCGGCCGACTTCCAAACTCTGAGAGACCCCACACGATGACGTGAAAAACACACAGGCATAATAGTTTTGAACGTGTGCGGTGTGGAGCCACACAGCAAGATCAACACACCACACACGAATCGGTTCATTCACGATATTCTCATGCCAGACCGAAAATCTCGCAAAACCCCCCGAGAAAAAAATGAGATTTAGTAAACAAATATGGCGGATTAAGATGCAGGACGGGTCTCAGATTGTGTCTTGACGGTGGCACTAGTTAGGGCGAATTATTTTTGGGCAAAAAAGTGACACAAAAAGAAAAGACATTGTGCTCTGTTGCGCCGTATGACTGTTTTGATTTTGGATTCCCGCCGCGCTTCCTCGCAGTCCCACCACCTCGCTTTCTGATTGGCTGCATGCCATTGTCAACCGGCTCCGTGCACTTTTGTCCTCTGGGTAAACCACACAAGTTGCGAAGTTGGGCCAAAACAATCCAACATGTTGAATATCCTCAATTTAACGTCGGACGTCCTTCCAAGCGGCCGAAATCCGTCTGAGCAGACCACACACCGATGGTTTACCTGCTATTACATACCGGTCAACCCCAGGCTGTGCTGAATCTTGCAAAAATTGTAATGTGCCGTACATTTCTGTATATAATCTTACACAGTATCTATATACAATCTTACACATTATTTATTGCTCAGCGGGAGAGGTGGGGGTAACGGAACGGACATTTCTACAGTATATAGAATCTTACACAGTGTTTATCGCTCAACGCAGGTGGGGGGGTTTGATGTTGAAGTCTGCCTAAATTTGCAGTCGGAATCGCTAACGGACGCTCCGGATTAGAGCCGAATTGGGCAAAACGAGATCGGTCTAACAAAAAACGAGTTTTCGATTTTTTTTCCCCCCGGACAAAACATGTTATACGGCGTACACAATTTGAAATGATCAAAACACGTATAAAATACAGGAAAAACGTATAAATGGCCAGGTATGCTATTACGAAAGTCGGCCTCGACCTACGATTCTCGGGAGGGGAGATTCGGGGCTAAAACCGTACCCATTATCCTGCCGTGTGAACCAGGCTTTACGTGGGCCAAGACGCCATCGGGTACGTGTTGCTCTTCGGGCATATCGTCAAATACTGACGTGACGACATCAACTCAAATCAACTTAATGCACATCACACATTTCACCACTGGGGGGGTGCTAAAACTCAACATAACTCAATGCAAATATAACAATGCAACAATTAAATCATTATACTAGCTGTACGCCCGATTATAAACTGTTTTGCTTTGTGTTGGTCTGACGTATTTTTGCTTTTGTTTTTAACTTTATTTTCAGAGACAAACATTTCACAACATTCCTTGACAATACAACCGGGCTGAAGTTTTAAATCAGCAACACAATCTGTATAGCCTATACCACCTACTTAAGTTGCACCAAAGGACAAACTCAGGAGACTAAATAGACGACTCTGAGACAGAAATACTAATGGAATTGTGGTTGTGAATTAAAAGTTAAATCAATCGCCCACTCATTAAAAATGGGGGGATGTGAGTCATGCAGCCTCGAGCATGATCAAAGTTTTATGCTCTTCCGTCTCAGTCCGAAAAGAAGCAGGCGGAAGATCAGTGAAGTGTAGCCAGAGAACACAAAAGGATGAAAAAGGCAGAAGACATTCGCCTATCTGCAAACATTTATCCTTTGCATTGCAACACTTGGAGTAGTTTTCAGATGCATCATGTATTTGCTTCAGTTAAGCGTAATTTTTCTAATTTTATACTGTACAAATGTTCTATTAGTAATTCTGCAACAAGACGAGGTAGGACAGTGCTCTTGGAGATTTAAAAGACTGTACGGAAATGGAAAAAAAAAAACTTAAACAGCAAAATGATAAAAAGTTGACACAAAATATTTGTCTCATAATCTGTCTAGTTTATACTGTACACACAAGTGACCAAAATTCCTGCGTCTATGCTGACTTTCCTTGTCTTTTTTCTGCTGTGTGTGGCAGGTGTGTTTTATTGATTCAGCAGGACAAATTCTGCCTTGCGACAACTGGCCATGTAAATGTGACAGGCAGGACCAGGACAAATAATTATGTGCACAGGGGCAGAGCATGTGGTGACCGAGAAGTCATTGTTTTCATACCATCAACAGTCACAGTTTTATGAAATCAAATGCAAATATATACTGCACTGTATACCAACCTTGCCCAACACACTCATAATACAAGCAAGGACTAGGGCTGTCAAAGTTAAAGTATTAACTATGGAGATTAATTTAAATTTCATAAAGCGTTAAAAAAATGTATTCAGTTAATTCAGTTTTATTTAGTTCTTGTGGCATCTGAACTCTGCTCTCTTTGCAGCCAAATTTAGAGGAGAGTCACTGTCGCAAAGACGGACTTTTAGGTACTTTACTTTAAAAAGTTGCACGATGGCTCATTGTTGAAATCCAAAATAATTTTGCAAAGCCAAACTCAAATACCCCAAAATAATTTTGCAAAGCCAAACTCAAATACCATATTAGTTATACGTCTTTGGTGTATTGTTCAACAGTCTTTGAATTGAAATCTACTTTTGTTTTTTTCCCACATTAATTCCAAGAGTTTACTCAAGTAAATATCTGTTCCAAGCGACGTAAAAAAATTGTAGTTGAAAAATATGATTAATCGCGATCAATTATGGAAAATGTTGCGATTAATTAGTTTTTTATTATTATTATTTGTAATCGCTTGGCAGCACTAGCACGACGAAATCGAAATAAAAACAATGTTTAAAATTGTGAAGAATTAAGCGATTGTTGTGTCATTGTGCTTCTTATTTATGATTTGAATGAATGAGCCGCTGACCCCAGCAATGAGATGCCTTGTGGAGTCCGGGGGAGGTCGGGACTGACGAAGCCCAAGCGCAAATGATTCTCTAAACCACGTGTAACCAAGAGCACCCTGGCAATCAGCCTTGAGGGCTAGCCGCTGGGCCCGTGGACAATTCCGCAGTACCACAAACCTCAGAGCCCCAAAGGGACCACATCCCAGACCCAGTGTCAGCCATGCAGAGTTGATTATATTGGTCATGCATGGAATAAGATGTCATATGTGTGGCTTTCATTTGGTCTCTAATCGTAGTTCAGAGATACTGCACAGCAAGGCCGCCCATTATGTGGCTCACGATCGACCAGTAGCTTGAGAAGGGAGCGTCGATCGATCGCGTGGCATTCACTCAATCGCTGGCAATGTTTACATGGCCAAAATTTCTTTCATCCGATCAGAGTTCAGATTGAAATTATGATCGGATGCACTGTTTTCATGGACACTAAAAATATTGATCCGATTAGAATTTGCATGTTCATGCATCACACTTTAGATCGGAACAAATTATTTTGACGTGTGCAGATTGACCAAACATACCGGATGTAGTAGTAGAAGAAGAAACCGTAGCAACTTCCGTGTTAACGAAACATCACTCCGTCCATTTCTACTTTAAACATTAGCGTTATTTCACATATTTTTCCTGTTTGCGCTGTGTTTAACGCTTCCTAATGGAGTTTAAAATTCCGAAATTCATCCCTGGTTTACTCCTTTTCCAACTGGAATATGTGTGCATGTATGGCAATAGGAATATCCCGAATACACGGGACACTCTGCACATACTGTTTGGTGCGCAACCCACCGGAAATACACGTTTAGGACAAAATGGCGGATAAACGGACGGTGGAAGGGTATCGCGGCTGTAGGCGGAAGGTGATAAACGGACCATGAATTTTTTGTAAAATGCCCTTGTGAGGATAAGCGGTATGGATATTGGATGGATGGGTCTTAAAAAAGTAAAAAAAAAACAAAAAAAACAACAACAACAGCGGTTATCGACATCCCAAATATTTAAAGGAGAACTGATATCTAATCTCCGCTGAATAATGAATACAAAAGTTGAATAAAGATGACATTTTTCATGGATAGTGTGTGGTCATTTCATTTGAGAATACATCATAGCCTACTCAAAGAGGCATCGTTTTCATTGTGGCCTACATACAGTTAAACAACCAAATGGTACAAATACAAAGTGACAGAAAGCAGCAGACAGGACTAGAGATCATGCTAGCCATCAAGCTAAATACATGGAGAGGGAGAGACAGACAGAGAGGGTATGCATTTTAACAGTTATATAAAAATAAAAAAGTTTAAGTGATTTGAGTGTATTATTGCATTGTGGGCTCAGTTGTTACATTTGATGTTTTGTTTACCAGGCCAATAACATAATAACCAAATTTAGGCAAATTTATGGTCTGTTATTACCAGAGGTGGGCAGTAACGAGTTACATTTACTGCGTTACATTTACTTGAGTAAGTTTGGGGAAATTTTGTACTTCCAGTAGTAGTTTTAAATTACTATACTTTTTACTTTTACTTGAGTGGTAGTACATTTGTGAAGAAACTAGTCTTATTCCGCTACATTGAACCCGTTACTTAAATCCACTCCGCGTACACAAGCCTCTCCCCCCCATTCCCTCTCTCGCTCTCTCGCTCTCTCTCTATCTCTCTCTCTCTCTCTCTCTCTCTCTCTCTCTCTCTCTCTCTCTCTCTCTCTCTCTCTCTCTCTCTCTCTCTCTCTCTCTCTCTCTCTCTCTCTCTCTCTCTCTCTCTCTCTCTCTCTCTCTCTCTCTCTCTCTCAAAAGGCGCATTTATTTTGTCAGAGACCTGCGCCAGGCTCTATCATGTGATTGTGCTTCACCAATCAAACTTAGCCGTATGACAGTCTCGTCACGTGATCATATTCAACTTCAGCTGCGGGAAAGAGTCGTTTTCGGATGAAACGGATCGAAAATGTCACGCTGCAATGCTGACTATCAGACACAGAAGAGGACATTCTTTGGGAAAAATGCTTATTTTTGCATGTTTTGTCACATACACACAGACTGAAACCCACAAACGCACGCACACACGCACACAATTCATACGAGTTCATGGGCTACTTTGTTGCTCTGCCTGCGGAGCCTGTTAAAAAAAAGTACAGGGGCTGAAATTTTGTGCTACTTGTGCTTAATTTATACTATTATTATGTTATTGTTTATTAAAGTACTTGAATTTACCCTAAGATTATATTAAGTTATTATTTAATTAAATGTAATTCATTTTATTGATTGGATTGACTTTAATTTGCCTGAAGATGATTTTGTATTTTCTCTTGTTGAATGGTTGTTTTTAAGAAAAATAAAAAATAAATAAGACGTTGGTTGCTACAGTTACTCAATACTTGAGTCGTTTTTTCAAACAAGTACTTTTTAACTTTTACTCGAGTAATTATTTGGATGACTATTTTTTACTTCTACTTGAGTCATATTATTCTGAAGTAACAGTACTTTTACTTGAGTACAATTCTTGGCTACTCTACCCACCTCTGGCTATTACGTGTATGGGCTTCTATAAACATTGTTGTTGTTGTGTCCTCATTGCGTGAGATGCAAATCATCCGTTTGGTCATCCTATTTTCATTCAAAATAATCCATTAATGATCCACGGAGTTGCTCCCACGCTGTTGCCACTTCTCACAAGTGAGACTGACTGGGTTGCCAGGTTGGCGTGAATGAACAAAACCCCTCTTTTTTCCCCCTTTTCCTTTCTTGCTTTCCTTCGTAAAAAGGCAGACTGTGTTAAAATGCAGATTTCAAACTCTAAACAATATGACTTGTCAAGTCATCTAGATCAAGTCAAGTCGAGTCCGTTAGATACCAAGTCCCAAGTCAAGTCATTTCCATGATTTTGGCAAGCAAATTGCAAGTCCGAAAAATAGCCACTCGAGTCAAGTCATATGACTCGAGTCCCCCATCTCTGCTAATTACTCTGTAATAAACATCACTCAACGTGACCTCAAAGGTATACACGGGTAAACATATGCCATTTCTAAGTTAAAGTTTACAATTAAACTTATTTTTAAAAAGGCCACCATGATCATCATCCTTTTTGGATGCTTTTATAATAGCCTACTGAGCTGCTAAATAATGTTCTTAATGATTACCAATACACTCTGACAAAGCATTTGAACACCGTCCCAATTTAGAAAAACAAATTATCAAAAGAAATCTATAATAAATGTGCTGTAATACATTTGTAGGAAACCAATTGTGTGTGAAATGAGATCGTCCTAGCTACAATGCATCCGAATGAGCCTACTAAATATTTTTCCAGATGATAAACCATTGCCAGAATTAGACAAGGTTTTAGTCATTCTTTGTCCTTAATGTGTTTTTACCGATAAAGTTACCTTTTTCCACATCATGCTTCAGGTAAATTGGAGTTTAGATGTCAAGCAAAGGTTGAGAGGGATGGATAGATAAAAGGGCACACTGACAGAGCAGGGGCCTTCATTTAGTCAAGAATGTATGCAGATTTCAGCGATAACAGGCAACAATATGGCTGCAGCTGAGCTGTCTTGTTAGGGAAATGCAAAGGTAAGGGCAAGTTTATTAGAACACAATTCATACACAATGTAATTCAATGTGCTTTAACAGCTGCATGAAAGCATTCCATAAAACATAAAAAGAATAAGAGTGAGGAGTGCAGAAAAACTACTTTCAGTTGTCATTTGCAGACAGCTGTATTTAAAAATTGTCAGACTTGAGGCCCGTCTCACACCTTCTGGAAGACTGTACCAGATTTGAGAAGAATAATGCTGAAAATCCGTCTTGCTGACAGAGACAATACGAAAGCCGACGGAGTAAATGTACAGGCCTATGTTGACCTGGCGTCAGTGACACATATACCTATCTGCGTGTTGTCTGAGTAGATGTAATAGCACATGTTATAGCTATGTATTAACTTGCCTGTAATAGATGTACTGTATGTAAAGATTGAACAGTAGGCACCCCAAGATTGACCCCTGGGGAACCCCACAGGTTATAGCTATTTGGTCTGAGACACACTTACCAATTTCAACAATGTACGTCCTGTCCTCAAGATAAGGCTCGAACCAGTTTAGAGCAGTACTGGAGATTCCCACCCGGTGTTGTAACCGCTATAATGAAATCACATAATTAGCTGTGTCAAAGGCTCCACTCAGGTACAGCACAACTAAAGCTATGTTCACACTGCAGGACATGATGCCTAATTCGTGATGTTTTGTTAAATGCAATTTTTATTTTTATGTACTCGTTCACATTACAAAAACAAATGCAACTTCTCATTTGAACTGAACACATCTGTGATGTGACATGCATGCGCACAAAGCACGATGTCCAGTGACGTGCGCAAAAAAGCCCGATGTCACGTGGCGCAGTGTTTACGGAAGTCTACACGTTGGTGTGGAGTAGCGAGGCAGGAGGAGGTGGAAATATTTTGGGGATACGAGACAATGCTCCTCGATCTCCTCATTTCATGGAGACATCTACTAAAGATGAAGTCATGTCCAGGGGTGCACATAACTATTACGCAGGTACGCATGCGCAACAGAAATCACTGATGCGCACTGTCATTTGCATCACGACGCGCCTTTGCGTAGCAGTACATACTCCTGGTGCAGTCCAACGAATGATGTTTGATCCGTGGAAGGTAAGTATCAAGCATCACGGTTCGGCATGGGCACAATCCGCAGAATGGTTGGTGAAAAAAACTGTGCGCGTTCACATTAAGGCAACGTGATTAGTCCGCATTCAGCAGAGGGAGATGAAAACCCTCAAGATCACGTAACTCGCATGTACAAGAGCATTTTGCAAACGTACTTACAAAATAATAAATTACGTCAATGATGCCAATTCAATAGCTTTAGTGGACTTCGATGTTGGGCCGCGTGGTGGCGTAACTGCTAACTTGACTTACGTTTTCGACGTTGCGGCAGTTTTAGTGCTTGCCAACAACACAACGCCGTCCCAAAATCATATTCAGTCGCTAATTTAGGAAGCGAATAAACCGCTGGTTAATTGCATAATACGGCACAAGTCTAGTTAGTGGCTAGCAGCTGTTATCATTAGCTAATAGTTCGACAGCTGTTCCTTGGCTTACTTTTTTGTCTTTGGGATTGAATGAGTTAATCAATCAAAATTGATTTAACCCATAATAATTCATTAATTTAACTAATTTTGAATGAGTTAATCAATCAAAATGTATTTAACTCATTCACAGCCAAGGAGATATTTATTTGTCTTTTCACAGTCCCGCCATTCAATCGCAGGAATTTATTTATATATTTGTAAATCTTTTTCAAACGCTAGGGTAAAAGAGGGTCTGAAAATGTCTGGCACTGAATGAGTTAAAGGAAGGTGCCTTAAATTGCACTTCAAGGTCTTCATTGTGAAAAAATTGAAATAAAACTTTGTCTTCATTTATTTTATTAAAAACAGTTTTGCTCCATAAATAACTCTAAGAAAACATTCTGTTCAAAATGCCTGGCAGGATACCTTAAAATGTATACACTGTACCACTTACAAAATAAGAATGTATCTTGCCTAATATTGAGTTGTGTTAAATCCTAAACAGCCATATTAGACAGTTGATTTATTTTTTTTATGGGAAAAAGCTTTTCATAAAATAAATGTAGATAAAGTTCTATTTACCTTTTATCTTTTTTTTTTTTTTTTTTTTTTTGCTGATCCAAAAAAACGATCCGATCCCATCCGTGGCTCAAAATCCGTGACCGATCCGAACCGTGACTTATGTGATCCGTGAGTACCAAAGACAATCTCCTACTATCACCACAAACATCCACTTTATACTTCATGTTCCAGGTGAGATGTATTAAATCAAAGTCAAATATGAAGTTGACAGTGTTACTCTAAACAAATTTGCAGATCCACTGACGATTGTCCGTAGTCACTCAGTGCTCTGCCAGTGCTCTCCCACACCCACGCGGCACATATCTTTGGCTTTTGATGATGTATAGGTCAAATGTGTACGGATGAGCATTCACACTGCAGACGGATCGCATACATATCCAATTTCTATCCACAGAGGCCAAGGTTGGATTTGAAAAAAATCGGAATTGTAATGTTCACACTGCATGACAAATCATACATGTGTTGCAGTTGCTACTGTGTGAACACAGCCTAAGACTGAGGGCTCTATTTTTGTAGATGGTGCATGCTGAAGTGAAATCCTGACTTATGCTGATTTTTGTACGGACACAAGGCTTTTTGCGCCTGTTTGCCAATTTGGCAGACAGCTCTGAGTCATGCTGGGAATTCCAGCGTAGTGCAGGTGTGTCCTTGAAGATATGCCAATTATATATGGCAATTTAGCGGCAGAAAGTCGGTCCAAAGTTATGCCTACTCCGATCACGTCAAAAAGTGGCGCAGTTGATCGCAATTTGGTTGAATTTGTTTGGGGCAAAGGCAGCCAGACACTGAGACTTGCAGATATGTCTTTCATTCATAAATGTGACACCAGCGGGCATCAAACCCCCCAAAAAATGTATTTGCTCATCTGTCTTGACTCACATATGAGCCAAAGTGACATCCTATTCCTAACGTAACGTTCAGTATGACATCGGTCCACCCTTTGCAGCTATAACCGTTTCAACTCTCCTGGGAGGGATGTCCACAAGGAGCATTCCTCTAGAAGCACTCCTGCGAGGTCACACGCTGATGTTGGACAAGATGGCCTGGCTTTCAGTCTCTGCTCTAATCCATCCCAAAGGTGTTCTGTTGGCGTGGGTAAATTTCTCTATGGTGACCAGTCAGGTTCATCCACACCAAACTCTGTCATCCAAGTCGTTACGGACCTTGCTCTGTGCACAGGTGCAGTCAAACCAGGAGAGGAATGGGCCAGTTAGGAGCATGGAATTGTCCAAATTCTCTTGGTATGCTTTCGGCATTCACAGTTCCTTTCACTGCAAGTAAGGGGCCAAGCCCAGCTCCTGAAAAACAATCCTACACCATAATCCCCCCTCACGTTTTGACTGGCAACTGCCAAACCCAGACTTGTCCATCAGATCGCCAGATGGAGAAGTGTGATGTGTCACTCCAGAGAACCAGTCTCGACTACTATAGAGTCAAGTGGCGGCGTGGTTGCCACCGCAGCTGACATTTTGCATTGAACTTGGTGGTGTATGGCTTGGATGCAGCTGCTCGGCTATAGAAACCCCTTCCATGAAGCTCTCTGTGCAAAGACCACATGAAATTTGGAAGTCTCGCACTGTGCATTCCAACATCCGTCAATTTACGTGGCCTATCACCTGGTGGCCGAGTTGCTGTCATTCAAAAACACTTTCACATTCTTATAATACAACTGACAGTCGACTGTGGAATATTTAGGCAGAGATGACCCTATTTTGCCAGTCCGTACCCTGTCTGCGGCCTGGGCACCCTTTATCATCATACCTCTCCCCTCATTCATAAAAATAATCGGCCTCTGACCCCGTCCGTCCTCGTCCTTTTAAAACGCTTCTGTCTTTACATTTCCTGAGACCATCCTGGCCCCCCCCGCACCCCCAAAAAAGCGTCCGATGTTAGCGAGACATGTTAACGGTAGAGGTTTCATAATTCATAAACATTATTTAAAGGCTAATTTCCTTTACACATCCACTTACCGGCTGGGAGTACCGTGAGTGGATTGAGTTGTTTACAACTGTTGAACCAAGATAGCATTTAGCTGCCAACACAACCACCGTCAGTAACCACACTATATGGAGCCCGCCAGGGGACATCATGAGAATATAACGCAATACTATTGCGTTTTATTGCAAAATCTTTGCGTTGTACCGCAATAAATTTTCAGTTTTTATGGCCTTATTTCGTCCATAATAATTATTATTGCAAAAAAACACAATGTTATTTTGGGAGGAGAACAAAAGACTTCAACCTCCAGCTTCAAGTGTACGGCGGCGCTGGCATGGGCATGAATGACGGTTTGGGGAGATTTTTTTTATGCTCCAGAGATGTCCCAGACAAGGACATACTTCACATGCATAGGGATAAGGTATGCACCAAGTGTTAAATTAGTTAACAAAACAAAATTGCTTTCCACCTTTTTCCTCGTCAGTGAATTGGACGTTCTGTAGCGTAATCCATGGTATTATATGTCTCGAACCACTAGAGGGCAGACTATGTCTCTGAGTACAATGTTACTGCAGGGAACGTACATGAAAAAGGAAAAAAAAGGACTCTACAGTGCTGTGCAGGTCTTTCTTTTTAAAAGAACCCAACACAACACGTCAGTCGGTACTTGACCCGGTTAGGGACGATTACAGGGACGGACGAAAAACCCACTTTCATGCTTGCTTAGGCCGTCCTTTTAAAAAAATCTCTTGTCCTCCGTCCCCAAAATGGGAGTCCGTCCGAGGCGGACAGACGGACCGTTCGGTCCCTGGGACGGAATGCCCATCTCTTTATTTAGAAGCGGGGAAATTTCACGACTGCACTTGTTGCACAGGTTGCATTCTATCACAGTTCCACACGGACGTTCACTGAGCTCCATTCGTTCACATATGTTTGTACCATGTATACAGTCTGCTTGATTTGATACATCTGCAACCATGGAAGTGATTGGAAAACCTGATTGCAATTATTTCGATGGGTGAGCAATTACTTTTGTCAATATATTGTACGTGAGGTCTGCGGACATGTAAGTCGGCAATGGTTATCAACAGCTAACACGCTTCTCTGCAGATTTACGCTGCGTGACGAGCCACGTTTGTTCCGCTCACAAAAATAGAGCCCTGAGACTTTGGATGCATCTGTGTTCATGCGGATATCATTTGTCAACTTGAACTGTCTCAGTGCTGTGGTGGGGAATAAAATCCTGATTGGAAAGTATCAAATGCATTATTAGATAGGAGAAAATCAGTAAGCTTTTGGCAAGTAATTTTTTGAGGACTTTGCCCAAGAAAGACAGGTTTGATAAGCGCCTATAGTTGTTTAGTACTGTGGCATCAAGACTGCGTTTCACTAGTGGAGGCTGTTTCAGTCTGAAGTGACATATTGACCAGATGAGAGAGTTGTGGTCACAAACTGCTCAGCACAGACTTTAGAACTTCAGTTTGTAACTCATCAAGGCAGCATGTCGATGAACTCAGACTGCATTTGATCTCTTTAACTGTTTTGTCAGTGACTGGTGTGAAATGTGGCAGCTCTCGGTGCTGTATTATAGTGCCCAGCACTAGTCTAGCGCAAAGTGCAATCTAACTGTGCGAATGGGTCGAGTTTTCTTTCTTTTGGTATTTTTGTAGACAGGTGCAGCTAGAAAGGGGCATTTACGCCATTGTGAGCGTGAACACAGTCGACTTGATTACTGGCCCATCGAAGTGGCTGCCCTCATTCCCTTTAAATTCAATGCAATGAGAGGTGCGTGGTCGACATGGTGGAAGCAGAATACATTTAGAAGAAATTGCAAAATCACTACTTGTGGATCATGTGAAGCTTTAAATTAGGCACTTGGGTTTAAAAAATTGATTAAGCCAATCAAATCGCTTATCTTTTTCACAGCCCAATACCCATTCATAAAACCATAAATCGTTCCTTTTAATACCTCTTTTTCCCATAAATTCAAGTGCCTTATCGTGTCACGCAAGATTTTGTCACTATGCGAGAGTAGTCTATCAAAACAACAAGGCGGAAGCACTGAAATCAGCAGAGCCGGGCATTTTACTAAAAATTGAGCATCTGTTATTCATCATCCGCCATCCATTCGCCTTTTTTTTCGGGATGAAGAAAATAGAACACCTTGCCCCCTTGGCCAATATTTGAACAGAAAGAGTGATTCACAGTGACTCTCTGCGCCATGGAAGCCTGTTCACAGCCTGGTCCCTCACTCAAATCTGTCCCCCAAGCAACAACAACTCACTATCGAGTTGCTCGCCACAGCCATCAAAGCCCCGCAGCGAAAAATAGACTGAAGACGGACTACAGACGAAAGACGGATTAAATATATGGTCTTCCAACCATGCTTAGACCGCCTATTATAAAATTTTACACGTCATTCGTCAACTGTCAGTCATAGGCGGATAGACGGACTGGTCATCACACAGAGGGAATGCCCAGCTCTGGAAATCAGTGCCAACAAGCTTGAAGGCAGATGGCTGGAAATGTTTCGGTTTTAAAAAAAACATACAAATAGCAATGAACTGAATGTTGTGAGAGTCACAGGAATGTGAATGTCATGAGTTTACGTGTCTTTTTGCCACTGTATTTGCACAGCCTGTCCTGGTGGAATTGATTGAAATGATTATTTATTGTTTAGATCGGGTCATGTTCAATAAAACATACATGATTAATGTAATTGCATTGGGTTCAATTTTTAAAGTCCAAAACATGTTTTTTTCAAGAATATGTTCTATGCAGGCGCACTAGTTGAAACAAGGCATTCTGATAAATATTTAAACGGGTGGAATAAGAGTTAATCCACCCGTTTCTAGTCATCTCTGGGGGCGGCCATTTTGTCACTTCTGTCGACTGAAAATGACATCACAACTACATCAATGACATCAGGTAACGTCTAATCACAGCTGACATGTTTTCTGAAGCGGAGCCGTGATTTGGTCGTTAGCTGAGCCCTGAGCAGTTGTGATGTCATTTTCAGTCGACAGAAATGACAAAATGGCCGCCTCCTGAGATGGCTAAAAAGGGATGGATTTTGCTGCTTAACTCCTATTCCTCAAACACAATATTAATCGGAATGCCGTGTTTCAATTTGTGGGCCTCCTGGGAACATATTCTTAAAAAAAATGTGTTTGGATTGATTTCCCCTTTAATGTAAATATATTTTTTTACTAATGCACCAAGTAATAAGTTTGTACTATTTGCAGCCTTGCTTCTTCTGAGAATTTCTTCCACATGAGTGTAAAATACATACTGCGTGAAATCCTTAACTGAATCGAAAAACAATTAAAGTGAATCATGAATCGTAAATTGAAACAGGCCCTTATGAATCGAATCAATTTTGGAAGTCCGAATCGATAAACCAGCCCTACTGCCAATTGTGCTTCTTTATGTGACAGCACACCCCCACACACATCCCCACACACACACACATCAGTTGTAGCAGGGTCAGGGAGGTGCTTTTAAAAATATATCAAAGACGATAATAATAATAAGAATGCATTAAATGAATTTCTACAATTATTCAGACGGTTCGATGCCCGCTGATGTCATATTTAGGAATGAAATACAATGAAATCCGCCACAAATATCAGCAGAGTGCAGAATCTGTCAGCCTGCGCCTGGATCAAATCCACTAAAATCGCATTACACCAAGTCTAAAGTCTTGTGCAATTTCTGTCTCCAAATTGTCAGGTGTGTCAGAGTAGTGTCATAGAAAATGCCCTTGGTCTGCCAAATTTACAAACATGGTAAACTATACTGGCACAAAAATGAAGATGCGCCGTTTTTTATGCCGAGCACACATGCGTCTGTCTACAAAAATAGAGCCCTTAGGTGTCTAATTGGCTGCAGAAAAGTTATTTTTGTTATTGCATTTTTAATGCCAAATTTACAAACAACATGGTCGACTAGACTTGCCCTGGCATGAAAATGAAGATGCCCCGTTTTTTATGCCGAGCACACGTGCGTCTGTCTACAAACATAAGGCCCTGGGTGCCTAATTGGCTGCAGAAAAGTTATTTGCATTATTGCATTTTGAATGTCTTGAACTTTGTCATTAAGAAATATTACAAACTCGCTACTTACATGGGCAGTAAAACCGGAAGGTTGGTCAATCTGTTTTCTGTGGCAAACAGGACACAAGAGTTGTTAATGCAGTTTGTGAGGATTTCAAAAAAAAAGAACTTTCCCTCATTCCAAGCAAAGTCTGGTTGACCACACGTTTTCTTTGTAAATTTCCTAATGAACTTGGAGCTTTGACTTGCACCATTTCCATTTGATCTTTTTTTCACGAAACACCCCTCAAACAGCGACTTTAGGGGATGGGAGGAAGGAAAGGCGTTATGAAGATGAAGTCACATAAGAGGATCACATCACGGCTCCTCTCTCAGCTTGTAGCTCTTGAACACGTAAATCACGATGTCTTTCCTGTGCAGAAGTTTGATTGGTCATCAGATGGTGTACAATCAAGAACCAGCAGGGCCGACTTCTAATTCCCGTGGTGACTCACCACTAATTGCTGCATCAGAGTCTGTGAAATAGACCGGGATTAATAGGCATCATTACTGCTCTGGTGTCAAAAAATGAGCTGTAAAGTCGAATTAAAAATAAATAAATAAAAAGAACCCAGCTTTCCTGGTCGCCGTTGAATCCAATTTTATGGCAGAGTGAGTCATGAGAAAACGTCTTCCTACTAGATTAGTTTTAATCACATTCATTGGAAAGCTGCCTATAAGATACAGTAACCTTCCAACTGCATTGAAACTTGGCACTGCCGGGTGGACATTTTAATCACTGAGTAAATAAAACAACCCGTGAAACAAAACACTTCAAATCGCAATGTTGGATGGTAATGAAGTGAATATTCTCGGGTATGCAAATGTTTTGTACTAATGACTGTTAATAGATCATCAGTGAATTTTCTATATCAGTCATTAGGGTGGCAGGTGAGCTGCAGCCTGTGCCAGCTGACTTTGGGAAGGATGAGGAGTACGCGTCGGAATGGTCGCCGTTGAATCACAGATAGACAAACTCACATTTACAGCCATGGGCTATTTAGAGACTTCACTTCAGCTAATATGTGTTTTCCTCTCAGAGGGAGAATGCGCACACGGGAAGGCCACAATCGATAGTTGAACTCAGAAATGTAGAACTCTGAAGCAGATGTACTAATAACAACTCGTCCACTCGTCGTGAATTCAGCATTACTAACAGACTTATTAATAATTGAAAACATTCTTCACTTTTATAGCCAAAGGCTGATGTACTTGTTAAATTGATCTTCACTTTTCACCCTGAAGTAAATGCCACGACATTCCCTCGGGACTCTAAGTATATGTTATATCAGACTCTTAAACTCTGTTTATTGACACGAGGAACTAAAAGGGAAGCCTCACGGTTCAGACAGCTTTGTTTTATATGAATAATTAAAATATTCAAGGACTGTAACAACCATGTTACCTTTCTTTCTAGTATGCCTTATAATATGCCTTATAATGCCATCAATTGGTTGCACTGCTCCCTAGTTCTTTTAGTTTACTCTGAAGTGTTCTGAAACTAGTAAATATGCAGTATTTGTAGTAGCCGGTTGGCTGGGGCTCGAGGCATGCCAAACTGATCACATATGGGTGACATCAATCATTGCTTATTGCTCACTGGTCGAGCACACTTGTCATTGCAGCCCCTATATTTAAAAAAAAAACACACAAAAAAATGCTGAAAAAATTTGACATTGAAATTTGTTTTTCCACCTCGTGTGTCTTTAAATATGACTACATTTTTTTCACAATAGTAAAGACATTTGGGTGAGATAAGATGAGCTAAAAGATCTTAGTATTCTCTTTTCTTATCCCATAAGGGTGATAACGAGGCTCCAATATAGCTGATTGTTTCGATTGCCATTGTTCGACACTGAGGCACCAATCAGCAGGTTGTCCATGTCTGACAAGATTTTCATTTAGTGAAACGGCTCAGCTCCTCCATTCGAACCATAATTGTAATTATCTGTTTTCTGTCTGTACGTTTGTTATTGATGATATCAATACTCTTCCAATTAGTGAGATAAGCGATGGCCTGACTGCTACAACTCACCCTTGCCAGTTTTCGAAAGCTCCTGGCAAAATTCATGCAAAGGCCTCCTATCACATGAGTGCCTTCACTTGATCTGTCACATCCATTTTACTTCAACCCCTCCCTTTTTTTATGTTATTTATTTTTTTCGAGCAATCTCCATCATTAACATGGGGAGACAAAAGCACGTGCATCAAGAGAAGATAATTAATTCAAAAGCTGTCAGTCACCTCCCATTAACTCATAATGCTTAGTCGCTACAAGGCTGGCAAGTTCAGTCAAGACGCAAGATGTCGCACGCGTGGGCCGTCTCTTTGAACAATTTCAAGCGTTAGGTTGCACAATATTTCAAGCGCATTAAAGCGCTTTGTTCTGCCTTTTCATTTTGGATCTTCCAACTTCACTGAACTGCAAAACGAAAAAAAAAGAATACTAAACCACCCCAAAGAAATAATAAAGACATTGTGCTTAATAACAAAGTATTCATGAGGAAAAGTAACATACTCTACCCTTTTATGTTGGAACCCTCAGGACAAAGATGAGTCAAGTTGACCGGGTTGGTAAATATCACACAGTTCACTTCGACAAGCAGCATCGTGCAGAAGCCCTCTTTTGTGCGTCACTGTGAGGTAATTAACGATTGTGAGTTTGGGACCTTTTTGCTTCTGTCTGCCTATACACGACTCACATTTGTGGTCCAGTAATGCACAATGTTCGCTCTCAAGTTGTTAACAGTGCAGAGATGACAGGTTTTTCTGAAACTCCTCCCCGCATGTGTGTACGTTTGCCCGAAGACGTGCATAAACACATAAACAGAACTCCTTTTTGATCTTGGACGGCTGTCACATCAATATCATCACAACTTCATTATCAAAGACAAATTCTTCTGATACCAATTGCCCTTTTTAATACACAATGCAAATAAAACCATGGATATAGGCTCGAAACGTGGAGAGTGTCTGATATGATGAAAAAACTCAATTTTATTCCACATTGACTCTCTTGTTGCCAAAGCAGAAAGTATACCAAGACATAGAGCTAACTCCCAGTGGTAAGCAGGAAGCGAAATAGTGACGTCGCAGTCGCATTCTAATCTTTCTTGGATTATGAGCTCCATAGAAATGTCTCTGCCTCCACTCTCACAGCTCCGAATTCACTCTATTACTCTGTTCAAATTCAGCGCAAGGGAAAATTACTTACCGGTAGTCATTGTATTTTTATATATGAATAAAGTTGAATGGCTTCGGGCAAACACCATA
The DNA here is from genome assembly GCF_054856515.1 of Filicampus tigris. NCBI lineage: Eukaryota > Metazoa > Chordata > Actinopteri > Syngnathiformes > Syngnathidae > Filicampus > Filicampus tigris. The sequence continues at coordinate 27,771,865 of NC_141219.1, forward strand.
TTTGATAAATCTGCTTTGAGATTCCAGCTGGCTGCATTTACCTGGATGTCAAACAAAATTATGAGGGTGAACTGTCTGCTTTTATGATTGTTTGCTGTTTAGCATTTTTTTATATGCACTCAACACCATTGGTTTTGTTTACCTTCTCATATCTATCTGCATGAGTGATTATGCTTCTGCCATGATTAGAAGAAGACATACCGAGAGTCAGATCTCACATCAGATAATTTCATCTTTAAGAGTAAACATCTTGATGTCTCTGGAGATGTGAAAATAAATCTGACTATAGATGTGTAAAAGTGTACAAGTACAATAGATTAGTGTTCAATGACCCAACATGGGCCAAATTCTAAGATGGTTGACCCTTACATTTTTACCATTTCAAACTTGAACCGTAAACAGTTTTATTGACTGTCACTACAAGGAATATGGAGGACCAAAATACCAAAATCAGAAATGTATAAAAGTGAAAATAAAAACAAATATAAAAAATATAATAGAAAAATAAAATAAAATTGATATTTAATTGTATTTATATATTTATTTTTGTATTTATTTCCACATTTCTTTTGCTATTTATTTAAAATGTTTCTTCCTTTTCTTTTTTTTCTTTTTGTTTGTGTTTTTACTTTTATTTTGTATTATATATTTTTTGTTGTTCTTATTTCCATATGTGTTGAAATTTACAGTTTCAATTATAATTTTTATATCAAATTTTATTGATTTATTTTTTTATCTTGGCAATTTTGGTCCTGCAATGCAGAAGTAAATATCATACAAACACGACTCTCAATGGAGGTAAATGTGGATTTGATAAAAGTAAAGATAAATACAAAAAAAAAAAGATTTCAAAATTCAAAATAAATAGAAAAAATAGATATAATAAATATATAAATAAATATATAAATAACGTTAAATATCTATTTTCTATTTTACTTTTTTCATTTATATTTGTTTATATTTGTTGTTATTGTCACTTTTATTTGTTTTTGATTTTGGCAGTTTTGGTCCTCCATACAATGCAGGGGAATGTTTTAGCTTACGTTTTAAAAATGATCATCTGTCACAAGTATAACAGAAGCTCTCTGCCGTAAAACAGAAGATCCTCAGTTGGTGTTCCGTTTCTTTGGTGGATATACTGTACTGTATAGGTGGACCAAAATTATACCGTCGGAACATATTGTAGTCTACACACGTTTGCGAGATTTTTTTTTCTTGGTTTGAATTTTGAAAGACATTTTAAGACAAAGGTCACTGATAGTGTAGTGGTACACACGCCTGAGTTGTGTGCGGGCAGCGTGGGATCGATTCCCGCTCAGTGGCGGTGTCTGTGTGTGCCCTGCGACTGGCTGGCGACCAGTTCGGGGTGTAGTCTGCCTTTGCCCGTTGATGGCTGGGATAGGCTCCAGCACCTCCCCGCGACCCTGTATAGGATAAGCGGTTTGGAAGATGATGATGATGATTTTAAGACAACAACCTGGCATTTGAAAAGGGGCGTGTAGACTTGTTATATCCATCCATCCATCCATCCATCCATTATCTATACCGTTTATCCTCACAAGGGTCGCGGGTGTGCTGGAGCCTATCCCAGCTGTCTTCATGATTTTTTTCAACTTGAAATCCTGGAATCCTCTTCGATCTAAAACCACAGGCATTGTTTATGATGGTGTTACTTTATTTTCACTTTGAATAATGGAAACATTGCATTTCAAGTCAGACATGAGAAAATGTTTATTTTTCCACTAACACTTTTAGCATGCTCTTCCTTGTAAATGACTCACTCATAGCTGTTTCTGTTTTTTCAAATCCTAAGAGGTTTTATTGCTGAAGGAAAACCGTTAATGGATTCATCTGGTTACCACAGGGAGGGTGCAGCGAAGAATGGAGGTCAGCGGTAGAGACTTTTTTTTTTTTAAAGAGCAAAATTATGTTGTTTCTGTCATTTTCATTTGAACAAAAATCTGATTTATTATATATACATAAATTATATAGCGATATTTTAATATTTAGTCTTCTTTATTGTCAGTGAAAAGATTAGGAAAGATGCCCTCCTCCTGTAATAGCAGGCAGGGAGTTTTCAAGCGTGTTTTATGCAATCATTTTTTGTGTTAATCTATGATTAGAAATAAACAAAATATTTTCTCCACTGATGTCGTCTGGCAAAAGCAAAACCCCTCTTGTCCATCAAACTTGGAGTTTTTGAACAACTAAACTAGTGTTGTAAACGGTGCTAGTGGTTAGCAATTCTGCACCACAGGGTGGGTTTCAAATGTGGAGTTTGCATGTTTTGCCTAATAAGATAATGGATGGATGGAAAACTAAATTGTCCAATGGTGTGAATATGAGTGTCAATGGTTGTTTTTCTCTATGTCCTGGGATTGGTTGGTGACAAGTATACAACTTGAATGGTGAGTAGACAACAGCGCACACTATTGACAACAGTTACATGGATAAATAATCAATTTCGGAAAGTAGCTGTTATTACAGTTGATCCTAACTTTTTGTCCCACCTGCTGCTCAGGTCTCGCGATGCCTCACCCGACTGCCAGCAAGCCTGCTATCTCCATAGCCTGCCAAGTCACGAAGTGAAATAAACCTACCTTTTCTGATGTGCTCCATTCTCAGTCTCTACATTGGTGTCCTACATACTTACCATAACGGACGATGCACCACTGGTGGTCATTCAATCACACAGGGCTGAGTGAATTAGGCATTGGCCAATTTAAAGGCAGTGATGTGAACTACTATCAATGGTTCTACTTCTGCCTTATCTTTTTTATAGTATTGTGATGATGCATCAGCCATATCTACAAATGTCACCCTCACTATGTGAATAATGCATCGCAGTGTATCATAAAAATCCCCGGATACCATGAAAATATACTCCCTGGAGGGTGTAAAAAAGTAGTAAGGAATGACATCAGAGCTCTCATCAGAACACGTTGGATGCTTAGTGAAGGGTTTGAGATGCTGTTGTGTGTGTAACAAGTTTCGAGAGAAATAAAAGTAATAGCCTAGCGGCCCTAGCCTGTGCCTCGGCGAACTAAAGTTTGACTTATACACACAATAGGATACTTGTGTCGCTCATCATTCATACACTTACAGCACAAAGCCACAAACTCAAAAGAGGTCTTGTTTGGACTTTGACCGAAATGATGAAAAACATGACATGTCAAATATTCCAAAATAAGGTAAGACGTCATTCCCTCACACCCTCAGAGTAAATTCAAACTTGTGAGGAAGTTAACAAGCCTGACACCAAAATGAAGCCTTAGGATTATACAATATGTATGTGATGAAACGTTGCCATCTTCTGGTAGCAGGTAGTTAAGTGTGTGTGGAGCACAATTATACTAATGTGCAACAATTTTGCAAGTTTTGCTGGCTTGACACAGTTAATAAACAAGCTTATTGATAATACGGAAACCCTATAGCCTGCACTTATAGGATGTGCAGGTTGAATGAACTCTTTAAAGCGGAAGTCAAACCAAACATATTTTTTTTCCCAGAATATGTTCTATGCAGGCCCACCAGTTATATGAACCAGGGGCAGTGCCATGGGTGGGCCTGGGTGTGCACAGAAAGATAGAAAAGAATAGAAATAATCAAACCTGTGCAATCATAAAAACTTGTTACGGTACATACAATTTTACCATTTTAATATTATCATGGTCATCCATCCATCCATTATCTGTACCGCTTCTCCTCACAAGGGTCGCGGGGCGTGCTGGAGCCTATCCCAGCTGTCTTTGGGCAGTAGGCGGGGGACACCCTGAATTGGTTGCCAGCCAATCGCAGGGCACACAGAGACAAACATACGCACTCACAATCACACCTATTGGCAATTTAGAGAGTCCAATCAACTTACCATGCATGTTTTTGGAATGTGGGAGGAAACCGGAGTACCCGGAGAAAACCCACGCAGGCACGGGGAGAACATGCAAACTCCACACAGGGAGGCCGGAGCCGGGATCGAACCCACGACCTCTGAACTGTGAGGTGGACGTGCTAACCAGTCGACCACCGTGCCGCTATCATGGTCATATAAGTGTAAAAACAATTGACTGTTTTATATGAAAACTGAAAAGCAATAAATGACTCCGTTTTATTCTACAATCTCCTCTCCTCACTTACCAATGATGACGTTTATATGCAGTCAATAACCGTTTCAAAACCAGTACTGGCAATATTCAGATTTTGAAAGGTTAGCAAAAGCCTGAATATGATCAAATTAGATTTTTTAAAAAGACTCCTGGGTTACCCCTTTTCTAACCTAAATAGATAGATGGAATGCCCAGCTCTGGTAAACGGGTTATCCCAAATGTTTCATAAAGCAGAATTTTGACCTTAACTCGAATATTGATGGCATGTATACGTAGTCACCGAAGTTTCTCATTTTGGCTGTTGTGTGTTAACGTGTGTAACTCATCGCCTTTGAGACAATTAGTGTGTGGGAGTCACTGGTTACACTAAACATCTCTAAATGGGGTAAAATGTTAATAGCAGATCAGACATAACAATTAGCCCAAACATTACCTTTCTAACCACTCAGTGGTTGTACTTATTTATTTATTTATTTATTTATTTATTTATTTATTTAACATCTATTTCTTCAGGTAAGGCGAATGAAAACAAATTGTCATTTGCAAAACAATTTGCTGACCTAGCAATTTACGCCAACGAGGTAATGAAACTGCGTATTAGTCCATATGGTCTCAAGTTGCCCAATTCATCTTCATATCCCCCGAGAAACAGAAACTCATCCTGTATGTGACAAAACAAACCCTGAATTTTGTCCTGATTGAATTTGATCAGATTCATCCATTCTTTTTGTTTGAAGAGGTTATGCGGCCGGGATGGTTGATTTTTCACTAACAATCTCAATTTGTGTATTTGCATTTGCAATTTTATCAATTTGGTTTGGAGAAATCAGCAAATAACTATACCTCCTCTCAAAACGCCCCTTTCTAGACCAAGATATAGCCATGCCTCCAAGAGGGAGGCTCTTCCCATGTCTTGGTGCGAGTCAGGGAAGGAACATTTGTCCATTCAAAATCATTGTACATACATCGCTAATAATTTCCAAAACCGGCGATCAATCGGCACCAACATTTATGTGGACATTTCTACTTCTGCCCACTACAACCTCTGAACATGTCACAAGGATTAGACTCTGATTTTTAAGAGAATGAGGAAATGAGCAGCTTACATGCAGTCTCTCTCATGCCGTATCTTTTTTCTTTGATGTGTCACCAAGATATGCAAACACAATGCGTTCCGAGAGGCTTTTTGTACGATGAGTTGTTCATAGGTCGTTATATATTACATTTCCATCTATAAACGTTAGCTTGACTTCCTTTATTTCCAGGTACACCTGCAGAAGGTACACCCGCACCACTCATCCAAAAATGAGGGTCAAAAGTGGCCACACTCGGCTGGAGGGTTGACCTAGAGCTCCCGTCCGTCTGTCCGTCCGTAAGTAACACCTATTCTCACTAGAGTTGCGTATGGGTGTGCTGCATTTCCAACTTTGAAATTGCGGATCTTGCCAAAATTGACACAATCCAACGAGCCACTTGCACTCCGACGCTGAGCTGCATCTCTGGCCGGACAGAATTATCGTTTGTCCCGCTACGGATAGATGAACAACGAACGACTGCGACACGGAGGTCAAGTAAGAGGACGACCGCGACACGAGCTCCTTGGCTGCCTGACCGGCGGCGAATGCAGAACTACTCAGCTGTCTGGACCGGCGGGTGTCCGCGACATGGAGCCCCATGTCTGCTCGGTTAGAATCTGATTTCATCCTGCTAACCTCGTCTGTTTAGTGGCCGAACGTTAATTGTTACCTCGACAGCTGCAGTGGTGTTAGCCGCGGGAGCTAGTGGGAGCTAAGTTAAATGTTAACATTTAGTACCTTATCCCTTTGCATGCGAAGTATGTCCTTGTGTGGGACATCTTTAGACCGTAAAGATCTCTACCAGCACCAATGTACATTTAAACAACCAGAAAAATAAATAAATACATTTAAATTGAAATGAAATCAAATTTAAACAACCCAGATGTGGAAGTCTTTGTTTCCTCTGAAAATAACCTTGCGTTTTTGCATTAATTCTTACGTTATTTTGCAATAATCATTTTATTGCAAAGTAATGCAATAAAAACTGAAAACGTCTTGCGTTAAAACGCAGTTTTGCAATAAAACAATAGTATTGCGTTACTACTCAATCTAAATATTATACTAAATATACTACAGCAGGGGCTGTTCTCTGCCATGGGTGGGCCTGGGTGTGCACAGGCCCAACCAGATTGACACACTGCCCACCCAGTGAGATTCATGAAATATATACTTTTACATTTTTTATTTTTTATTTTTTTTTTTTTTTTGTAGTCCACTGATAGTGTAGTGGTACACACGCCTGAGTTGTGTGCGGGCAGCGTGGGATCGATTCCCGCTCAGTGACAGTGTCTATGTGTGCCCTGCGACTGGCTGGCGACCAGTTCGGGGTGTAGTCTGCCTTCGCCCATTGACGGCTGGGATAGGCTCCAGCAATTCCCCGCGACCCTGTATAGGATAAGCGGTTTGGAAGATGACATGACATGACATTTTTTTGTAAATTATTATTAACCTCCTAAGGCCTAAACTGTTTTTTTTACATGCATTTTTTTATTTCTTTTTGCTATTTGGGCTTATTGGAACCTAATTAGAAGAAAAACTAAGCATCATCTTTGAGTTTTTTTGTATTGTATTGTACTGTATTTTGTATACTGTATTTTGACTGTAGTATGTAATACTCTCCTGAGACCACAAGATGGCGGTGTAAGTACCCACATATGTGTCCAAAACACCCACAGTTCCACAGTGCACACGCTTGTGGACACAAGAGCTAGAAGGTGCTGTCCACGTATGTGTCCACTAAGCCTTAGAAGGTTAAATTATTTTTTAATTTGTGTTTCTTTGTGTGTGTCCATCCATCCATCCATTATCGATACCGCTTATCCTCACAAGGGTCGCGGGGCGTGC